>NC_050097.1:113981556-114284587 GCF_902167145.1 Zea mays | reverse complement strand
CCATCCTTTCTCGAGCTAGGCTAAGGACAACCTCTATCCACAAGATCTAAGCAACGCTAAGCATTTTTGTAAATCATATTTTGATACTTCATAGAAGTATCTATAAAGGTATGGATATCAAGGAAAGCAATGCATCAAAGGGTTCCAAGCAATTCCTATAAACCTAATGCACATTTCACTAGACTTAAAGTGTGCGAAAATTATTTAAAAACACAAGGAAAGGGTTGCATGCATCGGGGCTTGCCTTCGTTCATAGGTGAGTCTGGCTCGGATCCACAAATATCAAAGTAGAAGCAGTTTCCTGCCTGAGAATCCGAGGGTGGTGATGTCTTCTCTTCAGTGACTTCCACTTCTTCTTCGCGTTCTAATATAACCATATATATATATGTATAAGAATGAATGCCATGTAATGCTCATGAGAGTGCGAAGATAATAAAGATTTATTATCTAAGTCTTGAATACAACTTTCCTTCACGGAACTCCGAGAACTTAGGGTTTCCGGAGTTAGTAAAGGAGTTCAAAGGGCAGGGGTGGGGGTTTTGGGGTTTAGTGATCAAAGAGGGTCCAAATCAATTCATACTCTACCCAAGGCTTCTAAATAATGTGGGGAGTTCATATAAAAATTTTGAACATTTTTGGCATTACTATTAATTCTCTAAAATTCTAGAACTATTTCTTTAAGCTATTTTAAATGCCTTAAAATTCCCTGTTTAAACTAAAAATCATGAAACTATTTTTATTAAATTCTAGGGAAAATAATAAGCCTAGGAAAATTGGTTTCACAATTTTACGAATTTTCTGTAATTTTCTACGTATTTCTAAAGTTTCTCTAAAAAAGAAAATGAAAAAGCTTGAATAGTACTGGGCCAGAAGCAGCCCATATGGCCCAGCCACTCAGAGAAACGGGGCGCGCCCGCACCCGCGTTGGCAATCTTGCAGAAGGGCCCTCGGGGTTTTGGCTAATCTTAACTGGATTCTATTACTATTCACTATGTCGCTGACGGATTACAGAAACACCCTCAGGTTTCTAATCCTTCACAGGGGAAGGTCCTCGACGGCGTCGCGCGGAGGATGAACTCCGGCGAGCACGCAGATCGGCTGAATTGCTCCAAGACTGGCACCTATACTAAGACTAAACCAAATCCATGACCAGGGGAGTATTTCCCCCAACATAATTGCACTAATGATCAAGGGGTGTGCTCTGGCCACGATGGCCGTGAACATCACGGCAATACCATTGTGTTCCTAGCGATTGGTGGGCTCCTAGTTCAATTCAGTGGCTCGGCAAGCATCGTAGACTTAAGGGAAAGCTTGAACGAGGGAGAGAAGGAGATGAACTGACCGGAATAAGGCTGGTTGCGGTGAGGTTGGGTTTCGGGTGGCGGAGAATGGATTTGGGGCGAATTCAAAATTCGCGAGCTCGGGCGAACAATTGCTAGCAATACGTGGTGGCTGGGTGGGTGATGATGTTGTGAATACGTGTCCAGTGGCGTGGCAGTAACTCCGGTGGCGCTTAGGGTTTATAGATCCCCGGGGCGGTGGCGCTTAATTTGAGCGGACAGTGTGGGCGGCCGGAGATGAGGAAGAACCTTGGCGCAGTGAATACGTGTCCAGTGGCGTGGCAGTAACTCCGGTGGTCGACGGGAAGTTAGAGGGAGTCACGGCGATGCGGTGGAAAGTGAGAGCCACGCGGCGGACAACGGCGACGGCACGACGGCGGTGAAAACCTTATCCCCGGGCGGTGAGCAAGGGGAGGAGTATCGTGGCTGACCGGGGTGGCTTCCAGCTCGACGGCGACGAAGATCTTTCTACCCCGAAGCGTTATCCGGTTACCAGCGAGCGTGAATCCTAACGGCGGCGGCGCGAATCTTCGCGCAGGGAGGTCACCGGCGGTGAGGTCGTCGCGCTGGCGATCTGATCTATAACAGATCACTGTACCATCGGAGGCTTATTCAGTGTGTCTGACAGAGCATTTTCAAAGCAACTTTTCTCTCAAATCTTCATGGCAACAAGTCCAAATCTCTGCAGCAATATTGTAGTGCTATAAACCAGCTACAACTTTGCTATATGGTGTTGTCACAAAAAGGTAGCAGATCATGCATGAACTTGGTCTTGAAGTTGCTGTCAGTCCACTGTCAGTCTGATTTTCAGACTTAATCAGCCTGACAGCCAGAGTTTGAGCATGATTATCTCCAAATTTCTCACAAGAACATGGCTTGCACTCTTAAGCAAACTTGTAATCCATTAATAGGTCTATAAATTTGATGTGGTGCCCCAGGGCAAAAACCCTATATTTTAAAAGTTGCAAGGCTCCAAAGTTGAGCTCATCAATTTGAAATTCAGACTTAGCATGAAATCACAACTAGGGGCCTTTTTGCAAATGAATCCAAATCTTAGGGTTTGGCTTCCAAATTCACACCTAAGTGAACCAAGTGACTTAAGGTACTTTATTAACTTGGTTTTTGCACTTTAGTCCAAATGTGCATCAATTTTGCACATAAGCCCCTAGGTTTTAGTTTTAGGGTTTTCCAGGGTTCCAATTAGGGTTTTTGGTACCTTAGGGGTATAAAGGTGATTCAAGTTTATTCTTGGGGTCATTATATGACTATTTCCCTAAAGCCTTTAGGTTTTCTCAACTTGGGTTATGTTTTACCCCTTTAATCCCTATTTAGGGTTAAGTTCCCTATCCAGGGTTCTATTTGCAAAACACTAAAACAATACAACTTGTTTGAAATTTTTACCTAGTGAATGCACTCTAAGTGTGTCAGACATATGCAATGCCAATGCTTATGATGCCATGCTCAAGTTTTAGTAGCAGTAACACCAGGGGTGTTACATCTAGGGTCTCCATGGATTAGTTGCACTTGAGTGGGATTACGAAAAACAAGTGATCTAAGAATAATCTTGACCATTTCATGGTCATCCCACTTGGTGCTTGAAAGTCGCCTAGAAGGGGGTTGGATAGGCGAAACCTAAAAATTATGACTTTACACCCCAACTAGATCCCTTGATTAGTGGTTAGAACAAGATACACAATTATCGGAGTATAAAAACTAAGTCCTTTGCTTGTAAAGAGTATTGCCTTCAAATAATGCGGAATTGATAAATCAATACAACTAATAGGTCAATGGAGAATAAAGCAAGAGGGCTTAGATAAGAAGAGCAATAACACAAGTTCTTTCTTGCAAGGCGTTGCTTCACTAGATGAGAATTTAACTTGAAGCAATACCAAATAATATTAGCAAAAAATAGTGCAAGAGAACTTAGAATGAGGGAACAAACAAATCACAAGCAATAAACACAAGAGACACGTGTGATTTGTTTTACCGAGGTTCGGTCCTCGAAGGCCTAGTCCCCGTTGAGGAGTCCACTAAGGATGGGTCTCTTTCAACCCTTTCCCTCTCTCTACCGATCCCCAAGACCGGAGAGCTCTTCCTCTTCTCAAGGATCACTTAAGACCCCGCAAGGATCACCACACACTTAGGTGTCTCTTGCTAGCTTTACAAGCCTCCAAAACTTTGGAGGAAGTTCAATGGGAGTCAAAACTCCATGCACAAATGAATGCAAGATGTAGCACACACTCTCTCTCAATGAATCTCACAAGGCACTAGTGCTAAACTCACACGAGAAGCTTTCTTTTGCTTGCTCTCTCTTTTGTGGCACTTGTGTGGGTTGTAGTGGTCTAAATCTTGTGTATAGGATGGATCAATGAATAGAGGTGGTTGAGAGGGCTTGGATATGTCAACTATATGACTTGGAATGTTGCTTGGGCTCCCACACCTTGAAGTGGTCGGTTGGGGTGGTATTTATAACCACCAACCAAATTGTAGCCGTTGGAGAAGGCTGCTGGCGATGGGAGCACCTGACAGTCCGGTGCGCCACCGGACAGTGTTCGGTGCGCCGCCACATCACCCTGTCGTTAGGGCTTGGAGCTAGTCGACCATTGGAGGCTTTGTCCTCATGCGGCACCGGACAGTCTGGTGCAACACCGAACAGTACGGTGCCCCTCTGACCTTCTGCTCTGACTTCTGCCGTGTTACTGTGCTGAACTGTTCACCCATCAGAGTTGACCGTTACCCGCAGATATCCGTTGCTCCGCTGGTGCACCGGACAGTCCGGTGGCACACCGGACAATCCAGTGAATTATAGCGGAGCTGCTCCTGGGAAACCCGAAGCTGAGGAGTTTGAGTTGATTCACCCTGGTGCACCAGACACTGTCCGGTGCGCCAGACCAGGACACACTTCGGTTTCCTTTTTGCTCCTTTCTTTTGAAGCCTAACTTGTTCTTTTTGCTGGTTTGTGTTGAACCTTTGGCACCTGTAGAATGCATAATCTAGAGCAAACTAGTTAGTCCAATTGTTTGTGTTGGGCAATTCATCCACCAAAATCATTTAGGAAAAGGTGTGACCCTATTTCCCTTTCAATCTCCCCCTTTTTGGTGATTGATGCCAACACAAACCAAAGCAAATATATAAGTGCATAATTGAACTAGTTTGCATAAGGTAAGTATAAAGGTTGCTTGGAGTTAAACCAATTTACATTTACATAAGATATGCATGGATTGCTTTCTTTCTTTTACCATTTTGGACCACACTTACACCACTTGTTTTGTTTTTGCAAAGTCTTTTGGAAATTCTTTTCAAAGTCTTTTTGCAAATAGTCAAAGATAAATGAATAAGATTTCGAGAGGCATTTTTAAGATTTGAAATTTTCTCCCCCTGTTTCAAATGCTTTTCCTTTGACTAAACAAAAACTCCCCCTTAATGAAATTCTCCTCTTAGTGTTCAAGAGGGTTTTAGATATTAACTAGGTATATGCCCGTGCCGCCGTGCGTTGCAACGGGTAATACTTATGCAGGCATATGTCATTGTTTAGTGAGGTAATCAACCAGCAGGGTGACACTTTTGTATGTATAGATCACTGTTTAGTGATGTTATTAACCAAACTTCACGCATCGGGTCGATATGCGAGAGAGGTGACATTGGGAGGCAGGCTCGGGGGGCGGGGCGTCGGGTGTGTGGGACCGTGAATTGCATCGGGAGGTAGATTGGAGGGCGTTAGGTGGATGGAGGCCGCGACATGTGGAACGTGGCGCGGTTAGAGTAAGAGGCGGGAAGAGGTGGAGGAGGTCGGATGCGGACAGTTCTGCCAAAGTGGCCTTAGGCGAGTCATGACTGCGCCTGCTACCCGGGCTTGGCCTCGGATGAGTCGTGACTGCGTCTTTGCCCGGGCTTGGCCTTGGATGAGTTGTGACTGCCTGTCCCGCCCGGGCTTAGCCTCAGACGAGTCGTTATTATGTCTCCCGCTCGAGGGTGTCCTCGGGCGAGTCGTGACTACGTCTCTCGTCGGGCTTGGCCTTGGGTGATTCTTGACAGCCTCTCTCGCCCGAGAGTGGTCTCGAGCGAGTCATGACTGTGTATCTCACCGTACAGGAGGATGGCCTCGGGTGAGTCGTGACTGCATGTCTTGCCGGAGGTTGGCCTCGGGCCAGTCTTGACTGTCTATCCCGCCCGCGGATGGCCCCGGGCGAGTCATTACTGCCTGTCCCGCCCGCGGATGGCCTCAGGCGAGTTGTGACTGCCTGCCCCACCTGAGGATGGCCACGGGCGAGTCGTGACTATGTCTCCCGCCCGGGGTTGCCCTCGGGCGAGTCATGACTGCCTGTCCCACCTGAGGGTGGCCTTAGGCGAGTCGTGACTGACTGTCTAGCTAGGGCTTGGCCTCGGTTCAGTCGTGACTGCGTCTCCCACTGGGGGTTGGCCTCGGGCGAGTCGTGACTGACTGTCTCGCCCGAGAATGGCCTCAGATGATTCATGATTGTGTCTCCCGCCTGAGGGTGGCCTCGGGCGAGTCATGACTGCCTCTCCCACCCAAGGATGGCCTTGGGCGAGTCGTGACTGCCTCTCCCCCGAGGATGGCCTCGAGCGAATCGTGACTGCCTCTCCCACCCAGGGTTGCCCTCGGGCGAATCATTGCTGCATTTCTCGCTTGGGGTTGCCTCGGGCGAGTCGTTACTGCTAGTACCACCCGAGGTTGTCCTCGGGTGAGTCGTGTCTGCTTGTCCTGCCTGAGGGTGGCCACGGGAGAGTCGTGGCTGCTTGTCCCACCTAGGCATGGCCTCAGGTGAGTCGTTCCTGTGTCTCCTGCCTAAGAGTGTCCTAGGACAAGTCGTGACTGTTTGTCCCGTGTAGGCTTGGCCTCAAGCGAGTCGTCACTGCCTCTCCCACCCGAGAGTGGCCTCGAGCAAGTCATGATTGTGTCTCTCGCCTAGGCTTGGCCTCGGGCGACTCGTGATTGCCTGTCCCATCTGGGCATTGCCTCGAGCGAATCAGGACTGCGTCTCACGCCCAAAGGTGGCCTCGGGCGAGTCATGACTGCGTCTCCTGCCTGGGCTTGGCCTCGGACGAGTCATGATTGTGTCTCCCGCCTGAGGTTGGCCTCGGGCGAGTTGTGACTGTATCTCCTGCCCGGGCTTGGCCTTGGGCGATTCTTGACAGCCTCTCCCACCCGAGAATAGCCTCGAGCGAGTCGTGACTATGTATCCCACTGGGGGTTGGCCTCGGGCGAGTGGTGACTACCTATCCTGCTTGAGTATGGACACGGGCGAGTCGTGACTACTCCCACCTGGAGTTGTCCTCAGGCGAGTCGTGACTGCCTATCCCACCCGAGGATGGCCTCAAGCGAGTCGTGACTGACTGTCCAGCCAGGGCTTGGTCTCGGGTGAGTCGTGACTGTGTCTCCCATTGGGGGTTGGCTTCTAGCGAGTCGTGACTGCTTGTCTCGCTAGAGGATGGCCTCGGGCTAGTCGTGGCTGTCTGTCCTGCCTGGGCTTGGCCTAGGGCGAGTCATGACTGCCTCTCCGACCCAAGGGTTGCCTCGGGCAGACTGCCTATTCTGTCTTGGCTTGGCCTCGGGCGAGTTGTAACTTTGTATCCCACTAATGTTGGCCTTGGGCGAGTCATAACTGTGTATCCCACCTGGTGGGTTGGCCTCGGGCGAGTAGTGACTGTCTGTCCCGCCCGCGGATGACATCAAGCGAGTCGTTACTGCCTGTCCCACCTGGGCTTGGCCTCGGACGAGTCATGACTGTGTCTCCCGCCCGAGAGTGGCCTAGGAAGAGTTGTGGCTGCCTGTCCCATTTTGGCTTTGCCTTGGGTGTGGCGGAACCGCCCGAATTATTCCAGCTTAAGTGCCCAAGTTGCACCCTTAAGGGCAGCAACACACTTAAACAGGAATAACCAGTCAGTCCCTCGGATCTAGTCCGATAAAGCCACTTACCAGGATCGAATACCACTAGCTCACTCGAAGGTGAGGCACAGAGAAATACAATAAAACATAATACCACAAATTTATTAAGTATCAATAGTGATTACATTATAGGAGTTTCAGAAATAATAACCATAAATTTTAATACAGCGGAAATAACTAACGGAGAAGAACGAGTAACATGGCGAAGCCTGGCCACACTACTCCTCCTGGTCCTCCCCTACGGAAGCAGTAACCCACTCGACCATCTGTCCCGGTGGCAGGGACGAAGGCCAAGTCACACCATCAACCAAATCAAGGAGGTACCTGCAAAAATTATGCCACAAGCAAGGCTGAGTATACTAATACTCAGCTAGACTTACCTATGCCACAAGCAAGGCTGAGTATACTAATACTCAGCTAGACTTACCCGGTGTGAGGAGTCTACTCCTCTACCTCTAGACATGCAGCTGTTTAGCTGAGGGGTTTGGTTTGCCAAAAGCACTAGCTGAGTCTAAAATCATGTTTTAGCTTTTCAAGTTTTAGTATGATCCTTTTTAACTAGATGTGTACCTAGCTAATCATACATGGTATCAAACATTTTTATCAACCAACATCTTTTGCCAGTCACCACATTTCCACTTATTACTCAATGTAGCAGCATGGATCAAGCAGTCTCATTAGCTACGAGAAGCAGACGATTCGAATCGAGTTTTTAAACCTTGCAATGTAAACCTAAACACACGACGTGGCGAGGCACTCCGTCCCCACACACATCAACCGTCCCCGTCGATTCCCTGCCAACAGATCAGGGCTCACCGCCTTGGCGTACAATGCCTCACTGACCCCGACTGCCGTCGTGCAGTGACCGCACTTGTACCCACCATAACCGGATTGGGAGACCACGTCTTAGGTCGCGTGAGGGGATATGTCTGCGGGCAGGTTCACTCAGGTACTAGGCTTACCGATTTACCATATTTTTCGGCATGTGTTTAGTACGTTCAAACGCTTGACACACGGTACCACACCTTAATCCTTATTCCAATTTCCGTCTCGTAGACAACGCATCCCCATGGACCGTTGTCCACAGACCACCATCATTATGATATCAAAATAGATACAACCAATTCCTGACCTCACGCGAGTGCTAGAAAAATCACTCGACTTCTACAGAGATCCCTAATTAATAAAGCGGCTACTCGACCTAGCATACTAGTATCCATCACAAAAGGATTCCTGAGATCATGCAACTAGGGTTTCAAACAACTACTACACTTAAGTGCACATTCAATCCTACAATCATTAAGTGTAGTAAAATAGCATAATAAATAGGTTATGCATAAAACCGGGGCTTGCCTTTAATTTAACACTTAGATAGTGTTTGCTGGGGGGTACTCGCTTGGCAAGCATCCACTGGTTAAGTCCATTCTTCAGGTCGTCCACCAACTGCATTTGGTGGTTGGCACCACATAACTTGCTCGATCATCATCTCTCGGTCCTAAATGAGATGCAAGATGCATATGTATGAATATAATGAAAGTAACACAAGATATACAACGACACAGTGGCAAACTAAACGTTAAATGAGAAGACACCGTAAACAACCATACGCTAGCATTAGTTATCTACACGTTACCGACGTCCAACATTAACACCTTTAAAAAGACCACAACATTTTATTTATTTACGCAACACAACTATGACATTATAAGTACGCGCACTTTATTTGTTTGGATACGACTTTTCATTAGTTCTCCTATTGATCGCGCACAAGCATCACCGACAACACAAATTCACTAGAGGATATAAGCGTCAATATCTATGGAACTCCTATATCGCAATCACTAGAGAAAGGAACATATAAAACAAGACACACATGTCATCTCTAGCTTAACCATGGCAAGTCTACATTACTTAAGAGCAAACCAAACATTTTTAGCGAGAAGGGCGAACTAAACAATCAAAAGCGCGCTAGCAGAATTTTTGGACAGTAATACAGCAGTCACTTGTTTCAGTCATAACTCACAAGATATTTTACCAAAAATAGTAAACTAGGACTTTCTAGAAAGCTTGAAAAGTGCTTTACAACTTTGGTATTGTCATCACAGCATGATTAAACACTTAGCAAGGTCAAAAGGTGTTAACACAACAGCGCTGTCCAGATTTGACAGATTCATACTTGTGACTTTAAAAATTCATAACTGAGATTCAGACATCCAAACAAATTGATCCTAGACTTTCGGGAAGGCTAATTAAATGTTCTACAATTTATTTATAAACATCCCAAGGTGATTCAATATTTAACTAAGGATAAAATACACTAGAAGACTTTGTTGTCCAGAACTGGACAGATTCTGTCTTCTCACTTTAAACATTCATAACTTAATCTTCAGATCACCAAAAAGAGTGATCCAAGACTTTTTGGAAAGCTCACCAAAAGCACTACATAACTTTTATAATCACCAAGAATTGATTCTAAGTTGAACTGAATCAAACAATTCAGTTTTCGAAATCTGTTCTGTCAGTGGACAGAACACAGCAACCAAGTTGTAAAATTCATAACTCTTAAACCGTCAGGTCTTTGGTTATGAAATTTTAACACAAGCAAGATAATAAAATCACCTACAACTTTATTATAATGACCATGCACTTATTGTAACATTAAATTAGATAAACAATGCATTTTCTGAAATCTGTATAGAAAGTGGACAGATTCAGTTACTGAATTTGTAAAAAGCATAACTCCTAAACTGTCAGACCTATGACTGTCAAATTTTAACACAAGTAAGATAATAGAGTTATCTACAACTTTCTTGTGACCACCAATAACTTATTTCATCATTAACTTAAGCAACCACTTGAAGTACTGGAAACACCTACATATAACAATTACTTAACGCAATTGAATTCCTCTATTTAACAAGAGTTGGTTAACACAGCATGAAAAATAGTAATTCATACACAAGTTCATATTTTTCTCAATCATAACACCATGAGACCAACAAAACTAGTTTCACCATTTTAGACATTTTAACTTAAGATATAGCTAAAAGTAATTCGATTAGTTTTCTTAACTACTTTTCTATATTAGGTCACTTAGCTCCCAATTAATCAACACACCATATTTCCTTTGACGCAATAGGTAGAGCACGACTACTTGTTTCTAACAATCTTTGGGTATCAACAATTAATTGCCTATGGTATTTATCTGACTCGAGAACATAGAGAAGGCGACGACTACTACGGCATGTCGTCACCTCATCTTAATCGCATAATCAACTTTAGCGTTACTGATCGAGTCTGCCGACTAACCGTTTAAAATAGTAAAACTTATCCTTCGCATCAAACAACACATCGCACATCTTCCTATCGAAACGTAAAAATATCCGAGTTCTTTTCTACTTCTTTTTCTTTCGCCACAAACTTCAATCCATACCAATACAACTTTTAAACACGCACCACATCGACCAATTTATACGAATCGACAACCACAATTCTCTAACTCGAAATCATGAGCACGACCATATTACGACCTACCGCCAAAACATTTCAACCACATCTATATAATTTATTAATCAAGTCAATCGAGAGCGACATGCATCGACTCACCATAAACAAACCCAATCGGTGTTTGTAAGAACGTTGGCGATTCGATTTGTGCATAGCTCCGCACGTCGACGAGCGTTGAGCGGCTTGCCTTCTCCTCGCAAAACACGGGGTGCCTCTCCTCCACAAAACAAAAACAAAACAACACACATACACAATTAATCATATGAAAATAACGCCGATGCAGAATCGAACAAGGAGCGTCGCGGTCTCACCGGGGTGAACGACGTCGATGTTTGGGGCTGCGCAAAAACAACGAACACACGGCGGCCATCATGGCGTGCTGCAACAACACATCTCCCTCGACATTTTGCCGAACACTTGGCATGCCCGTAGCGGTGGCAGCGAGACAAAACAAGATCGGCATAGGGTCTGTTGTTTTGTGGGGAAAAGAGGCGGAGGTTGGGGCTGTCCGTGGGAGAGGGGCTCGGCCTACAGCCACCATGGCTGGGCGCTGCGGCGTCGAGCAGATCCTGCGTGCTCGCGCCCTTGGAGCAGGGAGGGCGCTGCTTGGGGGCTCGGATGGGGGAGAGAAGAGCTCCTGTTCCTGCCCTGCGGCAAGGAACACAGGGAGGAAGAAGGCCGACGTCGAGCACCTCGCTGGTTTGCTGCGTCGAGGGGGCGAGTGGGGAGAGACGCTGGAGAAAAGATAGCTGGTTGGGGGAGCTCGGCTGGAAGAGAGGGCGTCGTGGAGGGAGAGCAGAGGCAACGTGCCATGGACGTCGGCGAGCTCACTGCTCGAGCTCGGACCAGAGGAGGTGTCACGCCCTGACTGGAGCAGAGGGGCTCGCGTCTGGTCCTGGCAGGTCGAGCTCGGCCAGGGGGGAAGAAGACTGGGAGGGCGCCATTGGAGAAGGGGGCGCTGGCCTTGGTGCTCCCTGCGCAGGGGGACAGCAGGGGAGAGAAGAAGCTCGACCATGGCTGCTGGAGGTGCTCGGCTAGAGAAGGAGCATGGAGAGGGAGCCGACTTCCATGGGGAAGAAGGGGAGGATGCCATGTGTCGGCGTTTCGAGACCGGGGGGTCCCTAAGCCGACGAGTGAGTGTGCCGCGTGCCCCAGCCCAGATGGGTCGAGCGTGTGGGCGAGCGCGAAGGGGGGAATGGTGAGGTGGCCGGAGACGGGCGTGAGAGAGGTGGAGATCCCGCGGCCTTCGTGTTCGTCCCGCGCCCAGGTCGGGTGCGCTTGCAGTAGGGGGGTTACAAGCGTCCACGCGGGTGAGGGAAGCGAGCGGCCCCAAGAGAGCGCCTGTCCCGTCCTCGGTCCCGCGCGGCCAACCTTCTCTAAGAAGGCCCTGGTCCTTCCTTTTATAGTCGTAAGGAGAGGATCCAGGTGTACAATGGGGGGTGTAGCAGAGTGCTACGTGTCTAGCGGAGGGAGAGCTAGCGCCCTAAGTACATGCCAATGTGGCAGCCGGAGAGATCTTGGCACCCTGCTGGTGTGATGTCGTGGCTATCGGAGGAGCAACGGAGCCCGGCGGAGGGATAGCTGTAGGAGCGGTCGAGTCTTTGCTGACGTCCCCCTGCTTCCGTAAGGGAGCTGAGAGCCGCCGTCGTCACAGGGCACGCGGGGCGCCATCATTGCCTATCTGGCGGAGCTGGCCAGATGGGACACCGGTCTTGTTCTCTGCGGCCCGAGTCGGCTCGGGGTAGGGTGATGATGGCGCTCCCTGTTGACGTGGCGGGCCTGCGCCCGAGGCCGGGCGACGTGGGGGCTCCTCCGAAGCTGGGGTCGAATCTGTCTTCCGTCGCCGAGGCCGAGCCCGAGCCCCCGGGGTCGGGCGAGGCGGAGGTCGTTCGGCAGAGGCCAGGGCGGAGTCCGAGCCCTGGGGTCGGGCGAAGCGGAGTTCGTCGTCTTCAGGGTCTTAGCCCGAGTCAGAGCCCTGGGGTCGGGCGGAGCGGAGTTCGCCGTCTTCCGGGTCTTAGCCCGAGTCCGAGCCCTGGGGTCGGGCGGAGCGGAGTTCGCCGTCTTCCGGGTCTTAGCCCGAGTCCGAGCCCTGGGGTCGGGCGGAGCGGAGTTCGCCGTCTTCCGGGTCTTAGCCCGAGTCCGAGCCCTGGGGTCGGGCGGAGCGGAGTTCACCGTCTTCCGGGTCTTAGCCCGAGTCCGAGCCCTAGGGTCGGGCAGAGCGGAGTTCGGCGTCTTCCGGGTCTTAGCCCGAGTCCGAGCCCTGGGGTCGGGCGGAGCGGAGTTCGCCGTCTTCCGGGTCTTAGCCCGAGTCCGAGCCCTGGGGTCGGGCGGAGCGGAGCTTCCTATGGCGCCCTTGGCAAGACCTGACTGCCTGTCAGACTCACTCTGTCGAGTGGCACTGCAGTCGGAGTGGCGCAGGCGGCGCTGTCCTTCTGTCAGACCGGTCAGTGGAGCGGCGGAGTGACGGCGGTCACTTCGGCTCTGCCGGGGGGCGCGCGTCAGGATAGGGGTGTCAGGCCACCTTTGCGTTAAATGCTCCTGCAACTCGGTCAGTCGGTGCGGCGATTTAGTTAGGGTTTCTTCTTAGCGAAGCCAAGGCCTCGGGCGAGCCGGAGATGTGTCCGCCGTTAAAAAGGGGGGCCTCGGGCGAGACGGAAGTCCCTCGAGGTCGGCTGCCCTTGTCTGAGGCTAGGCTCGGGCGAAGCGTGATCGAGTCACTCGTATGGACTGATCCCTGACTTAATCGCAACCATCAGGCCTCTGCAGCTTTATGCTGATGGGGGTTACCAGCTGAGAATTAGGCGTCTTGAGGGTACCCCTAATTATGGTCCCCGACACCATGGCTGCTGGCCGAGCTCCCTGCTGGCCACCGTGAGGAAGAAGACAGGGAGTCGGCTGGAGCAGACCTGCGCGAGGGAGAAGGAGGAAGAAAGTGGCGGCTGAAAAATTTAGAGGGGTGGGAGTGCAAAATTGCCCAAGTGCAAGGGGAGAGGGTCCGTATTTATAGAGAAGCCCTAGGGTTAGGGTTTCCTAGTGGGATGGGCTGGACTGGAATGGGCTTGGCCCAAAATCCCAATTTGGGTCGCGCTAAATTTATTTTCCAGAATAAAAATGTTCCTGCGGGATTCGTTTGTACGCAAAACAGCGTGAACTAGAGTTCGGACGAATGGACGATTAATTCGGCCGAGAGTTGGATTTGATTTCGCTCAGAAATAATTCCTCGCACACTATTTTAGAAATAAATGTTTCTCTCAGACTTCTGATCGGCTTCGGATTTTTAGTCGGAGAAATCGGATTGTGACATTTTAAAATCGTTGTCGATACGGGGTTTTGAGTTCAGTCCAGACATGAGATATTTGGCCGAGTGGAGTAAGAATTAATTAGAGGACGACATATTGAGCATTCCGTTTGAGAGTACGGACTTGGATAAAATAGTCAGACATCGATCGAAGTTCGAGGAATTGGACTCGGGCTCAGATCAAATAAAGGTCGTCGAGAGTTTGATTTAAAGAGCTTTAGATGAGATTTATAATTCGAGGTTGACTATCGAGTTTGCATTCGTTCCAAGAATAAAAGTTTTAACAGGCTCCGAATTCGGTCTTCTGTGAGACTGAATAACTCCGAATTCGGTGAACTTCCATGAGAAAGCCTGATAGACAGAGATAGACACGATCGAGAAATAGAAATTTTCACTGAGCATCCGAGATTAGGATAAATCTCTTGACATAACGCGAAATTGACACCTGGGGTGTCACATCGGGCGAGTCATAACTGCCCCTCCCACTGGGGTTGGCCTCGGGCGAGTCGTTACTGCCTCTCCCACCCGATGGTGGTGGTGCACGCGGGGGCGGCGGAGGTAGGCCGATCGTGGGGGCGGCGCGCTCATCTCCTCGAGGAAGCTATCACCGCAGGAGGAGAGGGAGACAATGAGGCACTACATATTTGTGACATGTCTTTAATTGGATATAGCTCATCTGTTTTAGTTTCAACATCACCGTCTCGCTTTAGAAAGTTGAACTGAAAAGCATTTTCTGTGTGGACACGACCTCCAGATTAGCACTTTAGATGATCTTGAGATTTTATTAAATTTATGCAATAGTCTATCACCTGCAAGTGTGTAAGTTGTTGTTAAAAATTACAGGGTGGGTAAAAAAATATACATACCAGGGTTACCAAATGAAAAACTAAGCATGAATTACCTCATTACCTAGATACCATAGTTGGAGTTGAATGTAATCCAACATGAGTCAAGTTGGCTAGTGGGTGGGAGGCTAAGCGTTCTACTCAAGACATCCAAGGTTTGATCCCTGAGATGGTAGCATTTTCTTTTGATGCGGGCAGAATAATAATGGACGGGGGATGGCAGAACGGATGGAGGGCAGAACTGGGTGGCAGCCTACCCCCTTACAGTCTTCATAGTAGTAGAGATTTTGAAAGAGGTCATACAAATTTGAAATTTATATCAAAAATAGGATACCAATTGAAAAACTTCTTAAATACAAATTGAACATTTTTGAAATTGGTGGTGGTGCGGTCCTTTTGCTTTGGGCTAATACTTTCTCCCCCTTTGGCATGAATCGCCAAAAACGGATACTTGTGAGTGAAATATGAGCCCTTTTTAAGTTCTCTCCCCCTTTGGCAAACAATATATGAGTGAAGGATTATACCAAAGTTGAGAGATGGCGGAATACTGACAAGGATAGATAATACCGATGGTGTAGAGTGGAAGCGATGTCTTTGCCGAACACTTCATTTCCCTTTCAATCTAAGACTTAATACACAAGATACTCATGGAAAAATATTAGTCTTAGCCTTGGCACAAGAGAGATAGGAAATATGAAAATGTACCAAAGGAAAGAGACATGGTTAAAAGGATATGTCAATTAAGCGTAAACAGTTCTATATAATATAGATTGCTCCCCCCTAAATATGTGCCTTGAAAGGAATACAAATTTTGGCCTTAAATGCCAAGTGCACATAATTAGGTTAATGAGAACATGTCTATATCATAAACAAAGTGAAGTGCATTTGTCATAATAAAAGTGGAATGCTCACGACAGACTATGCACTTATGAAAGCATGTTGGAAACATTTTAAGCAATTACCCTTAAGGATTTCAAAGAGACTTAAGGAACCTCCACCTTTGGAACAAAGGTAGCTTATCCTCGTTACAAGGTTAAGCTTTAAGCTCTTTGATAATAAGATTACTTCACCTAGTTTTAACAAAAATGCATAAATGCACGAATGAAATTTTTGAGAGGTTAAACTAGGTATGCAGCAGGGATATGCATAAACATGCTTTCTCTTCCTTTTATACAAGATATGCAAGGAATGTATAGAAGAGGAAGATTTAGGTACATGTGTAAGAGATAGGAAGTAGTTTTACCCTTTTGTACCTTCACATAGAGATGCTCTCTTCATTGTGCTTTGTCCTTAGTCTTAGTTACTTAAGACCTATATTCAAGACAGTATATGGAAATATTTTGCACAAGAGAGAGTTCTACAACTAGTGATCCTTTTCTAAGGCATTGTTATTATATATCAAGTAGATCACAAATTGCATAAATGTATCATGAAATCTCCTTTTAACTTAGTGCATATCAAGAGAGATATCGATTGAAATTATATGAGGCACTAAGAAACATAAGTGTTAATTGAAGTTATTCAATGATCAGACAAATAACAGATGCAATCAAAAGAACAACATATGCATTAGATTATCACACAATCTTGAACTAGGAGAATCCAGTAAATATGCTACTTTAATAGTGAAAGTTACAATCCTTGATAAAGGTGACATTATTTTACCAAGTTGGATTGATAGGTAGTAGCATACTTCATGAGAAACTTATTCTCATACTTGAGACTATATGAGATTACTAAGATAAAGTGTTAGTCTCAATATGATCAAGATATAGAAATAGGCTCCCCCTAAAGATATGCATCAAGTATTGAATGAATTGATTAGATGCACTCACTTTTAAAGACAAATAGGGAGAATAATTATTCATCTTTGATCAAGGCTTATAAGATTTGCAATAAATAACTTATGCCTAGTATTCTCACAATGAAAAAGATTTAGAATGCTTACAACCACACCATTGATTGTTTTGAAGACCTTATTGTCCAAATAGGTGTTGTTGTTCTTGATGTCTTCCTCTTTCATTTGAGTGTCCTCCCTTTGTAGTTGTCTTTTTTTCCTTTCAAACTTAATGAAAATACTCAAGAGAGATGTTAATAGCACAAGAGATTATATGATGAAGGATGATTTCCTTAGATAAGAAATATAAACAATTCATCATCCATACGTCACACAGACATGAAGTAAAATCCTTATCATTAGTGCACATCATTAGAAAAGAGGAATATGCACCTTTTAAACATTTTGATCAATCATAGGAAATTTACTTCTTCATATTGATTTTATTATCATAACTTAAAAACATATCAATATGAGAACAGATATAGCAAAGGCATGAATTAGATTGTAATGGACAAGTGCATTTATGAGAATGATATTGAGATTGAATGCACAGCTAGCTGACTTAAGTCCAATAAAGAATCTATTCTTCATAGGTAGAATATGATAATTTAGAGCAAATGACCATTGATGGGAACTATATTTGATTAAGAAGATGAGTTCCCATACCTTTGCTTTTACCTTTCTTCCTTTGGGTGAAGAGTAACCCTTGAGGCTTGTGGCTTGCACTTACTTTTTCGTAGATTTTCATAAGTAAGCTCAAGAGATATGTCATTAGTAACACAAGCACTAGTTTCCTTTTTAGTAATCAATTTTAACAAGGAATGAAAAGTGGATTACCAAAGCACAGAAACTTTATAATATGAACTAGATTATTCCATGATGTATGCTCAGTTTTAACTTATAAAACAAGCATAGTTAATTCCTTAAGATTATGGGAACAAATCTAATTCATAACATGGAGAGCGATGAATGAAGAAGAATCATATCCAATTTAACCAAGAGGCACAACAACATAGATCATTGGATTGACTTTTCTTTTCATGTTAAATTACACATCTCCATAGAGAAACTTATTCTCTACATGTGAGACTACTTAGGTTATTTACACAATAACATTAGTCTAATGATTCTAGATAAAAAGAGAGATTTCCTTTATAAGTGTCCTAAGGATTTGGATTCCTTACATGACACCTTATTCTTTTAAGAACTTGGAATATCTCTCTATATCTAGAACATGGCAATAATAGGATAATTAGTGTAAAGCATGCCATAAGGTTTTTACAATAATTTCAAGCATGTAGATTGCCATAGTATAGAAATGATAAATATGCAATCTACCAAATGAGAGGAATTTCAAAGAATGGTGACATAATTTACAAACATTTTAAGTGCTTTCTATGTGACTACACAAGACACATAACAAATGGTAATTTAAGATACTTGCACTTAAAAGCATAAATGTTACCATCCTTTGGCTTTCCTCCATGTTGTAGGCCTTGATTTTTTTTGCACGGGATAATTCTTTATTTCCTACAACATCAATAGCTTCCTCGAGATGATATGAGTATTAGACATAATAATTCAAAGCAACTTTGGGTCAATCTTGGATATATAGATCATTGAAGATTGATAGCTTGAGTTAATAAGAATGAATTGACTCTCTCGAGCACCCCAAAGCTTCATATCATCTCCTTCTCCTGCAAAGCTTGTCAAGCATGTTTTGGTGCCCATCGCTTGATGGGTCCATCAAGGTTAGTGTCACACCCGTTTCCAAGGGGCAGAGCCGGGTGCATAGCATATGTGTGCCAGGATCTATTTCCACATATATGTTGACGTCACAAGTGTAATATATCAAAAAAACAATGCATAAAAGCGTAAATAACGATTATATTAACATATTACACTTTGAACAGACATAATGTCTTAACCTTTATTCATCAAAGTACAGCGAAACAAGGACATCCATCCAAAGGAAGATGACCGGGGGTATCACTAGACTAGCATCCATGGAGTTCAGCATCATATCTTCATCTGCAAACTTCTGATCAAAATTAAGCAAGGGTGAGCTCACTTATGGTCGGGGCTCAACAAGTGGGGGAAAAACTAATGCAAGGTAACAAGGTGAGGCTAAGGTTGAGCAGTAAGCATTTTAGTTGGTCAACATTTTATTAACAACACCTGTCTTACTAATAAGTGTGAATCCCAAGTATTCCCATTAAACAAAGGTATAAGAATATATCAACAACATTTAAGTGAAACCACTTAAGCAAACCATTGGTAGATCATCGGATCTCGATTTATTTCCATCTTCAAGTTCAATTATCATGTGAGGAGTCCAGGCTGCTCATAACCGTGAGCACGGCTGATATATCAGTTTTACACTCTGCAGAGGTGGCACATCTTTACCCATGAGTCGCGATTCCCTTTTAGCCCAGGTTAGCTAGACCCGTATTCACTTCCGAGGTGAATGGCCAGGGTCTCACTACGAGGCTTCCCCCTAGAGTCCTCATTACGCAAATGCTGGAAATGGTCTACTGCATAAGGTACACCTACCGTAACCAACTTATAGTCCGGACCACAGGGTAAAGCTTTAAGAACTATGCCCGTATCCAATCTGCCTGAGCCGGAACTATAAGAGCTTGCCAGATGCCCCTGTTCCTGTCGACCACGACCAGCACCCAACATAAGACTTCCCTAGTTATTTAGCCAAGACCAGAGCCATGATAGTTCTCATGGTAGCACTGTTTTCCCGGGTGGTCACTCCATGTTCCAATTAATATGCAATAATCTTGTTTAACCATCGGGTTAACAACAATAAAGTAATCTTACCATTTGGAACATTAATATCATAAACAGGAGTGACTGCATAAATTTAAAGTTGTAGCAATAGCATAGCTACTTGATTAGATCATAATCCCAGGTTAAACAAGGAGTAAGGTTGGAAAGGTTATCTAAATAGGTAACCCATCAAGTTATGCATATATATCCAAAAGAGTAAACTTTATTAAATGTATTGTTTGGGATCAAACAGAGTATGCAGAGGGAGAAGTCCACTTGCCTTGCTTATTGAAAATTTGAGGTTCTTCCACGTAATAACACTTGATTCTCAACTATTAGATCAATCACTGAATATCACACAAACAAACAAGAAGAAACAAACACCACTCAATAACATACAACATTCACCATACGTAAAGCTAAAAGGAAGTTTAACGAAAAGAGCGTTTGTTTTTTCAAAAACGTCGTAAGTAATGGTTATAATTAAGAAGGTATTCTTTTCAAAAATGTGTGATCTATAATTTATAAAACAAGACATAAGCTTAAAAATATCTTAATTAAAATATACAAATATTAGGTTCACTAATTTAATCTTTTATAAAATGTCATACACGATACGTCTAGATTAAGGGTTTACAACACGATAAACACGTTATAACGATATTAAACCTTTTTAACCTTTTTAGAAAAGATATAAGTTATATATCTAGGATTAAAGCGTTATGAAATACATTGTTAATTTATGAAGCATTATGGAACATATAATTCATTGTTAAACCTATCACTTATGATAAATTAAGATATAAGTCTAAATAGGTTTTATGTGAAAAGGTCATTATTATTATTAAACACCTATTTATGGAAGGTTATGGTATATGCCTTAAATGAACTTTTATGAAAAAGACAATGAACAAACAACTATCTTTTATATCCATTTGAAAACACATAGCCTATATTATTATATTCGAAGTCAATATATAAAGTACCATTTTAAGTTATAATAGAACTTAAACTCTTATTACATTATTTTATCCTTTAGGATAAGGTAAGTGATTTGTATATAATGTGGATTAATTTCTATAAAATCATTAAACATGCCATAAATTTAGTTAAGAACAAATTGACTATCTGTTTGATTAATAAATTATGATAAAGGATAATTAATCTATTAATTATCTTTAATTCCATTGTAGGAACAAATGATCTAATTCATTAGAAGGAAGTTATGTATAAACTATCATTTTAGTTTATAAAAGTAATGACCCTTGTTATCTTTTAATTCAAAAATTGTAAATAATCTATTAATTGGACATATGTTTATTTTCTATTCTTATTAAGAAACATATGTTTACATATTCTTTTAAATTTCTATTTAATACATCTATACTTAAACATCTATAACAAACCTTGTTAAATATGATATTTATTAAAAAGGTCATTTTAAAGTTAGAAACAAATTATCTAATTCTTTTGTAAGAAACCTATGTTTACCAATATAACTATTATTTTCTTTATTAAGAAAGCACGAGTGCCTAATTAAGTTATTTTAATATTATTATAAATTCTACTCTTTCTGTTTTCTCCTTTCTTTTCTAAATAGAATTTATACGTATAACTAAAAATTGTTTATTTAATTCCTCTAACATTAATATACTAAAAATTAATTGTAGATTAATAAATAGAACTTTTAATAACATAATCATGGTTATTATGACATAAATGAGCATTTTACTATTCTAAGTAATTAAGTGCTATACTTATGAATATATTTATTATGAATAGTAAAAATCTATATTTTCATTCGACCGAAAATACGTGGCTTAATTCCTATTTCAATTTCTTATATCACTAAAGCTATACTTATATCAATACTAACCAATTATCGCTCCACACACTAAAGCGAAATCAATTATAAACATTTATAGTATGAAAACCACTGAAGTAGTGAATAGTGACCATGTTTATTTTTAGAATTATAAAATCATACACATTTTCAAAGTATTGTTGTTCGATTCGATTTTGGTTACACATATATATCGAATCTCTAAAGTCATACACGTGAATCGCCAAATCGCATTATCTCAATATTACAACAATAATTCATAAGAAATTCAAAACATGATTTAGAAAATAAATATTTCGGATTGGGATTGTCTTCAACCTTGGGTGAACGGACGACGGCGAACAGCGTGGGTACGGTCACCAGGGTGCTGCGTGGGCGAGCTTCACGGACTCCGGGACGAACGGCGAACGTGCACGGGCGGAGTTACAAACGGGCACGAGCGGTCTGACGACGAACTTCACAGTGGCGAGCTCGGCATGGCTTGGAGAGCGAGCTTGCGGATGGAGAGGGAGAAGAGATCGGGCAGGGAGAGGGAGAGGGTTCGACGTCCATTTTATAGGCGAGGGCGAGGGGAGATGAGAGGGCGCGGTGTCTTCAAGCACCATGAATGACGTCCATCAATGGGAAGAGGGAGTAATGGGGGAGGGAGAGAAAACGGACGGCAGTAAACTCTATTACTCGCGAAGAAGAAACGGACGGGCTCGACATGGCTGCTCGGTCGGGGTCTTGGTCCTGCGCACGGCGTGGCGCGCGAAGCTTGTGCGGCTGGGCGGGTCGTCGGGCCGGTGCGGGTTGCGCGCGACGCGCTCGGCTGGGAAGGGAGGCAGGGGGCGCGCGGCACGGGGCTGGCTCGACGGATGCTGCTGTCGGGTGCGCGGCGTGCCCATGGCGCGAGGCGGGTGCTCCTGGCGGCGGCTGGGAGAAGAAAGAAAGGGAGAAGAGAGAGAGAGGGCCTGGGTGGGGCCCGCTCGTCAGTGAGAGGAAGGGGAGGGAATAGGTGGCGGCGGCGCTGTTGGACCAAATGGGCCGAATTCGGCCGCGACGGCTAGGGTTTTGCTTTTTTTTTCTTTTCTTTTCTATATAAAATATAAATAACTATACTTTTAAATAATTCCAAAAAATCATAATAATTCAGACAAAATTATTTATAACTAAAATATTTATTTTTGGACCAATAATTATATTATTATTTTACTAGGATTTTCATTTAACAAGAAATGCTATTAAATATCCAAAATCAATCATGCGCAATCAAAAATTATTCCAAAGGTAAATAAATAACGAACACTTAAGAGAAAATTAATTACCATAAATATCATTATTAACTAAATGTATTATTTTTATTTGATGACTTTCATAGTGTCACAAATCTACCCCTCTTAAAAAGAATCTCGTCCTCGAGATTAAGAAAGGCTAGCACGAAAGCAAGGGAGATACATGGTTTATTTGTAGGTTCTTAGTTCTCATTGAACTCCTCCAAACTTAAGGAACTTCCTTACTTCTCTGCTCCGAAATGTATACTAATCAAGCGTCCTTCATCATCATACTTATAAAATGGTGGGTCTTCTGAACTATTGCTTAGGTCATGCTTGGCAGCTTTCTTCTTTACTCGGTCTAGACGCTTCTTGGGGCATTCATGAATAAGATGTCCTTCGTTTTGCAGTAGTAGCAAGCACCTCTTGCTTTGAGTTCTTTGCGAGTCAACTTTGCTTGACCAACAGGGGGTGAGGGTTGATTGGGTGTCTGTATCTCATGTAGCTGAGCCTGACTTGATTCTTCTATTTGGGTATCCATGTGTTTCGTGGCTTTTGCTTGTGGTTGAGGTGGACTAATCATGTATCCAAACATTTTTCTATTCCTTTTGTTGTTCTTCATTCCATTCATTGAATATCTCCGTGACTCATTTTTCTCGTTCATAGTTGTTAAAGTAGGAATATTGTCGTTGGCATCATCTACTTCATTTCCATTGGGGTTCATCATCTAGTCAAAGGGTAAAAGAGATAGTGAGACAAGATTACATAAGAGGCTTGTACGATATGAAGATAAAGGGCGAACACAACTTTTTAATTTCCAAGATTAGTCAAGGAACAAGGGTGGTTTCATATTTCTCCTAGCTTCATCATACTACAAGAGCGTACAAGTGTTATAATCCTTAACATAGATCCTTTTGAACCTTATAAATTACAGAGCATGATATCCAAATCATCTTTCTGATCCAACAATATTTCTTTGAGCACAAATTGAGAGAAAGACTTGAGCGGGACTTTAGGGCAACTAGAGTAGAGCATCACATTGTTTGCATATAGCAGATGACACCATATTTTATTTTCTTTATAAAGAGGCAAAACACAATAGGTGCGAAAGATTCTCCAAAGTTATTCATATATCACTTAGCACAATTACAATTTCTCAAAGGGGCAACAACTTGACACTTTTTTCGTGAGACATACTCCTTCTAGCTAAATGATATATTATTCTTCCTTGTCAGATGTACCAATCTTCAGGACTGGAGGTCGATTGTCTTCAACTACTATTCTTTCTCCGGATGGGGTTTTTAAACACATGGTTCTCTCAGTATGTTGGATTACTGCCTTAGTTCCTTGTAACCAATTCTTTCCAAGAATCACATCCTTTCCCATTGATTCTATCACTAGGAGATCAGCTGGAAAATCTACCCTGTTGATTTTAACACTTACTTTTGGACATATGTAGTTCACTAACATTTTTCTTTCGGGTGTACTGATGGCCTTTCTTGATCTTAAGGGACACTTAAAGATACCATACTTTGTTGCAAACTGAGCACTGATAAAAGAATGTGTTGTATGAGGATCATACAACACGGTGGCGACGGTTGAGTGAATGACTAGTGTTCCAAAAATTACTGCATCATCATATGGAATGGTTCCTGGCACTGCATAACTTATCTTTCTTGTGGTCTCTTTCCGTTGTTTATTCTTTGTTGATGCATGGGTTTGAGGGTGTTGTCTATTCTTTTGGACCTTATTGATCTCCACATCCTTCTTAGGACAACCATTAACAAGATGGCCAGTATTACCACAACCAAAGCAAGCACGACTTGATAAGTAACATGGTGGAGTTGTCTTTACGTTGTTGGTAGAAGTTTCTGTGCATTTTTGTTCATATTCCATGTCTGAAGACTGAGATAGCTTTATCTCGGGGGTGATCTGTAGTGAACTCTTCTCAGGACAGTTACTGAAGTAATGACCTTCACGTCCACATTGATAGCAAGCTTTTCTTGAAGTTATTTCTTGACTTTTTCCATGTTTCCCTTTTTGTTTCTTGGACTTGATGCGATGACGAGGCTGAAACTGTGTGCAAGTAATAGTCCATCCATCAATGTAACACTCATGTGTTTCTTCTTGGGGCTGGGCATCCTTGTGATGTTTCCTTTTTGGAATACTTTGCAATTCATCAACTGACAGTGCATTAGGTATGGGAGAATCTGCTATTAGTTGTTCTTGGGGAGACATTTGTCTGTTTATGCCAGAAAATAAAATCCGGTTCTTCTATTTTGTAGTTTCACTTTCGTTTGTATTGATCTGGCGACAAGGAATTCAATAGTACTCACAACAACAGCACGTTCTAAGTTCACTTGTCTGTTGGTTTGGTTGTGTATCCTTTTGTGTCTTGAATGTCTGGGCCTCAGCTGTTTTATTTATAGTGTTGTTTTGACTTGCCAACACACCGCATTCTTTGCACTTAGTGACATCACTTGCAGTTGACATTCCAAGGTCTGACATCTGTATGGGTACGGAAGAATGGGAGGGACGAAAGGGTTGAGTAAAGACAGATTATAGAGAGCATAGAAAACCCATTTATCTAAGGTTTTTCCTAGCTAATTGATCCATTGTGGACAAAAGTCACACAATACACCAACAATCATTTCAAAGAAGCAAATCAAACATGAACACAAAGGACAATGAACTCAAACATACCAGCACAACACAATCCAATTCTACTCATTCAACCAAAACAAACAGTGAGATAAGGTTTGGAATAAGAAAGATATTATAAAGTCAAGGAGTTGGGTAAGAATTATCAAGGAGTTAGGCAAGACATATTTGTTGGTGGCCAAGAGTGAAATAAGATAACCATGAACTATTAAAATGAGGATAAATGATACAACCAAGGATATGAAGTGAGTTAGGGAGAAAGCATTATCAAGGGGAAAAGTAGAGAGGCAAAGGTTTAATATATATCAAGGTAGATATTGCACAAAGGGGGCAATACAATGGCACGAAAGCAAAAGTGTATGGATTTAAATAGGGAGAAATCATTATCAAGGAGAAAAGTAGAGAGGCAAAAATATATCAAGGTAGATATTGCGCAAGGATGGCAATACAATGGCAAGAAAACAAAAGTATAAGAAGTCAAGGGTTATATAGCAATATTAGGGATTAGAAAACCACTTATAATATAATATCGCTATTACTGATCTAGTCGAAAATCTTAATACTAAAGAACTATCCTATCAACCTAACCAAGAAGTCTAGTAATAGATCCAAGAGATCTATAACGAAAACTTCTTGCGGGGCGGGGATAAGACAGAGAATGGGGCATCTTCAATAGCTTCTAAAGGATTTCTTCAGGTAGACTTCACTTCAAGTTCCACAATCCTAACTTGATCATCTTGTAGTACTTCTGAGTAGAGTCTTCTGATAGACCAAAATCAGACTAGAAGAGTTGAAAATAAAAGAGACGAGTTTTGATATAAAGTAAATTTTTATGGAGGACAATATATCAAGCTTTTGAAAGACTGACTGGGCTTTCCATTTCTAACTAATCTAGCGACCTACGGTCACATTGCTTTGATACCACTTCTGTCACACCCGTTTCCAAGGGGCAGAGCCGGGTGCATAGCATATGTGTGCCAGGATCTATTTCCACACATATGTTGACATCACATGTGTAATATATCAAAAGAACAATGCATAAAAGCGTAAATAACGATTATATTAACATATTACACTTCGAACAGACATAATGTCTTAACCTTTATTTATCAAAGTACAGCGAAACAAGGACATCCATCCACAGGAAGATGACCGGGGGTATCACTAGACTAGCATCCATGGAGTTCAGCATCATATCTTCATCTGCAAACTTCTAATCAAAATTAAACAAGGGTGAGCTCACTTATGGTCGGGGCTCAGCAAGTGGGGGAAAAACTAATGCAAGGTAACAAGGTGAGGCTAAGGTTGAGCAGTAAGCATTTTAGTTGGTCAACATTTTATTAACAAAACCTGTCTTACTAATAATTGTGAATCCCAAGTATTCCCATTAAACAAAGGTATAAGAATATATCAACAACACTTAAGTGAAACCACTTAAGTAAACCATTGGTAGATCATCGGATCTCGATTTATTTCCATCTTCAAGTTCAATTATCATGTGAGGAGTCCAGGCTGCTCATAACCGTGAGCACGGCTGATATATCAGTTTTACACTCTGCAGAGGTGGCGCATCTTTACCCATGAGTCGTGATTCCCTTTTAGCCCGGGTTAGCTAGACCCGTATTCACTTCTGAGGTGAATGGCCAGGGTCTCACTACGAGGCTTCTCCCTAGAGTCCTCATTACACAAATGCTGGAAATGGTCAACTGCATAAGGTACACCTACCGTAACCAACTTATAGTCCGGACCACAGGGTAAAGCTTTAGGAACTATGCCCGTATCCAATCTGCCTGAGCCGGAACTATAAGAGCTTGCCAGATGCCCCCGTTCCTGTCGACCACGACTAGCACCCAACATAAGACTTCCCTAGTTATTTAGCCAAGACCAGAGCCATGATAGTTCTCGTGGTAGCACTGTTTTCCCGGGTGGTCACTCCATGTTCCAATTAATATGCAATAATCTTGTTTAACCATCGGGTTAACAACAATAAAGTAATCTTACCATTTGGAACATTAATATCATAAACAGGAGTGACTGCATAAATTTAAAGTTATAGCATAGCTACTTGATTAGATCATAATCCTAGGTTAAACAAGGAGTAAGGTTGGAAAGGTTATCTAAATAGGTAACCCGTCAAGTTATGCATATATATCCAAAAGAGTAAACTTTATTAAATGCATTGTTTGGGATCAAACAGAGTATGCAGAGGGAGAAGTCCACTTGCCTTGCTTATTGAAAATTTGAGGTTCTTCCACGTAATAGCACTTGATTCTCAACTATTAGATCAATCACTGAATATCACACAAACAAACAAGAAGAAACAAACACCACTCAATAACATACAACATTCACCATACGTAAAGCTAAAAGGAAGTTTAACGAAAAGAGCGTTTGTTTTTTAAAAAACGTCATAAGTAATGGTTATAATTAAGAAGGTATTCTTTTCAAAAATGTGTGATCTATAATTTATAAAACAAGACATAAGCTTAAAAATATCTTAATTAAAATATACAAATATTAGGTTCACTAATTTAATCTTTTATAAAACGTCATACACGATACGTCTAGATTAAGGGTTTACAACATGATAAACACGTTATAACGATATTAAACCTTTTTAACCTTTTTAGAAAAGATATAAGTTATATATCTAGGATTAAAGCGTTATGAAATACATTGTTAATTTATGAAGCATTATGGAACATATAATTCATTGTTAAACCTATCACTTATGATAAATTAAGATATAAGTCTAAATAGGTTTTATGTGAAAAGGTCATTATTATTATTAAACACCTATTTATGGAAAGTTATGGTATATGCCTTAAATGAACTTTTATGAAAAAGAAAATGAACAAACAACTATCTTTTAATTCCATTTGAAAACACATAGACTATATTATTATATTCGAAGTCAATATATAAAGTAACATTTTAAGTTATAATAGAACTTAAACTCTTATTACATTATTTTATCCTTTAGGATAAGGTAAGTGATTTGTATATAATGTGGATTAATTTCTATGAAATCATTAAACATGCCATAAATTTAGTTAAGAACAAATTGACTATCAGTTTGATTAATAAATTATGATAAAGGATAATTAATCTATTAACTAGGTGGGTGCCCGTGCGTTGCAACGGAGACATATAATACCATGATAACTTATATATAAATAGGTATGTGCCCGTGCGTTGCCACGAGGTGGGGAGCATGGAGAGCGACGTCTAGGCTACAAATATTGTATGTACCATGTTGTTAGGTTTGTTCTTCAGTCCTCTCTTAGGATTCCAGTAAATGGGACATTAGCAGGCAACAACCAGTCAGAAGTCAAATCCACTAATCTTAAATTCTCAATCACATATAGGGTGGTAACGAGCTATAAAATTTACACTATAAAATTAAGGATCAGATCGGATCAGAATCATGTTTTATTTTTATTCACTTTTGAACTAAAATTAATTAAAGGGTTCAAACAAATTGTGAAAAGACATAATCCATCACCACTCCTAATCACATCTCACGAACCATCACCGTTCAAGTGCAGAACGCCAAGATGGCACTTGAGGAGTGATGAGATCACAACACGTGACTCCCCGGGCCCAAAAGCATAATAAAACCTTCTCATCACAACAAATCTCCAAATTGTCTCTAGGAATTCACCAGCAAGGGAGATTACAAACCAACACTTGGCCACATGCATGAATGAATGCCCTCAAGGCTCTGTCTGATGTAGAGGCCAAGCAAAGCAGATAAAAGTATAAGGCCATGCATTCTAGCTATAGCTAGGAAGCAAGGCACTGACCTGTTAGAATTAGAAAAATATTTAACAACAATAAGCACAACAAATGCAGGCATCATTTTGCTTTTTAGGTACTACACCACACGGACAGAGGAAAAATAAAAAAAGGTTATTATACACATGATTACACCTGCAAACCTCAAATCAATCTATCACTGTTCCCTTAGCACCACAAATCATGATCAAGGATAAGTTCGATCCAAGCATCATTCTAGCTTTTTACGGATCTGCAATAATTTTACACCTCATGCTCATGCTCATGCTCATGCTGATACACCCAAAAATATAATTCTAAGATATTTCTAAGAAAAAATATGTATGTTTAGGAGAACCAAATGGGGGACTAAGGTTTTCCTGAGCTGTGTGGCTAATGACATGTATAGATGCGGGACCGATCCTTGTTTCAACACGGTTGTCCAAAGGAAAATGATTAGTTGCGAAACTGCTTAGCTACCCTGCAAAAACAGATCAACCAGTATAGAAACACGTTGTTTTAGGCCAACTAACGAGTTCCTAGAGTTTTGCAACAAATCACCCGCTAACAAAGTGGTTACCTTTATGTCAGTTTTTGCGCATTGCGCTTCTCAACCATCTGCTGTGAATCCAAACACCCCCGGTTGGCTATTTTTTTCTCATCTAGCATGCATGCAGACAATCTATGACCCCAGGTATTGTTTGTTCATCAAGGACCATACAACTTGTGTCATTAACGCCAGCTGTGTAAAAAAAGCAAGTAGTATTATCGAGAACGAACCACGACTGCTACCTAAGTTCAAGTAGAAAACAAGCACCAGTCATATGCCTATGTATGTAAGCGAAATTAGTAGAACTTCATTTCTACGGATATGTCAAAATCTCTTCCACCTTGACTCTAGAGCTTGAATAGCCCATGCTTCATCTTCTGTGGCGGGCACTGAAATTAGCTGGAGGCTGGAGCATGAGCAAATAGTAGGCAACAATAAGCCAGAAGTTCATTCTTTTCATAAGATCTTTGCTAAAAAATCACTGAATATTTAATCTAAAGGATCCATTTTCATGTTCTTGTAATATGTTGCTCCTAATAGAACATCTGTATATATATCTTTTGAACATTCGCTGCATCTAAGGGCATAGGGTTTACAAATTAAAGGTCTAGATTCCAGAATTCAGTCGAGTCATGAAAACGGTGGCATGGCACCGATTGGTCAAAATGAAGAATTCTGAACGGACAACTATAGACCAGCAAGTGAAAAAATGCCTCACAGGCTCACCTGGCACGTCTCTGACAACACCCATGTCAAGCTCGGAATTATCCCCGAGCATGGAGCACAGGAACTGCTCTGCCTCTTCAACACTGTCCTTGCGGCCACCAGACCCATCGCCATCGCTCTCCCCGTCCCGACCCTTCCAAGCATTTGGCATGCTTACTACAGAATTAGCCGTGGATCATGTGTACTCCTTGCCAATCACGTCCGCGACCATGCCCGTAGCGGCCACCGCAACCCACTTGGGCCTCCGACCAGCCTTTCTTCCACCAGATCCACTGTGCGGCGAGAGATCCAGTGGCGGCAGGGGGCTGCGGCGGGTGCATGTCCTGCGTGGAAGACAGGATACTGGCGGCCACAAATGGGTCCCCTCTGGCCTCGCGGTAGGCGGAGTCGATCTGGTCGAAGGTGGCGCTGGCGAATGTGTCGAGCAGCCAGGCGAGCGCTGATGGCGGACCCTAAGCATGGAGCGTGGATGGCGGGCGAGCGCTGAGAGCGGGATCTGCGCGGGCGAGCGCTGATGGGAGTGGAGGGGATTATCCTGCTCGGTGTGGGTGGCCTGTGAGGTTGGTGGAACCAGGACGGTAGAGATTGGGAGGCGGGGGCATGGACGGTAGTAGGGATAAGTAGTATAAATAATCAATTTGTGATTCTAACCATGCATAAATTTTGTTATTTATAATCTATCTGTTTCACCACTACATTGCAACCATCAGTATCATGCAGACTTCGATATATGTCACGATTTGCATGGTCTCATTATTGGAAAGCACGTTTCACACATACCGGAAGAAATTCTCTCGTACATCGTTAGTCATCGGACACGTACCACCATACGCTTTTGCTTAAACAAAAAGGTAAGTGTGTGTGTTTGCAAGACTAATGGTCAAACATCGTATAACCATAAATTTAGAATACTATATTAATATATTAAATAAATTAATCCAATAAACATAGATTAACCCAATTAACATAGGATAAATAAATATATAATTATAAAAGTATGAAACATGGTATAATCAATGTTGTTACTGTGTAGTAAATATTCATACGAGACTAACACAACTGGAACGGTTCAATTTGGAATTAAAATGGGGAAGTTACGAATTTCCAAAGTTTCTATGTATTTGATATAGGATTAATTAGGAAATCAATTTTATTGTTGTTTTCATGACAAAACAGAGGTATTATGTGATAAAAAATAATATTATAGAATTATAGAAATTGGAATGAACTCATTTGGATTTAATATGAATTTTCCATGAATTAAATGGGTTTCTGCAATTATTTTTAAACTAAAAATCAATTTCTAAACTCATTTTCCATATTTTCTTTATTTCCTGGACTGTGTCCCAAATTCCAGAAAGATCAGGGGCCAAGCTATAAACGTTTTTCTAGACTCAGTGAGCATATAGAGTGGACGGCGGGTTAAACACAAAAAAACGTCTTAGTTGAAGTTGTACACAATTTGACATGAGTCACGTTGGCTAGAGGGTGGAAGGCTAGGCAATCTACTCAATAGATCCAAGGTTCGATCCTTTAGCAGCCATGGTTTGATTTTTTTTTCTGCGCGCGGAACGGGGAGGGCAGAACGGCAGAACGGCCGACTACTCTTACCTTCTTAATAAGTAGTATAGATTATCTTTAATTCCATTGTAGGAACAAATGATCTAATTCATTAGAAGGAAGTTATGTATAAACTATCATTTTAGTTTATAAAAGTAATGACCCTTGTTATCTTTTAATTCAAAAATTGTAAATAATCTATTAATTGGACATATGTTTATTTTCTATTCTTATTAAGAAACATATGTCTACATATTCTTTTAAGTTTCTATTTAATACAGCTATACTTAAACATCTATAACGAACCTTGTTAAATATGATATTTATTAAAAAGGTCATTTTAAAGTTAAAAACAAATTATCTAATTCTTTTGTAAGAAACCTATGTTTACCAATATAACTATTATTTTCTTTTTTAAGAAAGCATGAGTGCCTAATTAAGTGATTTTAATATTATTATAAATTCTACTCTTTCTGTTTTCTCCTTTCTTTTCTAAATAGAATTTATACGTATAACTAAAAATTGTTTATTTAATTCCTCTAATATTAATATACTAAAAATTAATTGTAGATTAATAAATAGAATTTTTAATAACATAATCATGGTTATTATGACATAAATGAGCATTTTACTATTCTAAGTAATTAAGTGCTATACTTATGAATATATTTATTATGAATAGTAAAAATCTATATTTTCATTCGACCGAAAATACGTGGCTTAATTCCTATTTCAATTTCTTATATCACTAAAGCTATACTTATATCAATACTAACCAATTATCGCTCCACACACTAAAGCGAAATCAATTATAAACATTTATAGTATGAAAACCACTGAAGTAGTGAATAGTGACCATGCTTATTTTTAGAATTATAAAATCATACGCATTTTCAAAGTATTGTTGTTCGGTTCGATTTTGGTTACACATATATATCGAATATCTAAAGTCATACACGTGAATCGCCAAATCGCATTATCTCAATATTACAACAATAATTCACAAGAAATTCAAAACATGATTTAGAAAATAAATATTTTGGATTGGGATTGTCTTCAACCTTGGGTGAACGGATGACAGCGAACAGCGTGGGTACGGTCACCGGGGTGCTGCGTGGGCGAGCTTCACGGACTCCGGGACGAACGGCGAACGTGGACGGGCAGAGTTACAAACGAGCACGAGCGGTCTGACGACGAACTTCACGGCGGCGAGCTCAGCATGGCTTGGAGAGCGAGCTTGGGGATGGAGAGGGAGAAGAGCTCGGGCAGGGAGAGGGAGAGGACTCGACGTCCATTTTATAGGCGAGGCCGAGGGGAGATGAGAGGGCGTGGCGTCTTCAAGCACCATGAATGACGTCCATCAATGGGGAGAGGGAGTAATGGGGGAGGGAGAGAAAACGGACGACAGTAAACTCTATTACTCGCGAAGAAGAAACGGATGGGGCTCGACACGGCTGCTCGGTCGGGTCTTGGTCCTGCGCACGGCGTGGAGCACGAGGCTTGCGCGGCTGGGCGGGGCGTCGGGCCGGTGCGGGTTGCGCGCGGCGCACTCGGCTGGGAAGGGAGGCAGGGGGCGCGCGGCACGGGGCTGGCTCGACGGCTGCTACTGTCGGGTGCGTGGCGTGCCCATGGCGCGAGGCGGGTGCTCCTAGCGGTGGCTGGGAGAAGAAAGAAAGGGAGAAGAGAGAGGGGGTCCGGGTGGGGCCCGCCCGTCAGTGAGAGGAAGGGGAGGGAATAGGTGGCGACGGCGCTGTTGGGCCAAATGGGCCGAATTCGGCCGCGACGGCTAGGGTTTCGCTTTTTTTCTTTTCTTTTCTTTTCTTTTCTATTTAAAATATAAATAACTATACTTTTAAATAATTCCAAAAAAATCATAATAATTCAGACAAAATTATTTATAACTAAAATATTTATTTTTGGACCAATAATTATATTATTATTTTACTAGGATTTTCATTTAACAAGAAATGCTATTAAATATCCGAAAATCAATCATGCGCAATCAAAAATTATTCCAAAGGTAAATAAATAACGAACACTTAAGAGAAAATTAATTACCATAAATATCATTATTAACTAAATGTATTATTTTTATTTGATGACTTTCATAGTGTCACAGTTAGTCAACAAAGATCTAGGAACCCAAATGTCCTTTGTGTTAGCACTAGGTAAACTCATTACCTTTCTAGCACAAGTTGCAATTTTGGGTTGCCTAGTTACATGAGAATTAATTGACAAGCTAGGAGTGGGATAGTTACCAATGGGACAATCCTTGCATTGATGTCCCTTCTTTCGGCATATGTAGCATAGGCGATCTTCAAGTCTTGAAGATTTCTTCTTTCCTTGTTTCTTGCTTGCTACATGGTTAGTGAATATTTTCTTTTCTAACACTATGCCTTTTTGTTTTAAATGGGGACAAGACTTAATTAAGTGTCCCTTCTTTGAGCATTTAAAACAAAGTTTATCATCCTTGTTAATAATCAAGCCATTTTTAATATAGGAACATGACCTAATCGAGTGTCCCTTTTCAAAGCATTCACTACACTTCTTACTTCTCTTAGTGTGAAGTGTGACTTGATTATTACCTTGGATGTTACCTTGCATGGAGGCATGGTTGGGGCTTTTGGCAGAGGTATTGATTTTCTTCTTTTGTTCCTTCCTCTTGACAATCCTCAAGTCCTTGACATTTTCTTTAAGGGATTTAGTGCATGCCACGGTTGTTCCTGTCTCAAGCTTCTTCACCATGTGATCACGGTTATCTTGAGAAGGTTGAGCAATGCACTTCCCTTTTAGTTGTGTCAAGCTCATCTTTAGCCTTTCATTTTCTTCTTTGAGCTTTTGATGTGTATCATCTTTTGTTCCTGCAAATTCTAGCTCAAAGGAAGATTTGCTTGTCGACGGACAACAAGCATCAGCACATGGTAAAATAGTTTCAATTTGAATACATGTGCATGAGTGAGGTTGTTGGGATTTTAAGTTTTCTATCACAACCTCATGAGCAATATTTAACATGATATGATCATCCATAAGATTTTCATGAGAACATAGAAGCATATCATGTTTTTCTTGAAAAGCTAGATTTTCATCTTTTAGCTTTTCTACTTGGTCCTTAAGCAAGGCATTCCTATTTACTAATTGAGCGATACAATGTAAAGAGTTATCTTGCTCAATTGAAATAGTTTCATACCTTTGGACCAAATCAACATGAGAGCACTTTAGCTCCTCATGTTCTTTAGTCAACTCGTCAAATCTTAGCATTTTTATGGAAAGAATATCTTCTAGCATTTGACGAGCTTCACTTTGCTCTCTCGCTCTTTTTAGAAGTTTGAGCATGACCGCCTTATCTTCTAGGCATAGATGAGCGTAGAGTTGCATGAAGCTTCTTTCATCCTCCTCATCCTCATTTGTGCTACCACCATCATTTTCATTAGCCACACAACATATGTGGGAATCGAAATTGGAAGACAAACCTTTTGGAGAGGTGGATTCATCGTTTGGTCTCCATCGTTCATTTTCTTCTTCTTCCTTCAAAGGGTTAGTTTCACAAGGTCCAAAAAAAGTAGAAGCACAAAATGAACCATCATGTTTGGACTCATCAAATTTAGTTTTAATTCTAGTCCAAATATCATGCGCATCAGGAATATGTTCATAATAATTCATTATGAAGGCATGATAATCTTCCTTGCTAAGAGAATTAACTAGGATGTCAAAAGCTAGATAGTTTAAGCGTATACATCCTTGATCTTCTTCGGAAGTATTTTTCTTGTCATAACTAGGAGGTATAATACTCTTGTATAAGATTTGTTCTAATCGTGGATCTACGGTTCTAAAAGCATTTAGCACCCTAGTAGACCATGAATCATAATTAGAACAATCGGAAAGTAATATCTCAAGAGTTACCTCCTTGTTCTCCTTGGTCTTCTTGTTCTTCTGGGATCTTCTTCGAGCCATCACTTCGAGTTGTTAGACTCAATATGAAGTGCCTAGCTCTGATACCAATTGAAAGTCGCCTAGAGGGGGGTGGATAGGCGAAACCTAAAAATTATAACTTTACACCCCAACTAGATCCCTTGATTAGTGGTTAGAACAAGATACACAATTATCGAAGTATAAAAACTAAGTCCTTTGCTTGTAAAGAGTATTGCCTTCAAATAATGCGGAATTGATAAATCAATACAACTAATAGGTCAATGGAGAATAAAGCAAGAGGGCTTAGATAAGAAGAGCAATAACACAAGTTCTTTCTTGCAATGCGTTGCTTCACTAGATGAGAATTTAACTTGAAGCAATACCAAATAATATTAGCAAAGAATAGTGCAAGAGAACTTAGAATGAGGGAAAACAAACAAATCACAAGCAATAAACACAAGAGACACGGGTGATTTGTTTTACCGAGGTTCGGCCCTCGAAGGCCTAGTCCCCTTTGAGGAGTCCACTAAGGACGGGTCTCTTTCAACCCTTTCCCTCTTTCTACCGATCCCCAAGACCGGAGAGCTCTTCCTCTTCTCAAGGATCACTTAAGACCCCGCAAGGATCACCACACACTTAGGTGTCTCTTGCTAGCTTTACAAGCCTCCAAAACTAGGAGGAAGTTCAATGGGGGTCAAAACTCCATGCACAAATGAATGCAAGATGTAGCACACACTCTCTCTCAATGAATCTCACAAGGAACTAGTGCTAAACTCACACGAGAAGCTTTCTTTTGCTTGCTCTCTCTTTTGTGGCACTTGTGTGGGTTGTAGTGGTCTAAATCTTGTGTATAGGATGGATCAATGAATAGAGGTGGTTGGGAGGGCTTGAATATGTCAACTATATGACTTGGAATGTTGCTTGGGATCCCACACCTTGAAGTGGCCGGTTGGGGTGGTATTTATAGCCAACAACCAAATTGTAGCCGTTGGAGAAGGTTGCTGGCGATGGGAGCACCGGACAATCCGGTGCGCCACCGGACAGTGTCCGGTGCGCCGCCACGTCACCCTGTCGTTAGGGCTTGGAGCTGGTCGACCGTTGGAGGCTTTGTCCTCATGCGGCACCGGACAATCCGGTGCCCCTCTGACCTTCTGCTCTGACTTCTGTCGTGTTACTATGCTGAACTGTTCACCCGTCAGAGTCGACCGTTGCGCGCAGATGGTCGTTGCTCCGCTGGTGCACCGGACAGTCCGGTGGCACACTGGACAGTCCAGTGAATTATAGCGGAGCTGCGCCTGGGAAACCCGAAGCTAAGGAGTTTGAGTTGATTCACCCTGGTGCACCGTACACTATCCGGTGGCACACCGGACAGTCCGGTGCGCCAGACCAGGGCACACTTCGGTTTCCTTTTTGCTCATTTCTTTTGAAGCCTAACTTGTTCTTTTTGCTGGTTTGTGTTGAACCTTTGGCACCTGTAGAATGCATAATCTAGAGCAAACTAGTTAGTCCAATTGTTTGTGTTGGGCAATTCATCCACCAAAATCATTTAGGAAAATGTGTGACCCTATTTCCCTTTCAGTGCTCCCGAGGTTGCACACTTGGTTCACCAAGGTCTTGAGCTGGTTGTACATTGCTTGTGGCTCCTCTCCCTTGTTGAGGATGAATTGACTGAGTTCTCCCTCGATCGTTTCGCGCTTGGTGATCTTGGTCACCTCGTCCCCTTCGTGCGCCGTTTTTAGGACGTCCCAAATTTCTTTGGCGCTCTTTAACCCTTGCACCTTGTTATACTCCTCTCGACACAAGGAGGCGAGGAGTATAGTTGTGGCTTGGGAGTTAAAGTGCCTAATTTGGGCGACCTCGTCCGAATCGTAGCCTTCGTCCCCCCACCTTAGGTACATGCGCTCCAAATTCAACAATGTCCCAGATCCTTGCGTGGAGTGAGGTTAGGTGATGCCTCATTTTATCACTCCACATACAATAATCTTCACCATCAAAATATGGTGGTTTGCCTAAGGGAACGGAAAGTAAAGGAGCGCACTTAGAAATACGGGGATAGCATAAAGGAACGGAAAGTAAAGGAGCGCGCTTAGAAGTGACGGACGAGTCGGAGCTTGACGACGTGGAGGGTGACAAAGAGTCGGTCTCGTAGTATACCACCTTTTTCATCTTCGTCTTCTTGTCACCCTTCCGATGCGTCTTGTTGGAGGAAGAGGATTCCTCCTTATGCTTGTGGCCGGACTCCCTTGAGAGGGTTCTCCCCGAGCTTGCGGGCTTGTCGCCGGTTATGATCTCCCTCTTGGCATGATCTCCCGACATCACTTCGAGTTGTTAGACTCTAATGAAGCATCGAGCTCTAATACCAATTGACAGTCGCCTAGAGGGGGGTGAATAGGCGTAATCTGAAATTTACAACTTAAAAGACAACTACAAGCCAGGGTTAGCGTTAGAACTTAAATCAAGTCCGGGAGAGGGGGAAAACAAATCAAGAGCGAATCAAGCGGATGAACATGGTGATTTGTTTTACCGAGGTTCAGTTCTAAAGAACCTAGTCCCTGTTGAGGTGGTCACAAAGACTGGGTCTATTTCAACCCTTTCCCTCTCTCAAACGGTCACTTAGACCGAGTGAGCCTTCTTCCTTAATCTCACGGGTCACTTAGACCCCACAAGGATCACCACACAATTGGTGTCTCTTGCCTTGCTTACAAAGCACTTGAGAGTAAGAATTGAAAAGAAAAAGAAGGCCAAGCCAAGCAAACAAGAGCAACAAAGGAACACAAGAGATCCTCTCACAAGTCCTAATGCAGTAGAGTTGATTTGGGGACTTTGAATGGATTGATCGCTTTGATTGTGTCTTGGAGTGAAGTCTATTGCTCTTGTATTGAATGCAATGTTTAGAATTCTTGGGTGCTTGGTGTGGTGGTGGTTGGGGGTATTTATAGCTCTCAACCACCAAGTGGCCGTTGGGGAAGGCTGCTGTCGATGGGCGCACCGGACAATCCGCTGCGCCACCGGACAGACACTGTAGGCTGTCCGGTGCGCCGCCACGTCACCCAACCGTTAGGTTCGGGAGCAGTCGACTGTTGGCGCCGTTGTCTTCTTGTGGCACTGGACAGTTCGATGTCACACTGGACACTGTCCGGTGCACCTCTGGCTTCTGCTCTGACTTCTGCGTGCACTGTACATGTGTCAGGGTCGACAGTTGCGCGAGTTAGTCGTTGCTCCGCTGGTGCACCGGACAGTCCGGTGGCACACCGGACAGTCCGATCAATTATAGCGGAGTGCGCCTGCTGAAACCCGAGAGTGGCTAGTTTAGCCCTCTACGGACTTGGTGCACCGGACACTGTCCGGTGGCACATCGGACAGTCTGGTGCGCCAGAGCACAGCACACTTGGTTTCTTTGCTCCTTTGAATTTGGATTCCTAACTTGAATATTTATTGGTTTGTGTTGAACCTTTGTGCACCTGTAGAACATGTATTCTAATGCAAACTAGTTAGTACATATATTTGTGTTGGGCATTCAACCACCAAAATTAATTGTAGGAAAAGGTTAACCCTATTTCCCTTTCAGCCTTACTGGCGAGGAAACAACTCCCCAACTGAAGGATGACCAGGTTGTTTGTCTTTAATAGCTTCTTCCAAGCCAGGCTTCGGCTACCAATATACAGGAAGATTGCCAAGGTTTTGAAAAGTAAGAAGTGTATATGGACCAACTAACTCCCAATATTATACTTAGGCTTAGTGTTTTTTATATGGGATGTGTGAAGTCAAGGTGTTAGCACGGATGTCGAAGCTTTCTGCAGAGTGCACAAGTTGCACTACTAGACGAAGGCTAGACCTTTAGACAAACAACACGACAATTTTGGCTGCTACAACTTCGCTTATCGGAAGGATTCAAGATTTCTCGTGCCGGCCTACTAGATAAAGTGGCCTAACAATTGGACGAAGGAATGGTTCTGTGTCCGGGTAGACTCAGAGGAGCGAGAGGAATTCATCAAAAATATTGTGATGAACCCGTCGAAGGTGAGCGTTGGCTTGAAAAAGCTATTGTGCAGAATGAGTGGAGCTAATAAGGAAGCTTTTGGTGTGTATAATGTTGTGTTTGATAGAATTAGGGCTAGGTACTTGGTCTAGTTATTCCTCGCGTATGAAGCGTTTCCCACACAGATCGGTTGGAAGGTGCCGAAGATACCAAAGCCGAAGAAGGATGACAAAGAAGAGAAGAACAACAAACTTATAACACTTTCTGTTAAGCTCAAAGAGCAAGCTTCGTTTTAGAGGCCTTGCGCTGGATGGCTGGAGGTCATTGAATTATCGTGCAATGATATTGTTGGAAATTACCTCATTAAGGAAGATCAAGCCATGACAACAACCTATGAGACTCGTGAAAAACGAAGGTTGAATAGAGTTATGGATGCTCTGGGTTTCAAGTACCCATACTACCCAAAGCTAGCCGGGGATGTCGAAGCTGGGGTTAAACAAAAAGGGATTAAGAAGTTGTTGAAGGAGTTAAGAGCAAAAAACGAAAAGGAAATATTGTTAAAGGATCGAAGGTGGGGAAGAGAGACACTGAAGAAGATTCTCATTCTAACAAATCAACTCCATTAAAAAGGAAAAAAGGTAGAAGTTGTTGAAGTAAGAGTTGAAAAGGTTGCAAGGAAGGAGCAGGGAAAGGAAAGTGTCTCTACTTCGTCTCTTGGGTGCATGCAGTTAATAGAGGTAATGACTCAATCCCTGCCTTTTGCTACTTTGAGCCCGGTAGGGTCAGACCTGACTAGCATGCTGCTAACTATGAAGGGCAAGAACGATGATGGTAGTATATATGATTGAAGTTTTGGCTCCTGTGGTGGAGGAAGACACAACCTCATCGAGAAAGGTCCTCGAATTGAATCGCTAATGGATGTGGTTTTTGGCCTTCATCATCAGAGGAAGAGAAAGATGTCGAAGGTGTTGTTGAAGTGGATAAGGCTTCAGAGCTTGAAAAAGTTGTTGAAGAAGCACTGAAGGATTTGGAGCCAAAGGTGGCCGAAGCAACTCGTTCCTTTGGAGAGGAGTAAGAAGAAGAAGTTGAATTCTTTGTCAGACATATTGCCGGTGACAAGCTAAACAATGAAGCTGCGATGGAGCTGGAGAATCAAGAAGTCCCTCGGGTACCCTACCGGGGCTACTATTTTTGGAGGTGGCAACGATGCCTTGGTGTGTATTCCCAATGCAAGTGAAACCACTATAGTAAAGAATGTGGTTCGTAACATTGGTTTTCTGAAGATCGAACATGAGCTATGCAAATTGAAGAAGCATAAAATCGCCCAATGTTTAGCTCACATGAACATCAAGGTGAATATTTTTTTGCTTTTTGAATGCTTTCACGAAGATGTGACAAGCTAAACCTTCTTATTACTTAAACTGTAAGGCTTAATGTTGAGCAAGGCTCTGAGATTGCAGCAAAATTCTGAGGATGTAGAGAATGAAGTTGTCATGACTGAACTACAATTTAAAGCTAAAAGGCTTTGGGATTCTTGCGTAGAGAAGGATGAGCAGACTGCGTCCTTGAAAAGGGCCCTAGCCAAAGCTAAAAAATAAAATGGGGACATGGAAAAGAAACATAATCAAAATGCGCAGCAAGCCAAGGAGCAATACAAAATGATCTCTGAGCTTCGCCTCCAGCTTGATATTGCTAAAAAGATGCTGATGAAAAGGAGCAATAGAACAACAAATTATCTGATTAGATAAATGAGCTTCAAGAGCACTGCTTTGGCATTTCTATCCGATGTTGCTGACGCTTGAATGAGATTTTCTCCTATGTTGGTGTGATTCCGAGTGAAACTACTTATGTTAGCGGAGACATTGACGTGGATCTTCAGTAGACCGGGGAAGAGGTGGATGCTTTTGAAGAGGTGATGAGTGCTTGAGGAGACTATTGTGCAATTATTGGGTTCTGGGGAATAACTTCAGTCTTGGATAAGGGTGGATGCAATCATATCAAGGCAGCATGCAAACCTGACTTCTGCATGAATGTTGAGGATATAAAGAAGCCTTCGAGTGATGTCTTCAACGCTGTGAGGCGCTTCTTCACTCTTTTCTGGGATAAGGGTAGAAGACAAGTTGCAACATCTAAAGCTGAAGCCTACACTAAAAGGTTAAACTCTAGCTTTGAGTCACTTTTTTTGAGTCACTTCTTTTGCTTTTACATTCTGACATAATTTTGTCTTTCTCCTTTTGTACAGTAAGGAGGCTCAGGCTCTATTTGTTTCAGCTTTTTTCAGCTTCGGGCCACCAAAAGTTGTTGTAGACTGTCAAACACGCAACTTTTCAGTCGGCTTCTATGAGAATCACCTTAGTCAAAACCTTCCAAAATCAATGTTAACACGGAATGGGATGAGTCATTGCGATAGTAGGAATCCATCACTTTCTATATCATAAACCATATGGACTCTTTTATCTTTCTCCGCACATAGTCTCCACGATACTCATATTATCTTTACAACTAGATTCTCCCCACACCCAGATTCTCAGAAAAGCCCATCAGAAAAAGCTGAACCAAATAGGCCCTAAGAAGAATGCCGAAGGTTGAAGAGAAGCCGAAGCTGAGGGATTTGCAACTATTAGTTGTAGAGCTTGCAATTTTTGTAACGCTACATTTGGAGTTGACTATGTCAAAGAAGCTTGGAATGTATAAAGTTTTATTTTCTAGTGGCTCTTCTTTACATGTTGCTTTGTTATGCGTGAAACCAATGATTGTAGTTTTTTAGTTGAAGGCAAAAAACACCTTTCCTTCTTTTCGCACAAAACAAAGCGATTGCAGTTACATCATTTTTGTTTTGCTGAAGCTAAAAAATACACCTTCTCTTGTGATGAAGCATTGTAACAAGAAAATATGTGATAACAAAGGCATACAATTTCAAGAAATAATTGATCCTAACTTCTTTCAAAGGTCTTTGGGATATGACTCTAGATTCACTTAGGAACGACTTCAGAGTCTCTTTTTCACCTTTAATACGTGCTTTTCTTTCTGACCCTGCATTCCCTTAGGAACGACTTCGGAGTCTTTTCACCTTTACTAAGTGCTTGATCCTACCTTCATACGAAGGACTTCAGGATCTCTTTTCCTCTTTTCTTTGTCGTTACACTCGAAGGTGTACTTCAGCTGACTTTAGTACCTCAAAGAACGGTAAGCTTTATTCTGTAGATCTCAAGATGAATCTATTCAAGGATGTAAGCATGCGTGCCAGCCATTGAGCTCCTTTTCTTGACTTCGGTGGCTCTATTCGAAGGATAACTTCTATTTTCTGTGGGTTTGCTTCGATTCCCTTGGTTGACACAAGGCATCCAACAAATTTCCCCTTCTTTACTCCGAATACACATTTCTAAAGGTTCAATTTGAGATCAACTCTTTAAAAGTTGATGAAGGTTTCCTGCAAGTCTAAAATGTGATCCTCTTGCCTTGTGCTTCTGACAATAATATCATCCACATATGTTAACACATTTCCACCAATTTGTGAGCTCGACACTTTGCCTATCATTCTGTTGAAGCTCCCACCAACAATTTTCAGCCCCTCAAGCATCTAAAGGTAGCAATAAGTACCACTAGGAGTTATGAAGCTGGTCTTTGGTTCACCCTCTTTCTTTATCCAAATTTGATGGTACTCTGAATAACAATATAACAAGCTCATGAGCTTCGAACTAGCTATTGTGTCAACAAGAGAGTCGATTCATGGCAAGGGGAATTCGTCCTTTGGGCATGCCTTGTTGAGATCAGTGAAATTGATGCACATTCTCCACTTGACATTTGATTTCTTGACCATGACTGTATTGGCAAACCATTCTGGGTATGCAATTTCTCTTATTACTCCTACACTAAAATCCTTTTGACTTCAACCTTTGCACCTTCGACCTTATCATTAGACATCTTCCGAAGCTTTTGATTTCTTGGTTTACTACTTGGATCAACGTTGAGTGCATGTTCTATGATGCTTCTGTCAACCTATGGGGGACGGATATCCCCTGGGTCCACCAGAAGGATAAGAGACCTCACGAGAGGCCCGTGGGCCCAATAATTCGCAAGGTCATCCCTTCGTGGGCCTGGGGAGGAACGTCAAGTGAAGCGGATTGACACAAGACCGGATCGACGCAAGCCCAGACGGCCCGATGAATTCGAGAAGTGGTCACAACAGTGACCCGACCTTCCCGCGCAGGGGCCTCATACATCGGAACCGAGCGAGGATGGGTCGGCTGAATTATAGGAAGATAGACTCAGTCATTTCACTATTACTTAGGCACACGTCGTTACATATCCGCATGTAACACCCCATGGTCGAGTATATAAGGCCTAGGGGGCACCCCTTCAAGAAGAGAGACCTCACTACTTAGCTACCCACTTGGTTCTCTACGCTTCCAACACTAGAGAGCCTCCTTGTAACCCACCACATAAAGTACTCACGCCAGGATGTAGGGTGTTACGCATCTCAAAGCGGCCCGAACCTGTAAACAACTATCCACTGTCTCTCGTGCATCTAGCACGAACCATCGAGCTACAGTCGGTAACACCATCCTACTCCAAAAAGCACCTTGAGGGGCAACCCCGGGTGCGCGGTCGGACCCAAAACACCGACAGCTAGCGCGCCAGGTAGGGGGTGTGTCACCGATCCAAGCTAGCTCAATGGCCGTCACCTTCCAGCACAAGATCATCCTCCGTCCCGGGTCTGTGTTCTACTTTGGAACTATTTCATCTGTAGCAGATGAAGAGGGAACTCTGCATCGCATAACGGATCCACCAGAAAGAAAGTCTTCCTCAAAGATCTCCGAGAAAATCGGAGCGAAGCAGGAAGAAGCGCAACCTCCAGCGCTCCGAGAAAAGACCACCTTCAGCAAGCTAGGAGCAAGGGGTCCGTCTACCCGGAGAACTCTGCTATCCACCTCTCCGACGGAAAAATGGACACGGATCACAAGGAAAAAGGAAGCGAATGAGGCAAAGGACCGTCAAGCTGCTCTTTCTGTGCCTCCTTCCTCAAAGGAGGGCAGAAAGAGAATCGTCCCGACAATTATTCCATTCTACCCCAACATCCTCTTCATCGGGGAAGAGTGGAATCAAATCCTATCTCCGACGATGAACCGACTGCACCAGGAGAAGAACCTCTTCAGCGGGAATCTCGCCGGCGGAGGAACCGACGCCGAAATATTCGGCGACATCATGAAGCCGGAGAACAGGATCCGACGCAGCCCGTATCACGAGACGAGGTCTCAGAAGTGGGAGATACTCCAGAAGAACGGGTCCTCAGAGAAAGAAAGAACTCTCGACGACGTGACCGTCGACAGGCACAAGAGCAGGCTGAGCAAGAAACAAGGCAACGTCGAGAGAATCCACTCTTCGGACGCAACCTGAACCCCAACTTTGCCCGAGCCATGAACACGCCGAGTGAAGTTGGTGGAGTATTGGCTCGGATAGCCGATGGCCTCCCCCGGACTCCAGACGTCGAGGGCTATCAACGACTGTTCACTCGAGCAGCCAACCACCTTCTACCACTCGCTCATCCGCCGAGCGATCTACGACACGCCATCAACAGTCGTCGGGACGCACAGAGCTCCATCAACGCTTCGTTCGAACGACGACACGAGAACGAGATTCGCCGCCGAGAGGAATATGACCGGGATCACGACATCCCAGCACGGAGTCAAGCCACCAGAACTGAGTCGGCAACAACTTCGACTGGTGGCACCACCTGGGGACGGTCGAGGCACCATGACAACCACTCCCCTCCCCGGGACAGACATCATCATCGATGACAAGAGGACACGTGTGGAGTATCGACGCTTACTCCACGCCTCCGGGCCATTCAGTGGCCCCCTAACTTCAAGGTCTCCAACGTTGACAAATATGAGCCCAAGCAGGATCCGAGAGGCTGGCTGGCCGTCTACTCCACTGCCGCCCGATCCACTGGGGCGACCGAAGATGTGATGACTGTGTACTTTCCTATCGTCCTTGGGTAAGACGCGCTGCAATGGCTGCGACACCTACCCCGACACTGCATCGACGACTGGAGCGACTTCAGTCGGTGCTTCACCGCCAACTTCCAATCTCTCTCCGACAAACCGGCGCAACCATGGGACCTCAAATCCATCAAACGCCGAGGGGACGAAACTCTCCGGTCATACCTCAAAAGGTTTCAGACCATGAGAAATTGTATCCTGAGGTCGCGGAAGCAGCAGTGATCGAGGACTTCTACCGGGGATCCAATGACTCGGCCTTCGTCCGAGCCATACTACAGAAGGCACTGACCACTTCTGAGCAGCTATTCCGGGAAGCCGACCTCTACATCACCACCGATGAACGAGCTCAAGACCTCATCGGAGGAGCAAAGCCTGCACCGGCAGCACCGCGACGCGACACGAACCAGCAACCCGACAAACGCTGGGAGAAGAGGCCTCATGAAGAGGTCCACGCCGCCGGACCGCCCGCCTCTCGCACCCGAGGAGGACCTCACGGAGGCGAGTGCACGCTGGACGACATCCTCGACGCCCAGTGCCCGTACCACAAGGACATGCGCCACACCCTCCGGAACTGCAGAGACTTCAAGCATTCCGTGGGGAACGGCCGACCCTTCCAACCTCTACCTCCTCCACCACTGTGAGGAGGACCAGGAGAACCTCGACAACCCTAGCAGCAGGAGGAGGGAGGAGGTGGAGCCTTCCCGCGCGTTGACAGAGAAGTCAACGTCATCTTCGGCGGACACGAGTCGCAAGAAAGCTAGAGACAACAAAATCTCAACGATCGTCAGATATTGGTGGTGGACACCGGTCCTCCCGCCCCGTACCGATGGTCTGAGCACCCGATCACCTTCACTCGGGCAGATCAGTGGCTCAACTTCGACCACCCAGGCAAGTACTCGCTCCTCGTCGATCCGGTGATCCTAGAGAGCAGGGTAAAGAAGGTATTAGTGGACGAGGGAAGCAGCATCGACGTCACCTTCCCCCGGACGCTCCAAGGCTTGGGAGTCCCCCTCAAAGAGCTCCACGAGTCGGACACACCCTTCTTCGGCATCGTGCCGACTGAAGGAGAATATCTGCTAGGCCGCATCTACATGCCGGTCACCTTCGGAACTCCGGAAAACTACAGAACCGAGTTCCTGAGGTTCGAGGTGGCAAACTTCGACTGTGGATACAATGCCATCATATGGAGGCCTGGATTGGCGAAGTTCATGGCCATTCCACATTATACATACATGATATTGAAGATGCCAGGACCACAAGGAATCATAACTGTGCGCGCTGACTTCCAAGGCGTCGCAGAATGTTTCCGAGTGGCCATTCAGGCGGCCCTCACCACCAAACCATCGACGACTTCTTCTATGCAGGCGAACTCAAAGCCTGAGGAAGACCTCGCGGTACCCGCGAATGAAGCTCAAGCTATGACCTCTATATGGCCGACTGAAGAAACCAAGAGAATCAATCTTGGGTTCGCCGACGAACGCAAAACAGCTATCATCAGTTCCAACCTGGATGACAAATAGGAAGGCGCGCTCGTCCAGTTTTTGCAAGATAACCGAGACGTATTCGCATGGCAACCTGCGGATATGCCGGGAGTCCCGAGAGAACTGGCCGAGCACAAATTGAAGGTCTACCCCCAGGCGAGGCCGATCCGACAAAAATTACGTCGCTTCACGCCCGACAAGAGAGAAGCCATCCGTGCTGAGCTGGCTCGCTTGGTCGCGGCCGGATTCATTAGAGAGGTGTTACATCCTGAGTGGTTAGCTAACCCTGTTCTTGTACTCAAAAAGAATAAAGTGGATTGGCGCATGTGCGTCGACTCTACAGATCTCAACAAACACTGTCCGAAGGATCCCTTCGGACTTCCTAGAATAGACCAGGTGGTGGACTCGACCGTCGGATGTTCTATGTTGTCTTTCTTGGATTGCTACTCCGGGTATCATCAAATTAGCTTGGCAAAAGAAGACGAGGAAAAAACAGCATTCATCACCCCGTTTGGAGCTTTCTGCTATACCTCCATGTCGTTCGGCCTCAAAAACGCTGGAGCGACTTACCAGAGGGCTATTCAGACATGCTTAGCCGATCACTGGGGCAAGCGTGTGGAAGCTTACGTGGATGATGTGGTAATTAAGACAGAGAACTCAGAAAATTTCATTGAAGATTTATAGCTGGTCTTCAACAGTCTACGACGATATCGATGGAAGCTTAATCCCGAAAAATGTGTCTTCGGAGTACCAGCAAGAAAGTTGCTCGGGTTTATTGTCAGCCACCGGGGAATTGAGGCCAATCCAGAAAAGATCGAGGCTATCATGAGAATGGAAGCACCACGATCACAGAAGAAAGTACAAAGACTTACCGGATGCATGGCAGCTCTAAGCAGATTCATATCAAGGCTGGGAGAAAAAGACTTACCGTTCTAAAAGTTGCTCAAGAAGGTAGACAAATTCCAGTGGACTTCAGAAGCACAGGAAGCTCTAGATGCGCTAAAGAAATTCTTGACAACACCGCCAGTGCTAAAACCACCGCACCGAGCCACGCCGATTCAACCGGCTGAAGATCTGCTATTATACATCTCTTGCACGACTCACGTGGTGAGCACCGCGTTGGTAGTCGAGCGAGCAAAAGAGGGACATGCATACCCAGTACAACATCCTGTCTATTTCATCAGTGAAGTCCTGGGTCCCTCGAAGAAGAAATACCCTCAAGTTCAGAAATTATTATATGCAGTACTTTTAACTGCACGCAAGCTCTGTCACTACTTTGACGACCACAAAGTCATAGTAGTCACTGGATTTCCGATAGGGGATATTCTCCACAATAAAGAAGCCATCGGAAGAATAGCCAAGTGGGCCTGTGAACTGGGATCTCATGACATTGAATTTCGACCTCGCACCGTAATCAAAACTCAAGCACTGGTTGACTTCGTATCGGAGTGGACCGAACAACAAGTGCCAGATAACCCGGAAACAGCAGAAGTATGGCGAATGTATTTTGATGGCTCGTTAAAACTGCAGGGGGTAGGTGTAGGGATCCTCTTCATTACACCCGGAGGTGAACAACTCAAATATGCTCTTCAATTGTTATTCCCAGCATCCAACTATGCAGCAGAATACGAAGCTTTGATTCATGGACTGAACATTGCCATATCACTGGGCATCAAGAGACTGATGGTATATGGAGATTCTCTGGTGGTCATAAGTCAGATAAATAAAGAATGGGATTGCTCGAATGATTCCATGGGAAAATACTGCATTGCTGTCCGAAAACTAGAAGACAAATTTGAGGGTCTGGAATTTCATCATGTGAAGAGAGACCGCAACACGGCAGCTGATGCATTGTCCAAGCTAGGATCAAGTCGGACTCAGGTCCCACCTGGAGTTTTTGTCCAAGAAGTACTGCACCCGAGCATTTCACTAGATCGGGTAAAGGAATGCAATACTCTGAGCCAACCAGAGTCAGATTCTAATGATTGGAGGGAGCCGATCATCAGGTACATAAAGAATGAGGAGGAACCAGATGACAAAAATGCAGCCGAACGCATTGCGAGGCAGTCAGCTCATTATACTCTCATTGGGGAAACGCTATACAGAAGGGACGCATCAGGAGTCCTCATGAAATGCATTCTCTCGACCACTGGGAAACAACTTCTGGATGAGGTCCATGCTGGGCAATGTGGGATACACGCAGCATCCAAGACCCTGGTTGGGAAGGTCTTCAGGTCAGGTTTCTATTGGCCAACAACAAAGAGTGATGCAGTCGAGTTAGTCCAGAGGTGTAAAGCCTGCCAGTACTTGTCAAAACAGAGCATCTACCAGCGCAGCATCTACAAACCATACCTGTAACCTGGTCGTTCGCATGCTAGGGACTGGATATGATTGGACCCTTCAAGAAAGCTCAAGGAAGATACACTCATGTACTGGTTGCTATCAACAAATTCACTAAATGGATAGAGTTCAAACCCATTGCTTCTCTAACTTCAGCTAAGGCAGTGGAATTCATACAAGACATAATACTCAGGTTCGGAACACCGAATAGCATTATAACCGACCTGGGATCCAATTTCACAAGCTCAGAGTTCTTTGATTTCTGCGAACAAAAAAGCATTCAGATCAAATATGCCTTGGTGGCGCACCCAAGAGCCAACGGGCAGGTAGAAAGAGCTAACGAGATGATATTGGAGGCGCTTAGAAAGAAAGTCTTCGACAAGAATGAAAAGTTCGCAGGAAAGTGGATCAGAGAGCTGCCCTATGTTGTTTGGAGCTTGAGAACTCAACCTAGCCGGGCTTTGCATGGAAACACTCCTTTCTTTATGGTCTATGGTTCAAAAGCAGTGCTACCCGCTGATCTCAAGTTTGGGGCACCAAGATTAATCTTTGAAAACATAGCAGAAGCTGAGGCTACTAGACTGGAGGATGTTGATGTACTAGAAGAGGAACGATTGAATACAGTGATTCAGTCAGCCCGGTATCAGCAAACTCTGAGACGCTATCATGACAAGGCCATACGACATCAATCCTTCGTAGTGGGAGACCTCGTCCTCCGCCGAATTCTAACGGGGGAGGGACAACACAAATTATCACCACTATGGGAATGACCATTCGTAGTAGCAGAAGTAACTCGGCCTGGATCATATCGTCTCACTCAAATGGATGACACGGAAATTGGGAACTCATGGAACATAGAACATCTCAGGAAGTTTTACCCCTAGCTATATTTCAAAAGCTATTGGGATGGCATTGTATTCTGTAAACTAAGAAATATATCATCAATAAAAAGACTTCAAAGGCACTCAAATTGTTTACTATCAACCCACATGCTTACTTAACTCAGGGTGACCACTATGCCCTACTAACGGAGCAATCAACTTAGGTCGGCAATGACTTAAGGCGGTGTGACATGCTCATGCTTACTTAACTCAGGGTGACCACTATACCCTACTAACGGAGCAATCGACTTAAGTCGACAACGACTTAAGGCGGTATGACATGCTCATGCTTATTTATCTCAGGGTGACCACTATACCCTACTAACGGAGCAATTGACTTAAGTCGGCAACGACTTAAGACGGTGTGACATGTTCACGCTTACTTAACTCAGGGTGACCACTATACCCTACTAACGGAGCAATCGTCTTAAGTTGGCAACGACTTAAGGCGGTGTGACATGCTCACGCTTACTTAACTCAGGGTGACCACTATACCCTACTAACGGAGCAATCGATTTAAGTCAGCAACGACATAAGGGGGTGTGACATGTTCACGCTTACTTAATGCGGAGGAGAAGATCGATGGGAGGAAAGAGTCTTCCGCTTTGGTGTTTTGGGTCCGACCACGCACCCGGGGTTGCCCCTCAAGGTGCTTTTTGGAGTAGGACGGTGTTACCGACTGTAGCTCGATGGTTCGTGCTAGATGCACGAGAGATAGTGGACAGTTGTGTACAGGTTCGGACCGCTTTGAGATGCGTAACACCCTACGTCCTGGTGTGAGTACTTTATGTGGTGGGTTACAAGGAGGCTCTTTAGTGTTGGAAACGTAGAGAACCGGGTGGGTGGCTAAGTAGTGAGGTCTCTCTTCTTGAAGGGGTGCCGCTATATACTCGACTGTGGGGAGTTACATGCGGATATGATAACGACGTGTGCCTAAGTAATAGTGAACTGACTGAGTCTATCTTCCTATAATTCAGCCGACCCATCCTCGCTCGGTTCCGATGTATGAGGCCCCTGCGCGGGAAGGTCGGGTCATTGTTGTGACCACTGCTCGAATTCATCGGGCCGTCTGGGCTTGCGTCGATCCGGTCTTGTGTCAATCCGCTTCACTAGACGTTCCTCCCCAGGCCCACGAAGGGATGACCTTGCGAATTATTGGGCCCACGGGCCTCTCGTGAGGTCTCTTATCCTTCTGGTAGACCCGAGGGATATCCGTCCCCCACAAGCCCCCGATCTTTGGGTTGATTTTGAAATAAACGGCCCAATGATCCTAGGTCCAGCTTGTAGTTTTTGGTTTTAACGTGGAATGCCTTGAAAAGAAGTCTGCCGGGCCACTACTTTTGAACTCTGAGTGATCTGGTAAAAACAACATTTTACTGTCTTCTTCTGCTATTATTCCTCGAGATTCAGTGTTCTGTCTCAGGTTTATGCTTTAGAGGTCAGCATTTTGCTTTGTAGAACTTTTAAAATTCATTGGGTGCACCGAAGGTGCACCCAATGGGTGTAGCCCCCGAGCTTCGAGTGGATTTTTGTAGATAATCCACTCGAAGGTCTTCATTTCAAGTCTTCTCAGAAATCACTTTTATCTTCCACTTGTGCTTTTTCAGAAGTCAGCCTGGTCTTAGTTTCGCCTTATGCTTTAGAGGTCAGCATTTTGCCTCTCGGGGATGATGATTCATTGAGTGCACCACAGGTGCACCCAATGGGTGTAGCCCCCGAGATTTGAGTGGATTTTTGAAAATAATCCACTCGAAGGTCTTCGTTTCATGCCGTTTTTCAGGAATCATCCTTTCCTTTTGTCGAATGCCTTAGAGATCAACATTATATCATTAACATTATGCTTTAGAGGTCAGCATACATTTTTGTCTTTGAGGCCGAGTACGCGATCTGCCCATATCTTGTTAGGTCTTGCAATTTATTTGATTTGCGACTGATTGGAGGTTCGGTAGATGGCCTTTGGCTAGTCTTCATGTCACTTCGTGCTTCAATGCTTCTGTTGATTAGACTTGTACCTCATCAGCTATATTTGGCTTTCCTCTGATATCTGTTGATATCTTCCTTCTGTCTTGAGGTATTCATTGCGTATACTGTATGGATGTGACTGCTTGGGAAAATCTATTGAAAATTCCTGGACGTCCCCCCAATGAGTGTAGGCAAGGGACGGCTTGGTGCGCTGAGCGTTTAGCAAACTGCTTTTGAGTAGTAACTTGACGTGACCGCGGGTGTAATCATATCGCCCAAGCAGTTAACTGGAGTCCCAATGGGTGTCATGTTACGTGGAACGGCGCCAGCCGCCTAACGTGTCTCCAGACGGTTTGAATTGCATATTGAATTTTTGCGACTGTTCGGTGGTCGTGGTAGGAGGTGAGCGGTTGCCTTCTTCACGATGTCGGCGCTTTAGTGGTAGCGGTCGAGTCCTTTGGAGCCACGTTGCCGCTTTAGGAATAACAGCCGAGTGATTACCGGCGACGTTGGCGTTTTTGGAAGTAACAGCCGAGTGATAACGGGCCACGTCGGTGTTTTAGAAATAACGACCGAGCGACTACTAGCGATGTCGGCGTTTTAGAAGTAACAGCCGAGTCCTTTGGAGCCACGTTGCCGCTTTAGGAATAACAGCCGAGTGACTACTGGCGATGTCAGCGTTTTAGAAGTAACAACCGAGTGACAACAGACCACGTCGACCGCTTTGGAAACAGTGGCCGAGTGAAGTCTGGTAACGTTAGTGTTTTTAGAAATAGCAGTTGAGTTATATTGGGCCGCGTCGGCCATTTTGGAAATAATGGCCGAGTGATGACATGGCACGCCAGCGTTTTAGAAATAATAGTTGGGTGATGACTGGGCACTTTTTAGAAATGGCGTCTGTCCCGGGAAAACCCCATATGTACTGCACTGTCGCATGCCTCTGCATTCTGAGCCCTAGTTTTGCTTTTCTGCATACATATCTTCTCTGCTCTCTTGCGATATTGCTTCCGCTCTCCAGCAAGATTGAGATGGCGCCCAAGCAGAAGACTCAGAATTCATCTGTCGCAATCATTCCTCCCATCGATCCCAACAGCCAGTTGCCTTTCGCAGGTAACCACATGTCTGCTGTTTCTGAATCTGACCTTCTCCACCTTGTATCCATCAGAGTTCTTCCTCCGAAGGAACTCTGTTCTTGGCGGATTTGCCGTGGGGTCACTGTTTCGACAGAAGACACTCACGAATCCAACATTTACATTCCTTTTCTCATCTGCGGCCTTGCTCTAACTATTTCTCCTTTCTTTCACGGTCTCCTTGATTTCTATCACTTGAATCTAACCCATCTGAATCCCAATTCCATTCTGCAAGTTTCCGTTTTTGTTCATTTGTGTGAAGCCTTCCTTGGTATTCTGCCATACTTTGGCTTATGGAAGTATTTGTATCACTGTCGGCCTGGGATGGCCGGGGGACAGCACCAGCTTGTGGGGGGTGCAAGTTTGGAGATGCGCCGTGGGAGGAAAACCGAGTACCTCGACATCCCACTCAAGGACAACATCAAAGGATGGCGCCTGGAATGGTTTATCGCGGAGAATCATGAGAATTCCCTCCCCCCGGTCAGGGAGACAACCAGATGTTCGCACTCCGAGTTGGACTGAGTCCCCCACAGACCTGGAGGTAGCTGAGGCGGGGGCTCTCCTTGCCGAGGTTGGATTGTTGAAGGAGAAGGGTCTGACTGCCAAGGTTGTGGTTGCCAATTTTGTTTTCAAGAACATTCAACCACTAAAAGACACAGCGTATCCAGCTTATCTGTATCGAGGCCTTGCTGATTCAACCCGGGTTACCAACAAAAGGATTCCTGCTGTGGATTTGGTGAGCCGGCTTGAGATGATACTCAGAGGCAAGGTGTCTAATATCGGTGCTCCTGTTGCATACTCAGCCTGGAATCTGCCTCCTTCCAAGGCCTTCATCAGTTTTGTGTCAAATCCTCCTACTGGTGATAGCGGTTTGGGCCTTAGAGTGCGACCTTCTCCCGAAGAGGTTGAGGCTTTGGTTGCTTCACTTGGCGAAATCCCCGTCGACGAGAGGCAGGTTCATTTCGAGGTGCCTTTGAATCCGAGTGACGCAGAAATAAGTGCCATGCTGGACATGTTGGCTAAAGATTCCTCTGATGCAGCCCCTACTGAAACACTGGTTGTAGCACCCATCCTCGAGTCTGGCAAAGCTTTGGATACTCAGAGGTCTGATAGTATTCGCCAGAAGCATCCTCGCCGAACCAATCATCCAACTTCTCCCACTGAGGGGAAGAAAAAGAAAAAGAGATGTCTTCGTCGAGTGTCATGCTTGAATCAGGATGTCGACCCTTCTGCTCCTGCTGCTGAGGAAGTGCCAGTGCCGGTTTTTGCTGATGTTGATCCCAATGGGTGTGACCCGACTGATGTTGAACCCAATGGGTGTAATCTGGCCAAAGTTGATCTCAATGGGTGTACCATCCGCATTATTGATGAAGATGAGGAAGAGGAGGAAATCTCTTTAATTCGGAAGAACAACCGGTGCTACATAGCCAGCGGGGAGAGTAGTGGTGTTCCTTCTCCAGCTTTGTCTGCCCTTGTTGGTCTGCAAGAATTGTCTCTGGCAAGTTTTGATCAGACTCTCGAAGATATGGTCCCAGAAGATCTATTGTCAGAGCCGGAAGATGGTGGGAAGATGGAAATTTGTGCTGATGTGCCTGATGCCGGGTTGGAGTTGTCCCGAGCGGCGTCTCGTGCCTCATCGACCTTGGAGCGCGGTCTTAAGAGTCAGGAGGCTGGTCTGGATTGCTTTGTTCCCATGGAAGTGGTTGAAGGTCCTTCAGCCTTAGAGGTGGCTGTTACAGAGGGCTCGGTCCTCAATGATGGCGCTAGAGTTTACCCAGCCCCCGAGGGTGTTGCCGGAGATGATCCGGCTCAGATGGGTAGCGCGAGCTATGACCCAGCCCCCAATGGTGTCCGAGTTGGTTCTCCCTCTCATACTTCCATGGATGTTCACGTAGGGTCTTCTCCTCCGCATTCTGGTTGCATGGCAGCAGCACGAGCTTCGGGTCAGGAAGTCGCCTTAGAGGCCGGCGCTCCTGATGACAGAGTTTTGATTTCTGCTGATGACACTGAATTGGTCCCCATTGATGCATTGCGGATTGCTCCGGTTTGTGATCCTTCATCGAGCTATCAACTGACTTCCCACGATTTGGGGGTTCCTTCGTTCTTCTCCAGCCTCCAGGTAATTTGGTTTTTCCTGATATGACTATACCCTGGGTGTGATACTGTTCTTACACTCATTTGTTTTTAACGTCAGGCATTGGTTGACGAAATGGCTGGTCAGTTGAGGTCGCAGGGTGCTTCTGTCCCAGAAAGAGCTCTGTCTTTAACGCATTGGAATCCAGTGCTGCTTCAGCGGTGGGTATCTGATTTGGAGATGGCAAATGCTGGTTAGTGCCCTTTGTTTCTTCTTTGGCTACTTGACTGATCTGCTTTTTAGCTGAACACCCTTGCTTGACTGTTTCTTGATAGATATGGCCCGGCGGTATTCTGATCTTGAAGAAAAATATTCTCAAGGTCAGACGGATTTGGCCCAGGATTCTGCTTCTCTGAATGATGCCAACATGCTGAACTCCACTCTCAATGCTCAGCTTGACTATGAAAAGGTGGCCAATGAATTAAACTTTTACTTGCCCTTATCTGCTGTGTTCTTAATGCTTGCTTGACATTGGGGAACTGATTCTTTTCTGCAGGAGTAGAAACGTGCCCTTGCAACTTCTCGTGACAACCTTGACAAGTTATACCACGACGCCAGCAACTCGTTGACCATCTTGGAGAGGAGCCATCGCTTCACCATGGAAGACTTGGATAATCATCGTTATAAGCTGCAAGAGTCCATGGATGATATGATTCGCCTTAGGCAATTGGTGTCGAGCAAGGATACTATCATCAAGGATCTGCGTGCTTCTAAGAGATCAGTCGTCCAGGAGCTAGAAGCTGCTCGGTTGGCTGTCAAGGCTGCTGAAGACACTTCCGCTACTCTGAGGGCCCAGCGCGACAGAGCTATGGACAAAGCCATTCGCGCGGGGCGAATCCTGATGAGGAGACTCAGCGTGGTTGTTCCTGACGACATAGTGGCAGACGTGAATGCCGCTCCTGATTCTTCGAGTCGCCCCTCTTTGTCGGTCGCTCCTGAGAAGAACATTACCAAATAGAAACACTGAATGCTTAGTATACGTGGTTAGTGTGCTCGGATATTTCGTTAGAAAACACTTTTCAGTACTGAATGTCGTTATTGTTTTCCCGGGAATCCAACGGTATCTACAATTGCAGAAGTAAATGTTGTGTGATGGTTTTGAAATTTCTTCGTATTTCGCGACTTATAGTGGTCACCCTGAGTTAAGTAAGCGTGACCATGTCACACCACCTTATGTCGTTGCCGACTTAAATCGATTGCTCCGTTAGTAGGGTATAGTGGTCACCCTGAGTTAAGTAAGCGTGAGCATGTCACACCGCCTTAAGTCGTTGCCGATTTAAATCGATTGCTCTATTAGTAGGGTATAGTGGTCACCCTGAGTTAAGTAAGCGTGAGCATGTCACACCGTCTTAAGTCATTGCCGACTTAAGTCGATTGCTCCGTTAGTAGGGTATAGTGGTCACCCTGAGTTAAGTAAGCGTGAGCATGTCATACCGCCTTAAGTCGTTGCCAACTTAAGTCGATTCCTCCGTTAGTAGGGTATAGTGGTCACCCTGAGTTAAGTAAGCATGAGCATGTCACACTGCCGTTGCCGACTTAAGTCGATTGCTCCGTTAGTAGGGTATAGTGGTCACCCTGAGTTAAGTAAGCATGCAGGTTGACAGTAAACAATTTGAGTGCCTTTGAAGTCTTTTTATTGATGATATATTTCCAAGTTTACAGAATCCAATACCGTCCCAACAGCTTTTGAAATATAGCTAGGGGTAAAACTTCCTGAGATGTTCTATGTTCCATGAGTTCCCAATTTCTGTGTCGTCCATTTGAGTGAGATGATATGATCCAGGCGAGTGACTTCTGCTACTATGAATGGTCCTTCCCATAGTGGTGATAATTTGTGCCATCTCTCCCCCGTTAGAATTCGGCGGAGGACGAGGTCTCCCACTGCGAAGGATCGATGTCGTATGGCCTTGTCATGATAGCACCTCAGAGTTTGCTGATACCGGGCCGACTGAATCACTGTATTCAATCGTTTCTCTTCTAGTACATCAACATCCTCCAGTCTAGTAGCCTCAGCTATGTTTTCAAAGATTAACCTTGGTGCCCCAAACTTGAGATCAGCGGGTAGCACTGCTTCCGAACCATAGACCATAAAGAAAGGAGTGTTTCCATGCAAAGCCCGGCTAGGTTGAGTTCTCAGGCTCCAAACAACATAGGGCAACTCTCTAATCCACTTTCCTGCGAACTTTTCATTCTTGTCGAAGACTTTCTTTCTAAGCACCTCCAATATCGTCCCGTTGGCTCTTTCTACCTGCCCGTTGGCTCTTGGGTGTGCCACCGAGGCATATTTGATCTGAATGCTTTTTTGTTCGTAGAAATCAAAGAACTCTGAGCTTGTGAAATTGGATCCCAGGTCGGTTATAATGCTATTCGGTATTCCGAACCTGAATATTATGTCTTGTATGAATTCCACTGCCTTAGCTGAAGTTAGAGAAGCAATGGGTTTGAACTCTATCCATTTAGTGAATTTGTCCATAGCAACCAGTACATGAGTGTATCCTCCTTGACCTTTCTTGAAGGGTCCAATCATATCCAGTCCCCAGCATGCGAACGACCAGGTTACAGGTATGGTTTGTAGTTGCTGCGCAGGTAGATGCTGCTGTTTTGACAAGTACTGGTAGGCTTCGCACCTCTGGACTAACTCGACTGCATCACTCTTTGCTGTTGGCCAATAGAAACCCGACCTGAAGACCTTCCCAACCAGGGTCCTGGATGCTGCGTGTATCCCGCATTGCCCAGCATGGACCTCATCCAGAAGTTGTTTCCCAGTAGTCGAGAGAATGCATTTTATGAGGACTCTTGATGCGCCCCTTCTGTATAGTGTTTCCCCAATGAGAGTATAATGAGCTGACTGCCTCGCAATGCGTTCGGCTTCATTTTTGTCATCTGGTTCCTCCTCATTCTTTATGTACCTGATGATCGGCTCCCTCCAGTCATTAGAATCTGACTCTGGTTGGCTCAGAGTATTGCATTCCTCTACCCGATCTAGTGAAATGCTCGGGTGCAGTACTTCTTGGACAAAAACTCCAGGTGGGACTTGAGTCCGACTGGATCCTAGCTTGGACAATGCATCAGCTGCCGTGTTGCGGTCTCTCTCCACATGATGAAATTCCAGACCCTCAAATTTGTCTTCTAGTTTTCGGACAGCAGTGCAGTATTTTCCCATGGAATCATTCGAGCAATCCCATTCTTTATTTATCTGACTTATGACCACCAGAGAATCTCCATATACCATCAGTCTCTTGATGCCCAGTGATATGGCAATATTCAGTCCATGAATCAAAGCTTCGTATTCTGCTGCATTGTTGGATGCTGGGAATAACAATTGAAGAGCATATTTGAGTTGTTCACCTCCGGGTGTAATGAAGAGGATCCCTGCACCTGCCCCCTGCAGTTTTAACGAGCCATCAAAATACATTCGCTATACTTCTGCTGTTTCCGGGTTATCTGGCACTTGTTGTTCGGTCCACTCCGATACGAAGTCAACTAGTGCTTGAGTTTTGATTGCGGTGCGAGGTCGAAATTCAATGTCATGAGATCCCAGTTCACAGGCCCACTTGGCTATTCTTCCGATGGCTTCTTTATTGTGGATAATATCCCCTATCGGAAATCTAGTGACTACTATGACTTTGTGGTCGTCGAAGTAGTGACGGAGCTTGCGTGCAGTTAGAAGTACTGCATATAATAATTTCTGAACTTTAGGGTATTTCTTCTTCGAGGGACCCAGGACTTCACTGATGAAATAGACAGGATGTTGTACTGGGTATGCATGTCCCTCTTCTGCTTGCTCGACTACCAACGTGGTGCTCACCACGTGAGCCGTGCAAGAGATGTATAATAGCAGATCTTCAGCTGGTTGAATCGGCGTGGCTCGGCGCGGTGGTTTTAGCACTGGCGGTGTTGTCAAGAATTTCTTTAGCGCATCTAGAGCTTCCTGTGCTTCTGAAGTCCACTGGAATTTGTCTACCTTCTTGAGCAACTTATAGAACGGTAAGCCTTTTTCTCGCAGCCTTGATATGAATCTGCTTAGAGCTACCATGCATCCGGTAAGTCTTTGTACTTTCTTCTGTGATCGTGGTGTTTCCATTCTCATGATAGCCTCGATCTTTTCTGGATTGGCCTCAATTCCCCGATGGCTGACAATAAACCCGAGCAACTTTCCTGCTGGTACTCCGAAGACACATTTTTCGAGATTAAGCTTCCATCGAAATCGCCGTAGACTGTTGAAGACCAGATGTAAATCTTCAATGAAATTTTCTGAGTTCTCTGTCTTAATTACCACATCATCCACGTAAGCTTCCACACGCTTGCCCCAGTGATCGGCTAAGTGTTGGGAACTTGTTCTCAAATGCTATGAATTAAGAACAAGGCAACATAAAATGTTAAATATTAATGCCCTTCGTCCAATGAAGCATTATCTCCCCAAGGATTTAATGAACTTCGGACGAAGGCCATGAGCAAGATATCACGAAGGTCATACCTTCGTGATTAAAGTTATAAAATGATGTAGGATAAAATATAAAAAATATGAAACATAAGAGAATGATATATCAAAAACACATAAGATTATTCGCATATTTTATTATACAAACCTAAATATTAAAACATAATATTTAGGTACATTTATACCTTCGCCTTGGTAGAAAGCAATAATTCCAGCGTAATGTGCCAGTAATTACAAGATTGCGTGAACAGTATAGGGGTACTGTTCACCTATTTATAGGCACAGGGCGCAGCCTGTGTATAATTACATTTATGTCCTTTACAATCAACTACAATAATGACACAGAATATCATGGGTCTTTAGGTCATTTCATCTTTAAGTCGGTTTACCCCTTCGTCTTGAGACATGTCACTGTGCCGAAGCTTTATAGGCGATAGCTTCGGCACTGCTTTTGAGAGGATCTGCCGAAGGTGTTTATTTCTTTAGGATCTTCGGCTACGAAGCATACCCCCAACAGTAGCCCCTTCGCGGTGCTAGATTGTTTTTCGTAACGAGCTTGATCCGTGAAAAAATCTTTTAGGCTTCAGGATGCCGAAGATCCGAAAAACACCTTCCTTGAGCTCGTTAGCGAGAAACGATTAAAATAATCTGTGCGCGAGGTTGCCCCATCTTGCAGCAGTTACGCGTGCCCTGGTGATTCACCTTCTCGGACTCTGTGGCCCACCGTTCAGTGAGTGTGGATGACTGTTTGTCCGATGCGGAAGACCTTGACGATTCACCTTCCCACCTGCGGCACTATATAAACAGACGAGTAGGTGTGAAGTTACCACAGCATTCATTGCTATTGCGCTGATTTGCTGCCAAAATATTGACCAAAGCCGAAGCTTGCTTACTGCATCCTCATCTGAAGCTGTTTGTTTTACTCAAGCTTCGTAACAAGAAAGAACTTCGGCAAAGTTAAAAATTTTCAACTTCATTCAAAAAACAAGAAATTCAATCATGAGATGGCCAGAATACGTTCAACAGCTAGGGTTACTCGCGACTAGGAGGAAGCCGAAGGTGCCGAAACTGCTCCAATCTCTGAAGTGATGAAGCGTTCAGGGCTGGTAGTATCGGAGGATGCACCTGCCGCTGAAGCTGAGCAGGCTGATGCTGAGGAAGTTGAGTCAGAAGATGATTACAGCACAGTGCCAACTAAACCCAGCCACCTGGAGTTTGGGAAATCCACCATTTCCAAAGGTGACATGCCGAAGCTGATGAATTTGGGCTATTTCAGTGAAGCGAAGAAGGAGCTGGTTCGTTTCGGCGGGGAGGAGATTACTCTAAAGCCAGGAAAGGATGAAGTAGTGGTCTTCAAAAGCTTTTTTAAAGCTGGTTTAAGATTTCCTTTAAACAAGATGATTGCTGATGTTTTGAAGAAGTTTGGGATCTATCTTCACCAACTAACTCCTAACGCTATCATTAGGCTTAGCGTTTATATCTGGGCTCTCCGAAGCCAAGGGGTGGAACCATTTGCCAAAGGCTTCTGCCGAGTGCACAAGCTTCATTATCAGACCAAGGCTAGAGGAGATTGGCTGCATGAAAACTTTGGCTGCTACAATTTTGCCTATCACAAGAGTACAAAATTTCCAGTGATCAGTTATCGTAGCAAGTGGCCAGCTGGCTGGAAGTCTGAGTGGTTTTACATCAAAGTTGACGAAGAAAAGGAGAAGCTGGTCCAGAGCCCGCTAGAATTAATCTTCGAAGAGACCAGACCCCAGTGCAACATGACACCAGGGAGCCCAAGCCAAATTGCTCTGGCTGAATTTAGAGTTATTGCGGAGCATATCGGCACTAGGGACTTAGTGCAAGAATTCTTGGCTTTCAGAGTGTTCCCTACTTTGAAAGAGTGGGACATGCCGAAGCTTAAGGGAGAAAAGAAGAAGGGGGAACTTATTCGGTTTCCTTATCATTATAAATTCAAGAAACATTTCAAAGTGCCTTGCCTAGAGTGGCTGGACACAATTGAAGTAATGTGCAACGAAATTCTCGGCAATTACTCTAAAAAAGAAGATCAACTAATGACTGCAGCCTTCGGCACCCATCCGAAGCGAAGGTTGAACCGAGTAATGGATGCTCTGGACTTTGAGTATCCCGACTACGAGCGGCTAGATAAGGGTGCCGAAGGGCAGAAGAGAAAGAGAGTGGCTGGTGCTCTGAATAAAGACGATGAAGAACAATTGAAAAAGAAAAAGCTGAAGCCTGAGCTGAAAACAGATGCTTCGAAGAAGAGAAAAGATACAGCTCCGAAGCAGAAGGCAATTAATGAAGAAGAAGAAACTGCTGCAACACCCTCTACCACCGATGTGGAGGAGATTTTAAAGGTAATGACTGAATCTTTGCCTGTCAAGCTAAGTCCACTGGGGCCACATCTGACGAAGCTTTTTCAGAAGGAAAAGGAGCCCGCAAAAACGAAGAAGACAGCTAGGCCGAAAAAACAAAGAATCATTATAGTGACGGAAGTCATTGAAGGGACACCACCACAAGCTTCAGCTTCGAAGGCACCAGTTGTTGAGAGCACAACAGCTACCGAAGCTGTACCTTCGGAAGCTACAGCTACCGAAGCTGCCACAGCCATAGATATTCACTTAGAAAGCACAATTGCTAATATTGATAAGATATGCTAGACATGGCCGCAGAAGAAGCTGCTGCAGCCACCAAAGAGACTACGGCCCCAAAACCTGAGAAGAAGAAAGAAATAGCCGAAGACACTTCGGAAGATGAAATTTTTAACTTTCAAAACTTAGTTGGACAAGAGCTGACAAAGGCTGAAAAAGAAGAGCTAAAAGAGTATGTCATATCTTGCGGATATCGGCCGGGGGCACTTCTCTTCGGTGGTGTCGATGACGAAAAGTTGGGCTGTGTCCGGGATCACACTGGAGCAAAGGTTATTGGTACTCTATCAAAGAGTATTGGTTTCCCAAAGCTCGAGACAGACATTAGCCGCTACTGATGACAGCACATCGTCGGTAGTTTATTCTATTCCAATTTCAAGGTAAACAACTTTTCTTTAACTTTTATTGTTTCAATAACGAAGATGTTTTCTAACAAAGGTTGCTTGTGCGCAGAGTATTCTTTTGAGTAAAGCTTTGAAAATGCAGCAAGATTTGGAAGATAAAAAACACGAAGCTATAATTGAGAGTTTAGAAAGCAAAATAAAAGACCAATCAGCTGCTCTTGAAAAGAAGGACTTCGAGCTTCAGACAACCGAAGGCTTATTGGCAGAAGCTGAAGCTAAAATAGCAGAATTAAACACGAAGCTTCTCTCCCAGTTAGAAAGCTTCGAACAAGAAAAGCAGAAGCTTAATGCAAAAATTGAGGCCGAGGTCCAGAAAAGTTCAGATTTGCAAAAATCATTGACATGCCTTCAAAACAAATGTCTGGAGTTCAGTAATCGATGTATACAACGACTGAAGCAGGTCTTCTATTCGGTTGGAGCCAACAGCGAGAAATGTAATCCTTCGACTGAAGACCTGCCAGGGCCTTCGAACATATCGAAGGTGAAATTGATGACCTTGATGAAGTTATAGCTGGACATGGTGACTTTTGTGCCCTGGTAGCTTCTCGGGGCACAGCTGTCGCCTTCCAGAAATCTGGCTGCGAACATGGAAAGGTTGTCAATAGACCCAATTTCAGTTTATCACCAGCAGATCTAGATAATATTCCCAACCTTGCCCAAAGCATAGCAAATAGATTTATAAAACTGGTATGGACAAAGGGTGGACAAAGCATAGCTGGTGATGAAGCTCGGAGACATCTTAAGCCGGTAACAAAATCATACCTTGTGCTTACCTCTTCCTTCAAACTTGAATCTTCCTTACAATACTTTAGTATATACAGGATGACGAAGCCGACGAAGAGTAAGAAGACGAAGCCGAAGCTTAATGGATGACGAAGCCGAAGCCGAAGCTCAATGGATACTAATGAAGCTTGAATAGATAACTGTAGAAAAAACTCTAAGAACTCTTGTAATAACCTTTGTAAAGAATAATGTAATTAAATTTTACTCTAAAGTTTGTCCATACTGTGGCGAAACTGCCCGAATTATTCCAACTTAAGTGCCTAAGCCCTGCCTTAGAGGCTAGACCACACTTAAATGGGAATAACCCGTCAATCCCTCGGATCTAGTCCGACACGGCCACTGACAGGATCAAGTACCACAATCTCACTCGATGGTGAGTCACAGAGCAAATACAATAAAGCATAAAACCATGCATGTAAGAGTATTAAATTATTACATCACCATCGGAGTTTTGCAAAAGTAGCCCTCATTGTTCGAAGTGCAGCAGAAATAAACTAGCGGTAAACAAACAGAGAGATGGGGAAGCCTGTCCCATCACTCCTCATGCTCCTCCTCAGCCGAGGTAGGGTCCCACTCGACAGTCCAACCCGGTGGCAAGATGGACGGCCAAGTCACTCCAGCAACCATGTCCTCCAGAGGACCTGTAAAATTATGCCACAAGCAAGGCTGAGTATACTAATACTCAGCTAGACTTACCTGGTGTGAGGAGTCTACTCCTCTACCTCTAGACATGCAACTGTTTGGCTGTGGGGTTTGGTTGCCAAAGCACTAGCTGAGTTTCTAAGTCAAGTTTTAACTTGGTCAATTTAAGTGTGACTCTCTTAAGGCTAAATGTGTACTATCTACTCATACATAGTAGCAAACATTTTTAGCAATCAACATCTTATATCAACTCATCATATTTCCACTTGTTACTCAATGCAGTACAATGGATCAAGCAGTCTCATTAGCTGCGAGAAGCAGATGATTCGAATCGAGTTTTTATCCTTGCAAGGTAAACCTAAACACACGACATGCAGGGGCACTCTGTCCCCACACACATCAACCGTCCCCATCGATTCCTTGGCAACAGATCAGGGCTCACCGCCTTGGCGTACAATGCCTCACTGACCCCGACTGCCGTCGTGCAGTGACCGCACTTGTACCCACCATAACCGGAATGGGAGACCACGTCTCAGGTCGCGTGAGGGGCAAAGTCTGCGGGCAGGTTCACTCAGGTACTAGGCTTACCGATTTACCATATTTCTCGGTATGTGTTTAGTACGTTCAAACGCTTGACACAGGTATCCGCATGTTAATCCTTATTCCAGTTTCCCATCTCGTAGACAACCAATCCCCATGGATTGTTGTCCACAGACTAGTATCATGAGGATATGAAAATGGGTACAACCAATTCCTGATCTCGCGCGAGTGCTAGAAAAATCACTCGACTTCTACCGAGATCCTAATTAATAAAGCAGCTACTCGACCTAGCATACTAGTATTCATCTCAACAGGATTCCTGAGATCATGCAACTAGGGTTTCAAACAACTCCTACACTTAAGTGCACAGTACAAGCCTACAAACATTAAGTGTAGTAAAATAGCATATATAAACGGTTATGCATAAAACCGGGGCTTGCCTTCCAAGGCTGTGGCAGGCAGATCCTCTGGTGCAGACTCGGATGCTGGATCCGGGGCTACCTCCTGAGCAGCTCCTTGCTCCGGCACAAGGACGTACTCTCCATCAGCAAGGTTACAGTCTATCGAAATGCAATGAACATGTATGTCAAGATTATGTAGGATTTAACAACATTATGCTAAGAGAAGAAAACTAAGTTAATGAGTATCTTCGGGTTTCTGGGTCATACGTGGCTTTTAATGGTTTATGCTTATCACTTCTAGGTTTAGGTTTTGCTAGGGATAGGCATAGGGAATTGGTATTGCCTTTATATATTTCAGTGGACCAGTTATAAAGGGTTTTAGGATGACACTAATTTCCTATTATTCATTTTTTCCTTTTCTTTATTTTCTATTTATGGTTTCTAGTGTAGGTTTGAACTACGACAGTGGTTTAATATTTTCTAAAAATTCTGCAAAAATTACAGTGGGTTGCCATTGGTCATTATAGCATGTTCTAGGAATTTGAGGTTTAAAATAAAAAGGCTATGCTTCAGACAAAAATAACAAAAGTTGTGTAAAATGGGCCACTTTGCACTACATCTCTTATCTAGGGGTGAGTTCTGTCCTAAGGATTATTTTTGTTGGCATCTAACAGTAATAATAGGCTTCTGTGCCAAAAATCACAGAAAGCTAAGGGATGGTCATTTAGTTATGATTTTCTAAAGTTAAATACCAAAAAGGCACTTTCTACTACATTGTTATTTGAAAAATGTCAAACAGCAGATTTTAGATTTTTCCTAAGTTCTTAATAACCAAACATTAGTTATCCCAAGGGTTGGGGTGTTTTCACTTTGGGGGCATTTTTGTAGGGTTTTTCTAAGTTTTCCTTATTTTCCTAAAATAAAAGGGATCCTACTTATTTTATACTAAATCAGGGTATAATGGATTTTTCTAGTGAACTACATTGAATAAGTGTCCTAACAAAAATAGGGGTGCCCTCTGGTTCATTATTTAAATCATCTTTTCTATTTTTCTTAACCTTAAGCATATTGTAAAATAATTGGCAAAAACTAACTTAATGGGGTGAACAGAGAGGTTTAGCATTTTTAAACAGGTCAGTAGGTGGATATAAACTTCTCCAAATTTTTCTAACCCTAGTCAAATAGTGCAACTATTTTTATCCCTATTATTTAGCTTTTGGTCAAAACAATAATTAAATCAGAACCTTATAGTTTTCTGTAGTACTTAAGGGTTTTATATTTTTCCTAAGCAGTGTACATTATTTAAAGCCTAACAAAATTGGTTTGACCAAATTTGGATGAATAAAACAGAAGTTATGAATTATTCAAGTTCTGTTCAAATTTTAAATCAGATTTAATAAAGGTTTTCTGGAAAAGCAGTTTACACCGAGGACCCTGGGTTATTTCCAAACTAACTCTCTCAGTTATACCCCCGCGCTACTATTCATTTGAGTCTCTGACATTTCACAAAACCCCCCAGACTTCTTTCCTTCTCCCCAGCGGTCCTTCCCTAGGTTTAAACAGTACCCGCAAGAAAGAAAAGGGTGGTGCGGCTTACCGGCGGCGAGAGAGGTCCGGTGAGGGGCAGGGTTGGCTCGGGGAGGCTCTGGCGGTCACAGCGATGTACGGCTCGACGGCGGGGATGGCCGGAATCGCTCGGTCCACGTGCGCAGGCGGGTGTCCTCATCGGTGGCGGGTGTGCCGGCCAAAACACGGCGATCTGGTTCAATCCAATGGCATGGTGAGCTCCACAGGGTGACGTAGAGATTGTGTGCACAAGGAATCGGAAAATGGTTCAGTGGATTACCCGGTCCACGCACTCCGGCGGGGTTGTGAACTCCGGCGACCGTGGACTAGCCTCTCCGGCGAAGCAGACTTCGATTCCTCGCTCGAGGAGCTTCACTGAGGTGTGCTCAGTCTTCTCCGAGGGCTGGACGGGGTTGGGAAAGGCTGGGTTGGCCGGTCTACGATGGCAGGGGCTCGGGTGGCCGCGGACACGCCGTGCACGGGCAAACGACGGTGAGTTGAGCTCCGATGAGGTTTGAGCGTGCGCGGAAGGGTGTGGTCGACGCCTGAGTGGGCTTTATAGGCGCGGGCGAGGGTCATGGCGTCGGCTGGCCTTTGGCGCGACGCGGGGTGCGCGCGGGCGTGCTCTGGCGTGCACAGAGCGCGTCGAACACGTGGAGCTTTTCTTCTGCCCGTGTTCCACAGCTCGCCCAAGTCGCAAACGTGCGAATCTTGGCAAAAATCCGGCGCGAGTCTTTTCCTGGCACCTAGGGTTGTCTCTCATCCGTGAGTCGCCATGGCAGATATGGCCTAGGTAGGGAGATCTTTGGTCGCCAAATCAGGTATGTCTCTCTGCCCACCTCGCGACAAAAACCATGCCAAGGCATGTCAAACGTCAAGGTCTCGGGCTCAACTTTTTCCAGTTGGTGCCCTAGGTGGTATGCCACATTTTTGGCATAGAACATAGGTAGTTTTGGTGCCATCTTCAAGGTGAACACGGTTGATCTTTAGTGTAGGTGTAGTTTTTGACTTAGAGAGAATTAGAGAGCTCTAGCTCTCTCTCCACTTAAGGAATGGATTTGGGGTTTCTCTAGGGGTCTTTTTGCAACATTTCCTTCCCACAATTGCTGGTTATAAAGTTACTTAAAGTTTGGTTAAAGATTAACTCATGGTTTGCACAATTGCTTATTCTCTCCCCCTCTCAATCATGGTTTTGGAAGATAGGGTTCAAGAGAGGTCTAGGGTTTTCTCTCCTCTTGCCCAAGGTAGTAAGTGCACAAAAGCTTGAGTGATGCTCTTAGGTCATTAACAATCTTGATTAACACATGGTCTCCAAGGTTCTTATGTTCTCCTTAAGTTTCTACCACACGTGATCACAGTCCTTAGTACCAAGGTGTGCTCTAGCCATGGTAACACCTGAGGTGTTACACATACCTTGTAATATATTCTTACCTTTTCCGTCAATGTATAAAGTGCTTCGGTGTGAATGAACTTAGCATTTTTGAGCCGAATGCGAAAAACACCTTCCCTTCTTCTCGTACACAGTGAAGCATAAAACTGCTTCTTTTTTCTTTTTGCCGAAGCCTTAACTTTAGAGCCAAAGCAACTGCCTGTGTTATGATGATGATGATCCTATGTATGTCTAAATGAATGTTTATGAATGCAAATGTATGATGTAATGTATCGTGCAAATGAATGTCCAGACACACGCATACGAAGCCACAACCATAGCCTTCATTCCCTTAGGAATAACCAAAGTCTCTTTGTCGTTTATTTTTCGGCTTCACCGCTTATTTTTTGCTGTATCAGCGCTGACTTTTCGCTGTAAGTTCTGCATTCCCTTAGGAATGTCTTTTGAACTTCTTCGCCTTCTATTTCGGCGGTATCACGTTGACTTTTCGCGCTTCGCCTTATATTTCGGCGGAATCAGCGTTGACTTTTTGCTGTAAGCTCTGCATTCCCTTAGGAACGACTTTTGAGCAGAAAACTTACACTACGCTCCCTTAGGAACGGCTTTTTGTAGCTTCGTCATGCTCTGCATCCCCTTAGGGACGTCTTTCGAGCTTCTCCCTATTTTTTTATTTTCTCTTTGCACTCGATGGTGCATGCTCAGCTTTTACATTTACATTTTCTGGGGGATATTGCTCTTGTAGAGCTAAAATAAGAAAAAGAGAAATTACATGCTATGGCCCCATTAAAAACCTTTCTCCCCTTTAGAAAGGAAAAGGGTGCCATAGGAAAAAATAAAAAAGATTACATCAAGCTATACATAATATCGACAAAGCTCATCTGCATTCCAAGATCTAGGAATGTCGTTGCCGTCCATATCCTTCAATCTGTAAGAACCGGGTCTTGACGAAGACACTACCAGAAACGGTTCTTCCCACTTCAACTGTAGCTTGCCTACTGTATCTGGGTTGGCAACTCTCCGAAGTACCAAGTGCCCTGGCTTGATGTTTTTTAACCGAACTTTTCTGTCACGCCATTTTATTGTTTCGGCTTGATACTTATTGATGTTCTCCACAGCTTGAAGCCTGATCCCTTCTATAGCATCTTTTGCCACAAAATAATCACCTTCGTCCTCTGCCAAAGCCACTGTTCTTATTGATCCTGCTTTAGCTTCTTCTGGGGTTATTGCTTCATCACCAAACAATAATTTGAATGGTGTAAAACCTGTTGACCTTGATATTGTTGTGTTGTGGCTCCACACCACTTTGATCAATTCATCTGGCCACTTTCCTCTAGGCTGATTGAAGATTAATTTCATTATTCCCGTCATTATAATGCCATTAGCTCTTTCGACAAGTCCATTTGACTCCGGATGTCTAACCGATGCAAAATGAATCTTCGTGCCAATTTGTTCACAGAAGCCTTTGAAAGCTTCGGCATCGAACTGTGTTCCGTTGTCCACAGTAATAGCCTTCGGCACTCCGAAGCGACAAATAATATTTTGCCAGAAAAAGTTCTGGACAGTGACCGAAGTTATTGTTGCTAAAGGCTTCGCCTCAATCCACTTGGAAAAATATTCTACCGCCACTACAACATATTTTAGATTTCCTTGTGCTGGTGGAAGTGGGCCTAGCAAATCGAGGCCCCACCTTTGCAACGGCCAAGTGGGCTGTATTAACTGGGTTAGAGATGAAGGTTGTTTCTGATATTTTGCACACTTTTGACAGCCTTCACATTTTTGTACTAATTCTGCTGCATCCAAAGCTGCCTTCGGCCAATAAAATCCTTGACGAAATTTTTTTCCCAGCAAGGGCCTAGATCCGATGTGAGATCCACACAGACCTGCGTGTAATTCCTTCATCAATTCGATACCTTCGGTTCTTGATAAACATTTGAGGAGTGGTGAACAAACTCCATGTTTATACAATTCCTCTTCTATCATGACATATGGTCTTGTTCTTGCCTCCATTCTTTCGTTATAAGCTTCGTCACTTGAAAGACAATTTCCTTGAAGGAAAGATATTATTTCAGTTCTCCAGTCTTCACTGTGCACTGGAGAAATAGTGAGTACTGCTCTTTCCATGAGCTCAACCGAAGGTGCTTTTATTGTTTCAAAAAATACTTCGGAGGGTAAGGGGAGCCCCTGAGCCGCTGGTTTGGCTAGCAAATCCGCATGCTCATTTTCACCTCTTGGAATACTTTTGACGGAAAACCCTTCGAAGGAATCTTCCAACCTTCGGACTGCATCCAAATATTTTTCAAGCTTCGGATCTCGTGCCCTGCTGCTTTTATCCACATGGCCAGCTATGACTTGAGAAACAGTCTTTAAGATAACCCTTCTTATTCCCATTGCCCTTAGTTTCTGAAGCCCCAATAAAAGTGCTTCGTACTCAGCAATATTATTCGTGCAACTGAAATCCAGTTTGACTGTGAAACATGTTTTGACATTTGAAGGTGCGACTAGAACCACAGCTGCTCCTGCACCGAAGGTCCCCCAAGAACCATCACAGAATACCGTCCAAGCTTCAGCATCTTTGCTTGTCCCTTCTTCGTGAGCCCTTGGCGTCCAATCAGCTATAAAGTCTGCTAGCGCCTGAGATTGAATTGAAGATCTATGCACGTAGTCAATGGTGAATTCATTGAGCTCCGCGGCCCACTTTCCAACCCTTCAAGTAGCTTCTCTGTTCCTCATAATATCCTTCAGAGGCTGTGACGAGGGAACAATTATATGGTAAGCCTGGAAATAATGCCGAAGTTTCCTGGAAGCCATTAACACAACATACAACACTTTATCCAACTCTGTGTAATTTTTCTTTGATAAGCTCAACACTTCGGAGACAAAATATACTGGGACTTGCTTTTTATTTTGTCCTTCAAGCTTCTCCTGTACAAGTGCCGCACTCACTGCGGAGTGCGAAACTGCCACATACAATAGCAGAGGAGCCCCTAGCGTGGGTGGAGTTAGCGTCGTTAGGTCTATCAGGTACTGCTTCAGCTCTTCGAAGGCTTTCTGCTGAGTTGATCCCCATTGAAAGACTTCGGCCGACTTCAGCACTTCAAAGAATGGTAAAATTCTCTCTGCTGATCTAGATATGAATCGATTCAAAGATGCCAATCTTCCTGTCAGCCGTTGAGCCCCCTTCTTTGTGCTTGGCGGCTCCATCCGAAGAATAGCTTCGATTTTGTTTGGATTAGCTTCGATCCCTTTTGTTGAAACTAAACAACCAAGGAATTTCCCCTTCTTTACTCTGAAGACACATTTTTCTGGATTCAACTTCAGGCCAGCTTGCCTAAAGTTAGCAAATGTTTCCTGCAAATCAGCAATGTGATTTTCTTGCTTCGTGCTTTTTACTATGATATCATCAACATATGTTAGCACATTTCTGCCTATCTGAGAATGAAGGACTATCGCTGTCATTCTACTGAAGCTTCCTCCAGCATTCTTGAGCCCCTCAGGCATCCGAAGATAACAATATGTACCACTGGGGGTTATGAAGCTGGTTTTTGGCTCATCTTCCTTCTTCATCCAGATTTGATGGTAGTCTGAATAACAATCTAGTAAACTCATGAGTTCTGACGAAGCTGCTGCATCTACTAGAGAATCTATTTCGGTAATGGGAACTCATCCTTCGGACAAGCCTTGTTGAGATCAGTAAAATCAATGCACATTCTCCATTTACCATTGGCCTTCTTCACCATAACAGTATTGGCTAACCATTCTGGGTATTTTACTTCTCTAATGACTCCAGCACTAAGAAGTCTTTTTACTTCATTTCGAGCACCTTCGGCTTTGTCATCAGACATTTTCCAAAGCCTCTGCTTCCTGGGTCTGAAGGATGGATCGACATTGAGCGAGTGTTCAATGACATCCCTGTTGACACCACAGAGATCGTTGGCTGACCATGCAAAGACATCTTTGTGATTGAACAGAAACCTTGTTAAAGTTTTCTCCTGTTCCTCAGACAACTGAGATCCCAGCAATACCTTCTGCTCTGCTATATCTTCACATAAGAGCATGGGCTTCGGCTCCATCTATATTATGGATTGCTTTTAAATCTGTCCAGTTTCCTTCAGCCTTTCTGGCAGCTTCCTGACTTCCATGAATAGCAATAGGCTTTTGATCCGAAGGTATCTTCATGCATAGATATGCTGGATGAAGAATTGCTTCAAAAGCATTGAGTGTCCCACGACCAATGATTGCATTGTAGGGGTACTCCATGTCGACAATATCAAACACAACTTGCTCAGTCCTTGTATTGTTGACAAATCCGAAGGTCACTGGCATCGTGATCTTGTCGAGCGCTACAATCTGCCTTCCTCCGAAGCCACAAAGAGGGTGTGTAGCATCATGAATCTTATCCTCTGGCTCTTGCATCCGTCTGAAGGCCTTAGCAAATATAATATCCGCTGCACTGCCTGTATCAACCAGAACATTGTGGACCAGAAATCCTTTGATAACGCAAGAAATAACCATAGCATCATTGTGAGGGTAATCCTTGAGCTGAAGGTCCTCTTGGGAGAAGGTAATTGGGATGTGGGACCATCTCGACTTGATGAAGGGTCCCTGCACCTGACATGTTGTACCCTTCTCTGTGCCTCCTTCTTCTGCTTCTTGTTGGCCGGCTCTAAGCATGAACCGCCTGTTATCGGGAGTACGAGCTTCGTAGCTGAAGCAGCTCCAGCTTGGTTGTTGAACGAAGCCATTAACTCAAAAAGTGGAAGTGAGTTCACCGAAGGTGGGCGCCAATGTTGGGAACTTGTTCTGAAATGCTATGAATTAAGAACAAGGCAACATAAAATGTTAAATATTAATGCCCTTCATCCACTGAAGCATTATCTCCCCAAGGATTTAATGAACTTCGGACGAAGGCCATGAGCAAGATATCACGAAGGTCATACCTTCGTGATTAAAGTTATAAAATGATGTAGGATAAAATATAAAAAATATGAAACATAAGAGAATGATATATCAAAAACACATAAGATTATTCGCATATTTTATTATACAAACCTAAATATTAAAACATAATATTTAGGTACATTTATACCTTCGCCTTGGTAGAAAGCAATAATTCCAGCGTAATGTGCCAGTAATTACAAGATTGCGTGAACAGTATAGGGGTACTGTTCACCTATTTATAGGCACAGGGCGCAGCCTATGTATAATTACATTTATGTCCTTTACAATCAACTACAATAATGACACAGAATATCATGGGTCTTTAGGTCATTTCATCTTTAAGTCGGTTCACCCCTTCGTCTTGAGACATGTCACTGTGCCGAAGCTTTATAGGCGATAGCTTCGGCACTGCTTTTGAGAGGATCTGCCGAAGGTGTTTATTTCTTTAGGATCTTCGGCTACGAAGAATACCCCCAACACTAAGCATGTCTGAATAGCCCTCTGGTAAGTCACTCCAGCGTTTTTGAGGCCGAACGGCATGGAGGTATAGCAGAAAGCTCCAACCAGGGTGATGAATGTTGTTTTTTCCTCGTCTTCTTTTGCCAAGCTAATTTGATGATACCCGGAGTAGCAATCCAAGAAAGACAACACAGAACATCCGGCGGTCGAGTCCACCACCTGGTCTATTCTAGGAAGTCCGAAGGGATCCTTCGGACAGTGTTTGTTGAGATCCGTATAGTCGACGCACATGCGCCAATCCAATTTATTCTTTTTGAGTACAAGAACAGGGTTAGCTAACCACTCAGGATGTAACACCTCTCTAATGAATCCGGCAGTGACCAAGCGAGCTAGCTCAGCACGGATGGCTTCTCTCTTGTCGGGTGTGAAGCGACGTAATTTTTGTTGGATCGGCCTCGCCTGGGGGTAGACCTTCAATTTGTGCTCGGCCAGTTCTCTCAGGACTCCTGGCATATCCGCAGATTGCCATGCGAATACGTCTCGGTTATCTTGCAAAAACTGGACGAGCGCGCCTTCCTATTTATCATCCAGGCTGGAACTGATGATAGCTGTTTTGCGTTCGTCGGTGAACCCAAGATTGATTCTCTTGTTTTCTTCAGTCGGCCGTATAGAGGTCACGACTTGAGCTTCATTCGCGGGTACCGCGAGGTCTTCCTCAGGCTTTGAGTTCGCCTGCGCAGAAGAAGTCGTCGATGGTTTGGTGGTGAGGGCCGCCTGAATGGCCACTCGGAAACATTCTGCGGCGCCTTGGAAGTCAACACGCACAATTATGATTCCTTATGGTCCTGGCATCTTCAATATCATGTATGTATAATGTGGAATGGCCATGAACTTCGCCAATTCAGGCCTCCCGATGACGGCGTTGTATCCGCAGTCGAAGTTTGCCACCTCGAACCTTAGGAACTCGGTTCTGTAGTTTTCCGGAGTTCCGAAGGTGACCGGCATGTAGATGTGGCCCAGCGGATATTCTCCTTCAGTCGGCACGATGCCGAAGAAGGGTGTGTCCGACTCGTGGAGCTCTTTGAGGGGGGCTCCCAAGCCTTGGAGCGTCCGGGGGAAGGTGACGTTGATGCTGCTTCCCCCATCCACTAATACCTTCTTTACCCTGCTCTCTCGGATCACCGGATCGACGAGGAGCGGGTACTTGCCTGGCTGGTCGAAGTTGAGCCACTGGTCTGCCCGGGTTAAGGTGATCGGGTGCTCAGACCATCGGTACGGGGCGGGAGGACCGGTGGCCGCCACCAGTATCTGACGATCGTTGAGCTTTTGTTGTCTCTTGCTTTCTTGTGACTCGTGTCCGCCGAAGATGATGTTGACTTCTCTGTCAACGCGCGGGAAGGCTCCACCTCCTCCCTCCGGCTGCTGCTGGGGTTGTCGAGGTTCTCATGGTCCTCCTCACGGCGGGGGAGGAGGTAGAGGTTGGAAGGGTCGGTCGTTCCCCACGGAATGCTTGAAGTCTCTGCAGTTCCGGAGGGTGTGGTGCATGTCCTTGTGGTATGGGCACTGGGCATCGAGGATGTCGTCCAGCGTGCGCTCGCCTCCGCGAGGTCCTCCTCGGGTACGAGAGGCGGGCGGTCCGGTGGCATGGACCTCTTCATGAGGCCTCTTCTCCCAGCGTTTGTCGGGTTGCTAGTTCGTGTCGCGTCGCGGTGCTGCCGGTGTAGGCTTTGCTCCTCCGATGAGGTCTTGAGCTCGTTCATCAGCGGTGATGTAGAGGTCGGCTTCCCGGAATAGCTGCTTAGAAGTGGTTGGTGCCTTCTGTAGTATGGCTCGGACGAAGGCCGAGTCATTGGATCCCCGGTAGAAGTCCTCGATCACTGCTGCTTCCGTGACCTCGGGGATACGATTTCTCAGGGTCTAAAACCTTTTGAGGTACGACCGGAGAGTTTCGTCCCCTCGGCGTTTGATGGATTTGAGGTCCCATGGTTGCGCCCGTTTGTCGGAGAGAGATTGGAAGTTGGCGGTGAAGCACCGACTAAAGTCGCTCCAGTCGTCGATGCAGTGTCGGGGTAGGTGTCGTAGCCATTGCGGCGCATCTTGCCCAAGGACGATAGGCAAGTACGCGGTCATCACATCTTCGGTCGCCCCAGCGGCTCGGGCGGTAGTGGTGTAGACGGCCAGCCAGCCTCCCAGATCCTGCTTGGGCTCATATTTGTCAATGTTGGAGACCTTGAAGTTAGGGGGCCACTGAATGGCCCGGAGGCGTGGAGTAAGCACCGATACTCCACACGTGTCCTCTTGTCGTCGATAATGATGTCTGTCCTGGGGAGGGGAGTGGTTGTCGTGGTGCCTCGACCGTCCCCGAGTGGTGCCACCAGTCGAAGCCGTTGCCGACTCAGTTCTGGTGGCCTGACTCCGTGCCGGGATGCCGTGATCCCGGTCATATTCCTCTCGGTGGCGAATCTCGTTCTCGTGTCGTCGTTCGCGTGAAGCGTTGATGGAGCTTTGTGCGTCCCGACCACTGTTGATGGCATGTCGTAGATCGCTCAGCGGATGAGCGAGTGGTAGAAGGTGGTTGGCTGCTCGAGTGAACAGTCGTCAATAGCCCTCGGCGTCTGGAGTCCGAGGGAGACCATCGGCTATCCGAGCCAATACTCCACCAACTTCACTCGGCGTGTTCATGGCTCGGGCGAAGTCGGGTTTAGGTTGCATCCGAAGAGTGGATTCTCTCGACGTTGCCTTGTTTCTTGCTCAGCCTGCTCTTGTGCCTGTCGACGGTCACGTCGTCAAGAGTTCCTTCTTTCTCTGAGGACCCGTTCTTCTGGAGTTTCTCCCACTTCTGAGACCTCGTCTTGTGATACGGGCTGCGCCAGATCCTGTTCTCCGGCTTCATGATGTCGCCGAATATTTCGGCGTCGGTTCCTCCGCCGGTGAGATTCCCGTTGAAGAGGTTCTTCTCCTGGTGCAGTCGGTTCATCGTCGGAGATAGGATTTGATTCCACTCTTCCCCCGATGAAGAGGATGTCGGGGTAGAATGGAACAGTTGTCGCGACGATTCTCTTTCTCCCTCCTTTGAGGACGGAGGCACAGAAAGAGCAGTTTGACGGTCCTTTGCCTCATTCGCTTCCTTTTTCCTTGTGATCCGTGTCCATTTTTCCGTCGGAGAGGTGGACAGCGGAGTTCTCCGGGTAGACGGACCCCCGACTCCTAGCTTGCTGAAGGTGGTCTTTTCTCGGAGCGCTGGAGGTTGCGCTTCATCCTGCTTCGCTCCGATTTTCTTGGAGATCTTTGAGGAAGACTTTTTTCTGGTGGATCTGCGATGCGATGCAGAGTTGTGGCGGAACCGCCCGAATTATTCCAACTTAAGTGCCTAAGTCCCGCCTTAGAGGCTAGACCACACTTAAATAGGAATAACCCGTCAGTCCCTCGGATCTAGTCCGATAAAGCCACTTATCCAGGATCGAATACCACTAGCTCACTCGAAGGTGAGGCACAGAGAAATACAATAAAGCATAATACCACAAATTTAATAAGTATAATTAGTGATTACATTATCGGAGTTTCAGAAATAATAACCATAAATTTTTAATGCAGCGGAAATAACTAACGGAGAAAATCGAGTAACATGGCGAAGCCTGGCCACGCTACTCCTCCTGGTCCTCTCCTGCGGAAGCGATAACCCACTTGACCTTCTATCCCGGTGGCAGGGATGGAGGCCAAGTCACACCATCAACCAATCATCCTAAGGAGTACCTGCAAAAATTATGCCACAAGCAAGGCTGAGTATACTAATACTCAGCTAGACTTACCCGGTGTGAGGAGTCTACTCCTCTACCTCTAGACATGCAGCTGTTTGGCTGAGGGGTTTGGTTTGCCAAAAGCACTAGCTGAGTCTAAAATCAAATTTTAGCTTTTCAAGTTTTAGTATGATCCTTTTTAAACTAGATGAGTACCTAGTTATTCATACATGGTATCAAACATTTTTATCAATCAAAATCTTTTTGCTAGTCACCTTATTTCCACTTATTACTCAATGTAGCAGCATGGATCAAGCAGTCTCATTAGCTGCGAGAAGCAGACGATTCGAATCGAGTTTTTAAACCTTGCAAGGTAAACCTAAACACACGACGTAGCGAGGCACTCCGTCCCCACACACATCAACCGTCCCCATCGATTCCCCGTTAGCAGAGAGGGGCTCACCGCCTTGGCGTACAATGCCTCACTGACCCCGACTGCCGTCGTGCTGTGACCGCACTTGTACCCACCATAACCGGAATGGGAGACCACGTCTCAGGTCGCGTGAGAAGGGCAAACTGCTGCCAGGTTCACTCAGGTACTAGGCTTACCGATTTACCATATTTCTCGGCATATGTTTAGTACGTTCAAACGCTTGACACACAGTACCACACCTTAATCCTTATTCCAATTTCTGTCTCGTAGACAACGCATCCCCATGGACCGTTGTCCACAGACCATCATCGTTACGATATAAAAATGGATACAACCAATTCCTGACCTCGCGCGAGTGCTAGAAAAATCACTCGACTTCTACCGAGATCCCTAATTAGCAAAGCAGCTACTCGACCTAGCATACTAGTATCCATTTCAAAAAGGAATCCTGAGTTTATGCAACTAGGGTTTCAGTCAACTCCTACACTTAAGTGCACAGTACAAGCCTACAAACATTAAGTGTAGTAAAATAGCATATATAAACGGTTATGCATAAACCGGGGCTTGCCTTTAATTTAACACTTAGGTAGTGTTTGTTGGGGGAGGTACTCGCTTGGCGAGCATCCACTGGTTAAATCCATCCTTCCTTGGGTCGTCCACCGACTGCATCTTGTGGGTGGCACCACATCACTTGCACGATCATCCTCTCTCGGTCCTAAATGAGATGCAAGGTGCATATGTATGAATATAATGAAAGGAGCACAAAAGTAGCACATATATACAAAGACACAGTGGCGAACTAAACATTAGTTAGTAAGACACTGCAACAACTATACGCAAACACTAGTTATTTATGTGTCATTGGGAACACGTAAACACTACCACTGGAAAGACAACGATCACTACCTACAATTAACCAACGCAACACGATATCACTCGTACAAGCATTTATTTAGTTGCTACGGCTTTTCATTAGTTCTTCTATTGATCACACAAAAGCATCACAAACGCAAGTTTAATAGAGGACCGATGCATCAATGTCGATGGACTCCTCTATCACAATCAACTACAGCAAGAAAGCACATTAATCATGAAACACATGTTAACCTAAGTTTAGCCATCACAAGTCTATGTCCGTTAAGTGCTAACTAAGCATTTTTAGCCAAAATGGTGAACTAAATATTCATTTGAGCACGTGCAGATTTTTAGGACAGCAGTACAGCAGCTACTTGTTTTAATCATAACTTTTCAAATATTAATCCCAAAATAGCAAACTAAAACTTTCTGGAAAGTTTAGAAAGTTCTCTACAACTTTGGTATTGTCATCACAACATGATTAAACACTTAGCCAGGTCAAAAGGTGTTAACACAACAGCGCTGTCCAGATTTGGACAGATTCAGTCTTCAGACTTTAAACATCCATAACTTAATCTTCAGACCACCAAAAATAGTGATCCAAGACTTTTTGGAAAGCTTGGCAATTGCACTACATAACTTTTACAATCACCCAGAAGTGATTCTGTGTTTAACTGAATCAAACAACGCAGTTTTCAAAATCTGTTCTGACGGTGGACAGAACACAGCAACCAAGTTGTAAAATTCATAACTCTTAAACCGTCAGGCCTTTAGTTATGAAATTTTAACACAAGCAAGATAAGAAAAGCACCTACAACTTTCTTATAACGACCATGAACAGGTTGCAACATTATATTGAGCAAACAATGCAGTTTCTGAAATCTGTACAGAATTTGGACAGATTCAGTTACTGGATTTGTAAAATTCATAACTCCTAAACTGTCAGACCTATGGCTGTCAATTTTTAACACCAGCAAGATGATAAAGTTATCTACCACTTTTCTATAGCACATATCTACAGAAAACACAATTTGGTTCATTAAACATACAGCACAACTAAAACAGTGCGTGCAGCTCAAAACAGAAATTAATAAATTTCAGCTCCTATACAATTCAAGAATTGTCATGTTCTAGAGACTTAAATCATTCTAACACTTTGACAATTGTTAGAGTTAAAATAACTAAGTGAGAACTAACATGTAGACTTACTAATTTTTTATACAAGTTATTTTGCGCACTAAAAGTACCATACTCAATTAACAATGCATTATCTATAACAATCAATATCGAAACGCTTTTCACCAATAGTTTGCATTTTAATTTAGACATCACCTGAGCACTACTACTTTTCATCCACGATCATAAACATACGCATTTAGACTACAACATCTCAAACGGGTGCGAGAACACTAGTTTCTAGTTTAACCCCATGATTATTCCCTTAATCAATTTAGCTACTTAATCGGCATTGACCGACTTAACCTTCATCTCGACGGTCCGAGCACCACAATTCGAGAACGTCTACCTAGACATCTAGCATCACATGCAGAGCCTACTACTTCACGTTGCAATTCATACAGATCCACAAGGTGACAATAATAACACACAAGCAATCGACATTTCTCTACGACCTTCAGTTAGGTCACCAACCGACGACATGATGACTACGAAGGCATGTCACCATTTCATCACACTCATTCATCGCCTATATGCGCACTAATTCTTTTCTTGCGACACATGCACTCACAATCAATCCACACTACACAAAATACACTTATTTGCGAATCACAATTTAAGGAACGCCTAACGCGTATAGACTCGACTTATAATTATAGAGGAAGTGATGACTACTTACGACATGTCATCACCTCTCTACATAAGCCCAAACAATTTCTACTAACGACTAAGAGTTCTAAGTATTAAACACAATGTTACTTTCCATGCGCAAATAAATCTCAACTTAACACTAGAGACACCGATGGATTTTTACTAAACTCGTCATGTGCATAACCTTGTCTCGCATACAACCATATGGTGGCGTGCACTCGAGACACTTCAATCAATGTGGCGCGACCACTAATATAAATGAACTTCGACACTCATGTCTTAACGATACATCCTCCCCGCAAACTAGCATTCTCTAAACTACTCGTCACATCAATAAATATATCTCCTCTAAAATTACGAATCCCATCACATTGCTTAAAACAAATACACTTTTCACATAAACACATATCGATGCATTTCCCAAAACAAAATCCACATTTCGCAACTTAGTTTTCGTATCAAACAACGCATCGCATATTTTTTTCCTATCAAAATATAAAAACATCTGAGTTCTTTTCTAATTTGTTTTCTTCTTCACACGCGTCCATTCATACAAACATATTTTCACACACGTATTCATGCCATCAACTGAATCGTAAATAAAACAAAATCATAATTTTTCTAAAGCGAACAACCTGGCTGAAACCCGAGTGAAGTTGCGCATGCATGCATGTTTTAGGCGTCTCGTTGGACACAGGGTGCGTGAGGTGCGACACCGAGAGGCTGTAATCATTAGCACACATATTGTACTAACTTAGTCATCTTGCCGAACACCTGGAGTGTGGAATAATGAGAACAACGAGGGGCTCACCGAGGGTTTCGATGACGACGCGCAGACGCTGCGCAGATCGACGACGTGAGGCCCATTCTGGCGAACGCGACGTAGCGAAGGGTGTCACTGCTGCTGCGCGAGAACGACGACCGGATGTGGAGGTCGAGCAAGGTGCAGGGGCTTGTCTACTGCCTTGCCGCATGGAGGAGATGAAGCGGGGGAAAACAAATGTCGGCCTTGGAGAAGAAATTCCTCTGCGCAAGGAACAGAGAGGAGGAGGCGCAGGGCGCTGGGATGCAGAGGTCGACGGCTTGGGTGGGTTGTGTGTTTGTTTCCGACGCCTTGGCCCTGTCATTGCTGGAGGGGAGGCGAGTTCGGTGTGCTGGCGAAGATTTGCAGGGGCGCGCGCTGTATAGGAAGCGAGGACAGGCGCCGTGGGAGAGGAAGATGGAGACGGGCGCCAGCTGCTGGTGAGGTCGCATGCCCAGGGAAGGCGTCGGCCTGCTCCAAGGGAGCTCCTGCTCCTGCGGCAAGGAACAGAGGGAAGCTTGGCTCCATGGGAGGAACGCCCGCGCCTGGAAGAAGAGGAGGTGCGTGGGGGAAGCACAGGGCTGGTGCGCCATGGGGATCCAGCATCGAGCACAGGGACCCCGACTAGAGATTTGTGGCGCCATGGATGGGAGAGGGGGAGAGGAGCCTTGAGCGCTGGATTATAGAGGGGGGGCTCGGGTTCAGCTCCATGGCGTCGGTCGACATTGGAGGAAGGAAGCAGGAGCAGAGGTGTTGCTCTGCTCTGTGGATCCTGGCGGCCATGGGCTAGAGGAGGGCGTCCCGGTGTCCATCGCGGGAGCAGAGGGGTGTGCTCGAGCTCTACATTTTCTGGACAGAGGGGACATGGCTCCCATGCGCCAGCACTTGGGGAAGATGGTGGCCGGTTGGGGGCGTCGCAGCCATGGGAGGGAAGGAGTCGTGCTCCCTGTTGCTGGCGTGGGGAAATCCGGGGAGGAAGAAGGCGTGGGGAGGGAGAGAAAGGCTGTTGGCGGCTGTGGGTTTTCTAGGGGTGGGAGTGCAAAAATGCCTCCACTTGCTAGGAGAGGGGTCCTATTTATAGAAGGGGCACTAGGGTTAGGGTTCTCTCATGGGCCAAATGGGCCGCTGGAATGGGCTTAGCCCAAAACACGTACTCGGGCCGCGCTAATTTATTTTCCCGAATAAAAATGCTCCCGCGGAATTTGTTTCAACAGAGAACAGAGCGAAATACAGTTCGGACGAACGGACGATTGAGCGATTAACTCGGCCGAGAGTCTAATTTGATTTCGCTCGGCAATAATTTCCTACGCATGATTTGAAAATAAATAGTCTCGGGATATGACCGGCTTTCGGATTTAGGATTTAAAGAGACAAATCGCGACATTTAAAATCATCGCCGATGTTGATTTTTGAATTCGGATCGAACACATAGGTATTAAGCTGAGTCGAGTAAGATTTGATTAGAGGACGACATACTAAGTATTCCTTTTGAGAGTACGGATTCGGATTTAAATAGTCGAACATCGATCGAAGTTCGAGGAATTGGATTCGGGCTCAGATCAGATAACAGTCGTCGAGAGTTTGATTTAATGAGCTTCAGATGAGATTTATAATTCGGGAATGATCTTCGAGTTTGCATTCGTGATGAGGATAAAAGTTTTAACAGGCTCTAAAATTGGCCTTCTGTGAGACTGAGTAACTCCGAATTCGGTGAAACGTGAATGAATAATCTGGATAATCAGGGACATACGCGAGCGAGAAATAGAAATTTTTACTGAGCATCCGAGATTAGGATAAATCTCGCGACGTAACACGAAACTGACACCTGGGGTGTCACAAGAGTTCCCTCTTCATCTGCTACAGATGAAATAGTTCTGAAGCAGAACATGGACCTGGGACGGAGGATGATCTTGTGCTGGAAGGTGACGGCCATTGAGCTAGCTTGGATCGGTGACACACCCCCTACCTGGCGCGCCAGCTGTCGGTGTTTTGGGTCCGACCGCGCACCCGGGGTTGCCCCTCAAGGTGCTTTTTGGAGTAGGACGGTGTTACTGACTGTAGCTCGATGGTTCGTGCTAGATGCACGAGAGACAGTGGACAGTTGTGTACAGGTTCGGGCCGCTTTGAGATGCGTAACACCCTATGTCCTGGCGTGAGTACTTTATGTGGTGGGTTACAAGGAGGCTCTCTAGGGTTATAAACATAGAGAACCGGGTGGGTGGCTAAGTAGTGAGGTCTCTCTTCTTGAAGGGGTGCCCCCTAGGCCTTATATACTCGACCATGGGGTGTTACATGCGGATATGATAACGACGTGTGCCTAAGTAATAGTGAACTAACTGATTCTATCTTCCTATAATTCAGCCGACCCATCCTCGCTCGGTTCCGATGTATGAGGCCCCTGCGCGGGAAGGTTGGGTCACTGTTGTGACCACTGCTCGAATTCATCGGGCCGTCTGGGCTTGCGTGGATCCGGTCTTGTGTCAATCTGCTTCACTAGACGTTCCTCCCCAGGCCCACGAAGGGATGACCTCGCGAATTATTGGGCCCACGGGCCTCTCGTGAGGTCTCTTATCCTTCTGGTGGACTCGGGGGATATCCGTCCCCCACAAGCCCCCGATCTTTGGGTTGATTTTGAAATAACCGGCCCAAAGATCCTAGGTCCAGCTTGCAGTTTTTGATTTTAACAAGAAATGCCTTGAAAATAAGTCTGTCGAGTCACTACTTCTCAACTCTGAGTAATCCGGTAAAAACGACATTTTACTGTCTTCTTCTGCTATTATTCCTCGAGATTCAGTGTTCTGTCTCAGGTTTATGCTTTAGAGGTCAGCATTTTGCTTTGTAGAACTTCGAAATTCATTGTGCACCCAATGGGTGTAGCCCCCGAGCTTCGAGTGGATTTTTGCAGATAATCCACTCGAAGGTCTTCATTTCAAGTCTTCTTAGAAATCACTTTTATCTTCCACTTGTGCTTTTTCAGAAGTCAGCCTGGTCTTAGTTTCGCCTTATGCTTTAGAGGTCAGCATTTTGCCTCTCGGGGATGATGATTCATTGGGTGCACCACAGGTGCACCCAATGGGTGTAGCCCCCGAGCTTTGAGTGGATTTTTGATAATAATCCACTCGAAGGTCTTCGTTTCATGCCGTTTTTCAGGAATCATCCTTTCCTTTTTGTCGAATGCCTTAGAGATCAGCATTATATCATTAACATTATGCTTTAGAGGTCAGCATACATTTTTGTCTTTGAGGCCGAGTACGCGATCTGCCCATATCTTGTTAGGTCTTGCAATTTATTTGATTTGCGAGTACGCAATTTATTCGGTAGATGGCCTTTGGCTAGTCTTCATATCACTTCGTGCTTCAATGCTTCTGTTGATTAGACTTGTACCTCATCGGCTATATTTGGCTTTCCTCTTATATCTGTTGATATCTTCCTTCTGTCTTGAGGTATTCATTGCGTATACTGTATGGATGTGACTGCTTGGGAAAATCTATTGAAAATTCCTGGACATCCCCCCAATGGGTGTAGGCAAGGGATGGCTTGGTGCGCTGAGCGTTTAGCAAACTGCTTCTGAGTAGTAACTTGATGTGACCGCGAGTGTAATCATATCGCCCAAGCAGTTGACTGGAGTCCCAATGGGTGTCGTGTTACGTGGAATGGCGCTAGCCGCCTGACGTGTCTCCATACGGTTTGAATTGCATATTGAATTTTTGTGACTGTTCGGTGGTCGTGGTAGGAGGTGAGCGGTTGCCTTCTTCTTCTATAAATAGTGTGCTTGCTTCTCCGGCATCTTCACATCTCTTATTGCTGCTTGTTGCTTACTCTCTTCACTTTCCTTCTACTCCACCATGGGCAAGAGCAAGAAAGGTGGTAGTTCTTCGCATCACTACGGCAATAAGCGGAAGCGTGAGCCTACTCCTCCCTCGGAGGACTTCGGCGACTCGGAGTACTCGGAGGAGGAGTTCTCCTCCGAGTCAGAGGGCTCACCGGTTCATGCCTCTCCCCCAGCATCGTCTGATGACTCAGACGACTCTCAGGGGCTCGCCGCAGAGGTGTGGACCTACATCTGGGCCATCGAGCGCGCCGGGCTCGAGGGCTCGGATGAGTCGGAGTACTCCTCGAACGAGGAGGGCGGCGGCGACGGAGATGGCGGTGACGACGACGACGACGGAGGCGATGGTGATGGCGGCGGTGACGGCGGCAAAGGCGACGGCAAGGGCGGCGAAGGCGACGGCGAGGGCGACAGCAAGGGTAGCAACAAGGTCAGTGGCTAGGCGCCACTGGTTTTAAATGTTAGTATAGATTAGTAGTAGAAGTAGTATTAGTGAAATAATGTAGTAGTAGTTAGTAGTATAATGTAGTGAAATATAGTGTAGTAGTGGGGAGGTAATCAGCTCATAATGAGTTGATTTTTAAGTTTGGTAATGCTTCCCTTTTATGATGAAGAAGAAATTCGCCCCATTCTGTGTGCACTCTTTTGCTTTCCCGTCGATTGTCGATCGTATTTATGCTTACTGCGGATGTTGTTCTTGGACGTAACGCTTGAGTAACGACTTAGAATCGTCGAGTCGCGTTTCAGATTGCCTTCTTCGTGATGTCGGCGCTTTAGTGGTAGCGGCCGAGTCCTTTGGAGCCACGTTGCCGCTTTAGGAATAACAGCCGATTGATTACCGGCGACGTCGGCGTTTTTAGAAGTTACAACCGAGTGATAACGGGTGTAACGCCCCGAATTTTTGCAGTTGAATTTTTTCTTTTCTTTACTCGCCAAAATTCGGGCGTTACCTTTTCTTTTTCTTTTTCCCCTCGCTAAACCTTGACCTTTTCCAAAGTTCTAGCGGGATTCGGTTTGGATTTCCCGTGTAAGAAAAACCCTAAGTACTTTATGTTGTTTGATGCACCATGCCGAACCTTGCATTTCTTTTGATTGCTTTGAAAGTGCAAATGCATTCATGTAGAAAGATCGGATTTCGAAAATAAGAAGAAGATCTTTTATTTCTTTTTCTCTCTCTTTCTCTCTCTTCTATCTCTCTCTCTCCCGCGCCGTGGGCCGACCCCGGCCGGCCCAGCCGCCCCTGGCGCCCCCCCTTGGGCCCAATTGGCCCATGCCGCCCCCCTCCCTTTATTTTTTCCCCAAAACCCCCCAATCCCTCTCCCTCTCTCTCATTTTCCCTCTCTCTCCCCTAGCGCCGCCCCTACCCGCCCCTGCCCTAAGCCGCCGCCGCCCCCTGCCGGCCGCACCCCCGCCGTCGGCCGCCCCTCGCCGGTGAGCCCCCCTCCTCCCTCTCTCCTCCCTCCCCCATTCCCCCTCCCCTTCCCCTCGCCGCTCAGCGCCATGGCCGCCGCCATGGCCGCGCGCCCTGGCCGCCCGCCTGGCCGCGCCCCCGGCCGCCCGCCTGGCCGCGCCCTGGCCGCCTCCCCTGTTTTTTATTTTTTTTATTATTTTATTTTATTTTATTTACTTTCTGTGATCATAGCTATTTTATTTTAAGTAGGCTAATCGTTGTTCATATGCCATTGAAATAGGAAATTTAATTTAAAATTTCGTTATGCTAATTGATTCATGTAGTTAATTGTTTATCTCGTGCAATGTTGATCAACTTAAAATGATTAGGTTACCATTAGTGTAGATGTAACAGAAGTCTTTTGTTAAGAAACAATTATAATTGATCGTTAGTGCATAAGATTTAACCCCCTGCGAGACCCTTTCCCGTTTCTTTCTAACCATAACAAATGCGATATCGAATGTCATACTTGATGCATACTTACTTTATTTGTTCCCTTGTATGGTGTACTGTTCTTTTGTATTAAATGTGGATGGATGTATGTATGTTTGCAATCGCATAGAGAACGATTCGGTCGAAGAGCCCGAGGAACCCGCAGGAGAAGCCCCTGAGCAGCAGTCGTTTGGTGGAGGCAAGTGTCCTTAGACCTATCTCTGTCCTATTCATTAATTAATTCACCTCCCGCATTACACCTTTATACCTAAGGATTGACTAGCTTTTGTTATCCCTGTCCTTGTTTACCTATTTGGGTTGGATTATTACTGTTTAGCTTTATGCTATTGCTCAACTCTAATCAATGAACATGATGAGATTATCTATGATACGCTGTTTTCCCGTTCTTATCTATGATTATACTTGTGGCATTTAAGGGGACTCGAGCGGTTTCTCGAGTGCCTCTCCGTAAGGACCTGTTCTATGGATGACCGCCCGGGAAAACAGTGCAACCATAAGGGTGGAATTGGGTGCCCTTAGCTGAATAATTAGAGGATCTGGGATGTAGTTCACTTAGCCGTCGTGCCGTCAATGGGGCTCGGTGTATGCGGCTCGCTCTGCCAAGTTTGGGTTCGCCCCTTGGGGAGGAGTGCGGTGCATTTAGGAAACCTAACGGGTGGCTACAGCCCCGGGGAATCTTTGTAAAGGCTACGTAGTGAAACCCTGCCTATTCACCTTGGTAGTGTTTAAGGGTTTGATCGGCCCAAGGCAAGAGGGAATCACGGCTTATGGGTAAAGTGCACAACCTCTGCAGAGTGTTATGAAACTGATATATCAGCCGTGCTCACGGTTATGAGCGGCCAAGGGAGCTCCAATGATTAGTGGTACTTGATCAGAGACATTGTGGTACAGGTGGTTATGAGATTGATGGTTTTGGTTATGACTATGGTGCTGGTAAGTGGTATTCTTTCCGTTTGGAAAGGGTACATCGGGTTAATAACTTGGGTAAATGCTAAAACTTGGCTTTCTACTAGTAAATAATAATCTGACCAACTAAAAGCAACTGCTTGACTTATCCCCACATAAAGCTAGTCCACTACAGCCAAACAGGATACTTGCTGAGTATGTTGATGTGTACTCACCCTTGCTCTACACACCAAACCCCCCCCCCCCCAGGTTGTCAGCATTGCAACCACTGCTCAGGCGAAGATGAAGCTGTGGAAGGAGACTTCCAGGAGTTCCAAGATTACGACGAGTTCTAGGTGTGGGTTAGCGGCAACCCCCAGTCGGCTGCCTGTGAAGGCCGCGTTATCTACGTTTCTTTTCCGCACTTTGATTTACTGTAAGAACTATATGGACGTCTCAGACGTATGATGTAATCGACTATTTCCCTTATTAATACTATTTTGAGCACTGTGTGATGATGTCCATATTATGTAACTGCTGTGTACGTGAATAACTGATCCTGGCACGTACATGGTTCGCATTCGGTTTGCCTTCTAAAACCGGGTGTGACATAAGTGGTATCAAAGCCGTGCTGACTGTAGGACCGCTAACCTAGAGTAGAATGGTCGTTCTAAGGACTATAGACCTCTGTCTCTGCCTTGACTTTGATATCTCTTCAAAAGTTAGTCATACCGACCAAACCTATGTTCTACTATATATTATACCTTGCTAAAAAATTGTGTTTCATTCTGATCCTTCATTTACTTATTACTTGCTGGTCATATTGATTCTGTTCTCACCCTTTTGCTTGCGATGTCTTTTGTAGATGGCTCGACTTAGACACACTGCACGAAAGTCAGTCATCCCCTTCTTACCCTCCCGCCTTGCTGAGCGTCCGCTTCGCCGTCCCGTGGCCGGACAGTCCAGCCACTTGGAGAGACTACACCACCGCCTGCGTGAGGAGCAGGAGCGTCGACGACAGGAGCAGCAGAGCTCTTCCTTCTCGCTCCACCAGGAGATAGAGTCTGTGAGGAGCTGCTCCCCTGTGCTTCCTCTGGAGCCGCCCCCTGCACCACCACTGGGCGCCCCAGCTTCTGGAGTAGCTGCTGGAGGAGACCCAGACGACGGAGATGGCGACGACAGCTCGAGCCACGACACCGACTTCTCTGCTAACCCTGAGCCGGAAGGATGGGTTGCTCGACCCATCACTCGCGACGCTGCTCGCGGGTGTCACTTCCATGATGCGCTCGACACCCTGCTACGTCGGGCATTTGACCGGCATACTTGGTCCGTTGAGTATCGTTGTGTGGTCTACCAGCATAGTCGCGGGGTCTACCCGGACCGCTGGGAGGCAACTTGCTTGGTGCGCTGCCCGGAGGACAGTCTCCAGGGTGCGGAGGCCTGTTCAGAGCACTATTCTATCTCTGAGCGGGACTCAGCTGAGGCAGCCATGCAAGATGCTGCACGGCGTGCGCTTTCGCACTACTGCTCGGTTTTCGGTGGGGCAGCTGACGGTCTTGACCTGAAGTATTACCCCCGCCGTCCATCTGGCAGCACAGGAGGCGTGATTGTCTCACCGGTCGGTGAGGGCAATCCTAGGTTGAGCAGCACAGTCAACCTAGCCGCCGTGCTAAACACGGAGCTGGACCATGCATTAGACGAGCTGAGTAGGGCTCGTGTTGAGATCGCCCTGTTGCGGGCTGAGCGCGCGGAACGTCGTTATTTGGATGGTGGTTCCCCCGCTCCCGTCGGGACTCAGCACCCGTACCGCTCACCTCAGCGTGGACACCAGTCTTATGGCAATCCCGCCTGCAGGACCAAGATAACTCTAGAACCATAAATCGTTAGAGTTGGACCTTGTAATTAATACGAAATATATACATAGAAGCTTCAGTCTTAGCGTTGGTCTCGGTCTTAGTTAGTCTTAGTTAGACAGGGTAGTTTGCTATATCCTGTGCATCTATGTTTGTCATGATGAACTATGTTTGATTTGGATCTTTGTAATGATTGTCACCAGAGTGTGGGTACCCCCTGCATTTTGGTTTACATATTATGTTAATAAAGTTAGTTATATAGTTGGGAAACCTTTTATTCCACTTTCCTCTTTATCTGAGAAGCTGTGTGGTCTGTGTTGGAGATCAGTGAAGATGCTCATCTGTTCAGTGCTGTTGAAGAATTCTATTCTCTTTTCTTATGCTGCAAGATTTGCCAGATCAGTTCTGATGTGTGGTTGCATTCTGCAGATGTCAGAGAACAGGCGTAGAGGAGGAAGGCGTGCTCAGCAGGAGCGAGCCGGTCAGCAAGATGAGGCGCCCCAGCAGCAGCAGCTGCCGCCCCCGCCCCCGATGTCGATTGAGCAGATGTTTCTGATGCAGACTCAGGCAGTTCAGGCCATCGGTCAGACCTTGGCCGCCATTCAGCAGCAGCAGCAACAACAGCAGCAGGCGCCACCTCAACCTCAGATGCCTCAGATGCCTAGAGACAAGCGTGCTGAATTCATGAGAGGTCATCCACCAACGTTCGCTCATTCTTCTGACCCCATGGATGCTGAAGATTGGCTGCGCACTGTGGAGCGGGAGTTGCATACCGCTCAGTGCGATGACAGGGAGAAAGTTCTGTATGGTCCCCGTCTATTGAGAGGAGCAGCCCAGTCATGGTGGGAGTCTTACCTCGCCACCCATGCCAACCCCGACACCATCACTTGGGAAGAATTCAGAGGTAGCTTCCGTCAGTACCATGTTCCTGCAGGTCTGATGACTGTGAAGAAGGAGGAGTTCCTGGCTCTCAAGCAAGGGCCATTGTCTGTCAGTGAGTACCGGGACAAGTTTCTGCAATTGTCTCGCTATGCTCCTGAAGATGTCAACACCGACGCCAAGCGACAATACCGTTTCCTGAGAGGCTTGGTTGACCCTCTGCAGTATCAGCTGATGAATCACACCTTCCCGACATTCCAGCACCTGATTGATAGAGCAATCATGACGGAGAGAAAGCGCAAGGAGATGGAAGATCGTAAGCGCAAGATCAGTGGACCGCAGCCTGGAAGCAGCAGCCGCCCTCGTTTTTCAGGCAATCAACCTCAGCAGTTCAGGCAGAACCAGCGTCCACCTCAGCAGCATCAGCAGTTCCAAAGGCAGTATCCCCAGCATCAGTACCAGAACCGTCAGAGCAATCAGTCAGGAGGTCAGTTTCAGAAGCAGAATCAGCAAGCACCTCGTCTTCCTGCCCCAGCAAACCAGCAGAACAGTCAGGCAGCACCAGCTCAGGTTGGAAACAGGGCGTGTTTCCACTGTGGAGAGCAAGGCCACTGGGTGATGCAATGTCCGAAGAAGGCAGCCCAGCAGCAGTCAGGCCCCAATGCCCCAGCAAAGCAGAATGTGTCTCAGCCTGGAGCAGGCAATCGCTCTCAGCAGCGCTATAATCATGGAAGATTGAACCACTTGGAAGCTGAAGCAGTTCAGGAGACCCCCGGCATGATAGTAGGTATGTTCCCAGTCGACTCCCATATTGCAGAAGTGTTATTTGATACTGGAGCAACGCATTCTTTCATTACTACATCATGGGTAGAAGCACATAATCTTCCAACTACTACCATGTCAACCCCCATTCAAATTGACTCAGCCGGTGGTAGAATTCGAGCCGATAGCATTTGTTTGAATATAAGTGTGAAAATAAGGGGGATAGCGTTTCCCGCCAACCTTATAGTAATGGGTACTCAGGGAATAGATGTCATCCTAGGGATGAATTGGCTAGATAAGTATCAGGCAGTTATCAGTTGTGATAAAAGGACAATCAAGTTGGTGTCCCCACTAGGAAAGGAAGTGGTGACCGAGTTAGTCCCACCTGAGCCGAAGAAAGGAAGTTGTTATCAGATGGCTGTCGATAGCAGTGAAGCAGATCCAATTGAGAGTATCAAGGTTGTGTCTGAATTCCCAGATGTGTTTCCAAAGGATTTACCGGGTATGCCACCAGAGCGGAAAGTTGAGTTTGCCATAGAGCTTCTTCCTGGAACCGCCCCTATCTTTAAGAGAGCTTACAGAATATCTGGACCAGAGTTGGTTGAGCTTAAGAAGCAAATTGATGAGCTGTCAGAGAAAGGTTACATTCGGCCAAGCACCTCGCCTTGGGCCGCCCCTGTCCTGTTCGTGGAAAAGAAAGATGGCACCAAGAGGATGTGCATCGATTATCGAGCTTTGAATGAAGTCACGATCAAGAACAAGTATCCCTTGCCCAGAATAGAAGATCTGTTCGACCAGTTGAGAGGAGCCAGTGTGTTCTCCAAGATTGATCTGAGGTCAGGTTATCATCAGCTCAGGATCCGACCTTCGGACATTCCGAAGACGGCATTCATTTCCAAGTATGGGTTGTACGAGTTCACAGTGATGTCTTTTGGTTTGACCAATGCGCCAGCATTCTTTATGAACTTGATGAACAGTGTATTCATGGATTACCTTGATAAGTTTGTGGTGGTATTCATTGATGATATTCTGGTTTATTCTCAAAGCGAAGAAGAGCATGCAGATCATTTGAGGATGGTGTTGCAGAGATTGCGAGAGCACCAGTTGTATGCAAAGTTGAGCAAATGTGAGTTCTGGATCAGTGAAGTCCTGTTCTTGGGTCATATAATCAACAAAGAAGGATTGGCTGTGGATCCGAAGAAAGTGGCAGACATTTTGAACTGGAAAGCGCCAACAGATGCTAGAGGAATCAAGAGCTTCATTGGAATGGCCGGATATTATCGGCGATTCATTGAAGGGTTTTCGAAGGTTGCGAAACCAATGACAGCGTTGCTAGGCAACAAAGTTGAGTTCAAGTGGACCCAGAAATGCCAAGAGGCCTTTGAAGCGCTGAAAGAGAAGTTGACTACAGCGCCTGTCCTAGTCTTGCCTGATGTGCACAAGCCCTTCTCGGTGTATTGCGATGCTTGCTACACAGGTTTGGGATGTGTGTTGATGCAAGAGGGAAGAGTTGTGGCTTACTCGTCCCGACAGCTGAAGGTTCATGAGAAGAACTACCCGATCCATGATCTAGAGTTGGCAGCAGTGGTTCACGCACTGAAGACATGGAGGCACTATCTGTATGGACAGAAATGTGATGTTTACACAGACCACAAGAGTCTGAAGTACATATTCACTCAGTCAGAGTTGAACATGAGGCAGCGAAGATGGTTAGAGTTGATCAAAGACTATGAGTTGGAGATTCATTACCATCCAGGCAAAGCAAACGTAGTGGCAGATGCTTTGAGCAGAAAGAGTCAAGTCAATCTGATGGTCGCTCGTCCGATGCCTTATGAGTTGGCCAAGGAGTTTGACAGGTTGAGTCTCGGATTTCTGAATAATTCGCGAGGAGTCACGGTTGAGTTGGAACCTACCTTGGAGCGCGAAATCAAAGAAGCGCAGAAGAGTGATGAGAAGATCAGTGAGATTCGGCGATTGATTCTAGAAGGCAAAGGCAAAGATTTTCGAGAGGATGCAGAAGGCGTGATATGGTTCAAAGACCGCTTGTGTGTTCCCAATGTCCAGTCTATTCGAGAGTTGATTCTTAAGGAAGCTCATGAGACAGCTTATTCGATTCACCCTGGTAGTGAGAAGATGTATCAGGATCTGAAGAAGAAATTCTGGTGGTACGGAATGAAGAGAGAAATCGCAGAGCATGTGGCTAAGTGCGATAGTTGCCGAAGAATTAAGGCAGAGCACCAGAGACCAGCTGGATTGTTGCAACCGTTGCAGATCCCTCAGTGGAAATGGGATGAAATTGGTATGGATTTCATAGTCGGATTGCCTCGCACTCGAGCCGGCTACGATTCCATTTGGGTAGTGGTGGACCGTTTGACCAAGTCAGCCCACTTCATACCTGTCAAGACCAATTACAACAGTGCAGTATTGGCAGAATTGTATATGTCTCGGATCGTTTGTCTTCATGGTGTGCCAAAGAAGATAGTGTCAGACAGAGGAACGCAGTTCACCTCTCATTTCTGGCAGCAGTTGCATGAAGCCTTGGGCACACATCTGAATTTCAGTTCAGCTTATCACCCGCAGACAGATGGCCAGACCGAAAGAACCAATCAAATTCTTGAAGACATGTTGAGAGCCTGTGCGTTGCAAGATCAGTCCGGATGGGATAAGCGATTGCCTTATGCAGAGTTTTCCTATAACAACAGTTACCAGGCCAGTTTGAAGATGTCACCGTTTCAGGCGCTCTATGGAAGAAGTTGCAGAACTCCGTTGCAATGGGATCAGCCTGGAGAAAAGCAAGTATTTGGGCCAGACATTTTGCTTGAAGCCGAAGAGAACATCAAGATGGTTCGAGAGAATCTGAAGATAGCGCAATCGAGGCAGCGAAGCTATGCAGACACAAGAAGAAGAGAGCTGAGTTTTGAAGTCGGAGATTTTGTCTATCTGAAAGTGTCACCGATCAGAGGAGTCAGAAGATTCGGAGTGAAAGGCAAGCTAGCACCCCGCTACATTGGTCCGTATCAGATTCTTGCAAGACGTGGAGAAGTGGCCTATCAGCTCAGTTTGCCCGAGAATTTGTCTGCTGTGCATAATGTCTTTCATGTGTCTCAGTTGAAGAAGTGCTTGCGTGTGCCAGAAGAGCAGTTGCCAGTGGAAGGTCTTGAGGTCCAGGAGGACTTGACCTATGTTGAGAAGCCAGCTCAGATCCTTGAGATTGCAGATAGAGTCACCCGAAGGAAGACCATCAGAATGTGCAAAGTCAGATGGAATCACCACTCTGAGGAAGAAGCAACCTGGGAGCGTGAAGATGATCTAGTGGCCAAGTACCCAGAGCTCTTTGCTAGCCAGCCCTGAATCTCGAGGGCGAGATTCTTTTAAGGGGGATAGGTTTGTAACGCCCCGAATTTTTGCAGTTGAATTTTTTCTTTTCTTTACTCGCCAAAATTCGGGCGTTACCTTTTCTTTTTCTTTTTCCCCTCGCTAAACCTTGACCTTTTCCAAAGTTCTAGCGGGATTCGGTTTGGATTTCCCGTGTAAGAAAAACCCTAAGTACTTTATGTTGTTTGATGCACCATGCCGAACCTTGCATTTCTTTTGATTGCTTTGAAAGTGCAAATGCATTCATGTAGAAAGATCGGATTTCGAAAATAAGAAGAAGATCTTTTATTTCTTTTTCTCTCTCTTTCTCTCTCTTCTATCTCTCTCTCTCCCGCGCCGTGGGCCGACCCCGGCCGGCCCAGCCGCCCCTGGCGCCCCCCCTTGGGCCCAATTGGCCCATGCCGCCCCCCTCCCTTTATTTTTTCCCCAAAACCCCCCAATTCCTCTCCCTCTCTCTCATTTTCCCTCTCTCTCCCCTAGCGCCGCCCCTACCCGCCCCTGCCCTAAGCCGCCGCCGCCCCCTGCCGGCCGCCCCCCCCGCCGTCGGCCGCCCCTCGCCGGTGAGCCCCCCTCCTCCCTCTCTCCTCCCTCCCCCATTCCCCCTCCCCTTCCCCTCGCCGCTCGGCGCCATGGCCGCCGCCATGGCCGCGCGCCCTGGCCGCCCGCCTGGCCGCCCGCTCGGCCGCCCGCCTGGCCGCCCGCCTGGCCGCGCCCCCGGCCGCCCGCCTGGCCGCGCCCTGGCCGCCCCCCCCTGTTTTTTATTTTTTTTATTATTTTATTTTATTTTATTTACTTTCTGTGATCATAGCTACTTTATTTTAAGTAGGCTAATCGTTGTTCATATGCCATTGAAATAGGAAATTTAATTTAAAATTTCGTTATGCTAATTGATTCATGTAGTTAATTGTTTATCTCGTGCAATGTTGATCAACTTAAAATGATTAGGTTACCATTAGTGTAGATGTAACAGAAGTCTTTTGTTAAGAAACAATTATAATTGATCGTTAGTGCATAAGATTTAACCCCCTGCGAGACCCTTTCCCGTTTCTTTCTAACCATAACAAATGCGATATCGAATGTCATACTTGATGCATACTTACTTTATTTGTTCCCTTGTATGGTGTACTGTTCTTTTGTATTAAATGTGGATGGATGTATGTATGTTTGCAATCGCATAGAGAACGATTCGGTCGAAGAGCCCGAGGAACCCGCAGGAGAAGCCCCTGAGCAGCAGTCGTTTGGTGGAGGCAAGTGTCCTTAGACCTATCTCTGTCCTATTCATTAATTAATTCACCTCCCGCATTACACCTTTATACCTAAGGATTGACTAGCTTTTGTTATCCCTGTCCTTGTTTACCTATTTGGGTTGGATTATTACTGTTTAGCTTTATGCTATTGCTCAACTCTAATCAATGAACATGATGAGATTATCTATGATACGCTGTTTTCCCGTTCTTATCTATGATTATACTTGTGGCATTTAAGGGGACTCGAGCGGTTTCTCGAGTGCCTCTCCGTAAGGACCTGTTCTATGGATGACCGCCCGGGAAAACAGTGCAACCATAAGGGTGGAATGGGGTGCCCTTAGCTGAATAATTAGAGGATCCGGGATGTAGTTCACTTAGCCGTCGTGCCGTCAATGGGGCTCGGTGTATGCGGCTCGCTCTGCCAAGTTTGGGTTCGCCCCTTGGGGAGGAGTGCGGTGCATTTAGGAAACCTAACGGGTGGCTACAGCCCCGGGGAATCTTTGTAAAGGCTACGTAGTGAAACCCTGCCTATTCACCTTGGTAGTGTTTAAGGGTTTGATCGGCCCAAGGCAAGAGGGAATCACGGCTTATGGGTAAAGTGCACAACCTCTGCAGAGTGTTATGAAACTGATATATCAGCCGTGCTCACGGTTATGAGCGGCCAAGGGAGCTCCAATGATTAGTGGTACTTGATCAGAGACATTGTGGTACAGGTGGTTATGAGATTGATGGTTTTGGTTATGACTATGGTGCTGGTAAGTGGTATTCTTTCCGTTTGGAAAGGGTACATCGGGTTAATAACTTGGGTAAATGCTAAAACTTGGCTTTCTACTAGTAAATAATAATCTGACCAACTAAAAGCAACTGCTTGACTTATCCCCACATAAAGCTAGTCCACTACAGCCAAACAGGATACTTGCTGAGTATGTTGATGTGTACTCACCCTTGCTCTACACACCAAACCCCCCCCCCCAGGTTGTCAGCATTGCAACCACTGCTCAGGCGAAGATGAAGCTGTGGAAGGAGACTTCCAGGAGTTCCAAGATTACGACGAGTTCTAGGTGTGGGTTAGCGGCAACCCCCAGTCGGCTGCCTGTGAAGGCCGCGTTATCTACGTTTCTTTTCCGCACTTTGATTTACTGTAAGAACTATATGGACGTCTCAGACGTATGATGTAATCGACTATTTCCCTTATTAATACTATTTTGAGCACTGTGTGATGATGTCCATATTATGTAACTGCTGTGTACGTGAATAACTGATCCTGGCACGTACATGGTTCGCATTCGGTTTGCCTTCTAAAACCGGGTGTGACATAAGTGGTATCAAAGCCGTGCTGACTGTAGGACCGCTAACCTAGAGTAGAATGGTCGTTCTAAGGACTATAGACCTCTGTCTCTGCCTTGACTTTGATATCTCTTCAAAAGTTGGTCATACCGACCAAACCTATGTTCTACTATATATTATACCTTGCTAAAAAATTGTGTTTCATTCTGATCCTTCATTTACTTATTACTTGCTGGTCATATTGATTCTGTTCTCACCCTTTTGCTTGCGATGTCTTTTGTAGATGGCTCGACTTAGACACACTGCACGAAAGTCAGTCATCCCCTTCTTACCCTCCCGCCTTGCTGAGCGTCCGCTTCGCCGTCCCGTGGCCGGACAGTCCAGCCACTTGGAGAGACTACACCACCGCCTGCGTGAGGAGCAGGAGCGTCGACGACAGGAGCAGCAGAGCTCTTCCTTCTCGCTCCACCAGGAGATAGAGTCTGTGAGGAGCTGCTCCCCTGTGCTTCCTCTGGAGCCGCCCCCTGCACCACCACTGGGCGCCCCAGCTTCTGGAGTAGCTGCTGGAGGAGACCCAGACGACGGAGATGGCGACGACAGCTCGAGCCACGACACCGACTTCTCTGCTAACCCTGAGCCGGAAGGATGGGTTGCTCGACCCATCACTCGCGACGCTGCTCGCGGGTGTCACTTCCATGATGCGCTCGACACCCTGCTACGTCGGGCATTTGACCGGCATACTTGGTCCGTCGAGTATCGCTGTGTGGTCTACCAGCATAGTCGCGGGGTCTACCCGGACCGCTGGGAGGCAACTTGCTTGGTGCGCTGCCCGGAGGACAGTCTCCAGGGTGCGGAGGCCTGTTCAGAGCACTATTCTATCTCTGAGCGGGACTCAGCTGAGGCAGCCATGCAAGATGCTGCACGGCGTGCGCTTTCGCACTACTGCTCGGTTTTCGGTGGGGCAGCTGACGGTCTTGACCTGAAGTATTACCCCCGCCGTCCATCTGGCAGCACAGGAGGCGTGATTGTCTCACCGGTCGGTGAGGGCAATCCTAGGTTGAGCAGCACAGTCAACCTAGCCGCCGTGCTAAACACGGAGCTGGACCATGCATTAGACGAGCTGAGTAGGGCTCGTGTTGAGATCGCCCTGTTGCGGGCTGAGCGCGCGGAACGTCGTTATTTGGATGGTGGTTCCCCCGCTCCCGTCGGGACTCAGCACCCGTACCGCTCACCTCAGCGTGGACACCAGTCTTATGGCAATCCCGCCTGCAGGACCAAGATAACTCTAGAACCATAAATCGTTAGAGTTGGACCTTGTAATTAATACGAAATATATACATAGAAGCTTCAGTCTTAGCGTTGGTCTCGGTCTTAGTTAGTCTTAGTTAGACAGGGTAGTTTGCTATATCCTGTGCATCTATGTTTGTCATGATGAACTATGTTTGATTTGGATCTTTGTAATGATTGTCACCAGAGTGTGGGTACCCCCTGCATTTTGGTTTACATATTATGTTAATAAAGTTAGTTATATAGTTGGGAAACCTTTTATTCCACTTTCCTCTTTATCTGAGAAGCTGTGTGGTCTGTGTTGGAGATCAGTGAAGATGCTCATCTGTTCAGTGCTGTTGAAGAATTCTATTCTCTTTTCTTATGCTGCAAGATTTGCCAGATCAGTTCTGATGTGTGGTTGCATTCTGCAGATGTCAGAGAACAGGCGTAGAGGAGGAAGGCGTGCTCAGCAGGAGCAAGCCGGTCAGCAAGATGAGGCGCCCCAGCAGCAGCAGCTGCCGCCCCCGCCCCCGATGTCGATTGAGCAGATGTTTCTGATGCAGACTCAGGCAGTTCAGGCCATCGGTCAGACCTTGGCCGCCATTCAGCAGCAGCAGCAACAACAGCAGCAGGCGCCACCTCAACCTCAGATGCCTCAGATGCCTAGAGACAAGCGTGCTGAATTCATGAGAGGTCATCCACCAACGTTCGCTCATTCTTCTGACCCCATGGATGCTGAAGATTGACTGCGCACTGTGGAGCGGGAGTTGCATACCGCTCAGTGCGATGACAGGGAGAAAGTTCTGTATGGTCCCCGTCTGTTGAGAGGAGCAGCCCAGTCATGGTGGGAGTCTTACCTCGCCACCCATGCCAACCCCGACACCATCACTTGGGAAGAATTCAGAGGTAGCTTCCGTCAGTACCATGTTCCTGCAGGTCTGATGACTGTGAAGAAGGAGGAGTTCCTGGCTCTCAAGCAAGGGCCATTGTCTGTCAGTGAGTACCGGGACAAGTTTCTGCAATTGTCTCGCTATGCTCCTGAAGATGTCAACACCGACGCCAAGCGACAATACCGTTTCCTGAGAGGCTTGGTTGACCCTCTGCAGTATCAGCTGATGAATCACACCTTCCCGACATTCCAGCACCTGATTGATAGAGCAATCATGACGGAGAGAAAGCGCAAGGAGATGGAAGATCGTAAGCGCAAGATCAGTGGACCGCAGCCTGGAAGCAGCAGCCGCCCTCGTTTTTCAGGCAATCAACCTCAGCAGTTCAGGCAGAACCAGCGTCCACCTCAGCAGCATCAGCAGTTCCAAAGGCAGTATCCCCAGCATCAGTACCAGAACCGTCAGAGCAATCAGTCAGGAGGTCAGTTTCAGAAGCAGAATCAGCAAGCACCTCGTCTTCCTGCCCCAGCAAACCAGCAGAACAGTCAGGCAGCACCAGCTCAGGTTGGAAACAGGGCGTGTTTCCACTGTGGAGAGCAAGGCCACTGGGTGATGCAATGTCCGAAGAAGGCAGCCCAGCAGCAGTCAGGCCCCAATGCCCCAGCAAAGCAGAATGTGTCTCAGCCTGGAGCAGGCAATCGCTCTCAGCAGCGCTATAATCATGGAAGATTGAACCACTTGGAAGCTGAAGCAGTTCAGGAGACCCCCGGCATGATAGTAGGTATGTTCCCAGTCGACTCCCATATTGCAGAAGTGTTATTTGATACTGGAGCAACGCATTCTTTCATTACTACATCATGGGTAGAAGCACATAATCTTCCAACTACTACCATGTCAACCCCCATTCAAATTGACTCAGCCGGTGGTAGAATTCGAGCCGATAGCATTTGTTTGAATATAAGTGTGAAAATAAGGGGGATAGCGTTTCCCGCCAACCTTATAGTAATGGGTACTCAGGGAATAGATGTCATCCTAGGGATGAATTGGCTAGATAAGTATCAGGCAGTTATCAGTTGTGATAAAAGGACAATCAAGTTGGTGTCCCCACTAGGAAAGGAAGTGGTGACCGAGTTAGTCCCACCTGAGCCGAAGAAAGGAAGTTGTTATCAGATGGCTGTCGATAGCAGTGAAGCAGATCCAATTGAGAGTATCAAGGTTGTGTCTGAATTCCCAGATGTGTTTCCAAAGGATTTACCGGGTATGCCACCAGAGCGGAAAGTTGAGTTTGCCATAGAGCTTCTTCCTGGAACCGCCCCTATCTTTAAGAGAGCTTACAGAATATCTGGACCAGAGTTGGTTGAGCTTAAGAAGCAAATTGATGAGCTGTCAGAGAAAGGTTACATTCGGCCAAGCACCTCGCCTTGGGCCGCCCCTGTCCTGTTCGTGGAAAAGAAAGATGGCACCAAGAGGATGTGCATCGATTATCGAGCTTTGAATGAAGTCACGATCAAGAACAAGTATCCCTTGCCCAGAATAGAAGATCTGTTCGACCAGTTGAGAGGAGCCAGTGTGTTCTCCAAGATTGATCTGAGGTAAGGTTATCATCAGCTCAGGATCCGACCTTCGGACATTCCGAAGACGGCATTCATTTCCAAGTATGGGTTGTACGAGTTCACAGTGATGTCTTTTGGTTTGACCAATGCGCCAGCATTCTTTATGAACTTGATGAACAGTGTATTCATGGATTACCTTGATAAGTTTGTGGTGGTATTCATTGATGATATTCTGGTTTATTCTCAAAGCGAAGAAGAGCATGCAGATCATTTGAGGATGGTGTTGCAGAGATTGCGAGAGCACCAGTTGTATGCAAAGTTGAGCAAATGTGAGTTCTGGATCAGTGAAGTCCTGTTCTTGGGTCATATAATCAACAAAGAAGGATTGGCTGTGGATCCGAAGAAAGTGGCAGACATTTTGAACTGGAAAGCGCCAACAGATGCTAGAGGAATCAAGAGCTTCATTGGAATGGCCGGATATTATCGGCGATTCATTGAAGGGTTTTCGAAGGTTGCGAAACCAATGACAGCGTTGCTAGGCAACAAAGTTGAGTTCAAGTGGACCCAGAAATGCCAAGAGGCCTTTGAAGCGCTGAAAGAGAAGTTGACTACAGCGCCTGTCCTAGTCTTGCCTGATGTGCACAAGCCCTTCTCGGTGTATTGCGATGCTTGCTACACAGGTTTGGGATGTGTGTTGATGCAAGAGGGAAGAGTTGTGGCTTACTCGTCCCGACAGCTGAAGGTTCATGAGAAGAACTACCCGATCCATGATCTAGAGTTGGCAGCAGTGGTTCACGCACTGAAGACATGGAGGCACTATCTGTATGGACAGAAATGTGATGTTTACACAGACCACAAGAGTCTGAAGTACATATTCACTCAGTCAGAGTTGAACATGAGGCAGCGAAGATGGTTAGAGTTGATCAAAGACTATGAGTTGGAGATTCATTACCATCCAGGCAAAGCAAACGTAGTGGCAGATGCTTTGAGCAGAAAGAGTCAAGTCAATCTGATGGTCGCTCGTCCGATGCCTTATGAGTTGGCCAAGGAGTTTGACAGGTTGAGTCTCGGATTTCTGAATAATTCGCGAGGAGTCACGGTTGAGTTGGAACCTACCTTGGAGCGCGAAATCAAAGAAGCGCAGAAGAGTGATGAGAAGATCAGTGAGATTCGGCGATTGATTCTAGAAGGCAAAGGCAAAGATTTTCGAGAGGATGCAGAAGGCGTGATATGGTTCAAAGACCGCTTGTGTGTTCCCAATGTCCAGTCTATTCGAGAGTTGATTCTTAAGGAAGCTCATGAGACAGCTTATTCGATTCACCCTGGTAGTGAGAAGATGTATCAGGATCTGAAGAAGAAATTCTGGTGGTACGGAATGAAGAGAGAAATCGCAGAGCATGTGGCTAAGTGCGATAGTTGCCGAAGAATTAAGGCAGAGCACCAGAGACCAGCTGGATTGTTGCAACCGTTGCAGATCCCTCAGTGGAAATGGGATGAAATTGGTATGGATTTCATAGTCGGATTGCCTCGCACTCGAGCCGGCTACGATTCCATTTGGGTAGTGGTGGACCGTTTGACCAAGTCAGCCCACTTCATACCTGTCAAGACCAATTACAACAGTGCAGTATTGGCAGAATTGTATATGTCTCGGATCGTTTGTCTTCATGGTGTGCCAAAGAAGATAGTGTCAGACAGAGGAACGCAGTTCACCTCTCATTTCTGGCAGCAGTTGCATGAAGCCTTGGGCACACATCTGAATTTCAGTTCAGCTTATCACCCGCAGACAGATGGCCAGACCGAAAGAACCAATCAAATTCTTGAAGACATGTTGAGAGCCTGTGCGTTGCAAGATCAGTCCGGATGGGATAAGCGATTGCCTTATGCAGAGTTTTCCTATAACAACAGTTACCAGGCCAGTTTGAAGATGTCACCGTTTCAGGCGCTCTATGGAAGAAGTTGCAGAACTCCGTTGCAATGGGATCAGCCTGGAGAAAAGCAAGTATTTGGGCCAGACATTTTGCTTGAAGCCGAAGAGAACATCAAGATGGTTCGAGAGAATCTGAAGATAGCGCAATCGAGGCAGCGAAGCTATGCAGACACAAGAAGAAGAGAGCTGAGTTTTGAAGTCGGAGATTTTGTCTATCTGAAAGTGTCACCGATCAGAGGAGTCAGAAGATTCGGAGTGAAAGGCAAGCTAGCACCCCGCTACATTGGTCCGTATCAGATTCTTGCAAGACGTGGAGAAGTGGCCTATCAGCTCAGTTTGCCCGAGAATTTGTCTGCTGTGCATAATGTCTTTCATGTGTCTCAGTTGAAGAAGTGCTTGCGTGTGCCAGAAGAGCAGTTGCCAGTGGAAGGTCTTGAGGTCCAGGAGGACTTGACCTATGTTGAGAAGCCAGCTCAGATCCTTGAGATTGCAGATAGAGTCACCCGAAGGAAGACCATCAGAATGTGCAAAGTCAGATGGAATCACCACTCTGAGGAAGAAGCAACCTGGGAGCGTGAAGATGATCTAGTGGCCAAGTACCCAGAGCTCTTTGCTAGCCAGCCCTGAATCTCGAGGGCGAGATTCTTTTAAGGGGGATAGGTTTGTAACGCCCCGAATTTTTGCAGTTGAATTTTTTCTTTTCTTTACTCGCCAAAATTCGGGCGTTACCTTTTCTTTTTCTTTTTCCCCTCGCTAAACCTTGACCTTTTCCAAAGTTCTAGCGGAATTCGGTTTGGATTTCCCGTGTAAGAAAAACCCTAAGTACTTTATGTTGTTTGATGCACCATGCCGAACCTTGCATTTCTTTTGATTGCTTTGAAAGTGCAAATGCATTCATGTAGAAAGATCGGATTTCGAAAATAAGAAGAAGATCTTTTATTTCTTTTTCTCTCTCTTTCTCTCTCTTCTATCTCTCTCTCTCCCGCGCCGTGGGCCGACCCCGGCCGGCCCAGCCGCCCCTGGCGCCCCCCCTTGGGCCCAATTGGCCCATGCCGCCCCCCTCCCTTTATTTTTTCCCCAAAACCCCCCAATCCCTCTCCCTCTCTCTCATTTTCCCTCTCTCTCCCCTAGCGCCGCCCCTACCCGCCCCTGCCCTAAGCCGCCGCCGCCCCCTGCCGGCCGCCCCCCCCGCCGTCGGCCGCCCCTCGCCGGTGAGCCCCCCTCCTCCCTCTCTCCTCCCTCCCCCATTCCCCCTCCCCTTCCCCTCGCCGCTCGGCGCCATGGCCGCCGCCATGGCCGCGCGCCCTGGCCGCCCGCCTGGCCGCCCGCTCGGCCGCCCGCCTGGCCGCGCCCCCGGCCGCCCGCCTGGCCGCGCCCTGGCCGCCCCCCCCCTGTTTTTTATTTTTTTTATTATTTTATTTTATTTTATTTACTTTCTGTGATCATAGCTATTTTATTTTAAGTAGGCTAATCGTTGTTCATATGCCATTGAAATAGGAAATTTAATTTAAAATTTCGTTATGCTAATTGATTCATGTAGTTAATTGTTTATCTCGTGCAATGTTGATCAACTTAAAATGATTAGGTTACCATTAGTGTAGATGTAACAGAAGTCTTTTGTTAAGAAACAATTATAATTGATCGTTAGTGCATAAGATTTAACCCCCTGCGAGACCCTTTCCCGTTTCTTTCTAACCATAACAAATGCGATATCGAATGTCATACTTGATGCATACTTACTTTATTTGTTCCCTTGTATGGTGTACTGTTCTTTTGTATTAAATGTGGATGGATGTATGTATGTTTGCAATCGCATAGAGAACGATTCGGTCGAAGAGCCCGAGGAACCCGCAGGAGAAGCCCCTGAGCAGCAGTCGTTTGGTGGAGGCAAGTGTCCTTAGACCTATCTCTGTCCTATTCATTAATTAATTCACCTCCCGCATTACACCTTTATACCTAAGGATTGACTAGCTTTTGTTATCCCTGTCCTTGTTTACCTATTTGGGTTGGATTATTACTGTTTAGCTTTATGCTATTGCTCAACTCTAATCAATGAACATGATGAGATTATCTATGATACGCTGTTTTCCCGTTCTTATCTATGATTATACTTGTGGCATTTAAGGGGACTCGAGCGGTTTCTCGAGTGCCTCTCCGTAAGGACCTGTTCTATGGATGACCGCCCGGGAAAACAGTGCAACCATAAGGGTGGAATGGGGTGCCCTTAGCTGAATAATTAGAGGATCCGGGATGTAGTTCACTTAGCCGTCGTGTCGTCAATGGGGCTCGGTGTATGCGGCTCGCTCTGCCAAGTTTGGGTTCGCCCCTTGGGGAGGAGTGCGGTGCATTTAGGAAACCTAACGGGTGGCTACAGCCCCGGGGAATCTTTGTAAAGGCTACGTAGTGAAACCCTGCCTATTCACCTTGGTAGTGTTTAAGGGTTTGATCGGCCCAAGGCAAGAGGGAATCACGGCTTATGGGTAAAGTGCACAACCTCTGCAGAGTGTTATGAAACTGATATATCAGCCGTGCTCACGGTTATGAGCGGCCAAGGGAGCTCCAGTGATTAGTGGTACTTGATCAGAGACATTGTGGTACAGGTGGTTATGAGATTGATGGTTTTGGTTATGACTATGGTGCTGGTAAGTGGTATTCTTTCCGTTTGGAAAGGGTACATCGGGTTAATAACTTGGGTAAATGCTAAAACTTGGCTTTCTACTAGTAAATAATAATCTGACCAACTAAAAGCAACTGCTTGACTTATCCCCACATAAAGCTAGTCCACTACAGCCAAACAGGATACTTGCTGAGTATGTTGATGTGTACTCACCCTTGCTCTACACACCAAACCCCCCCCCCAGGTTGTCAGCATTGCAACCACTGCTCAGGCGAAGATGAAGCTGTGGAAGGAGACTTCCAGGAGTTCCAAGATTACGACGAGTTCTAGGTGTGGGTTAGCGGCAACCCCCAGTCGGCTGCCTGTGAAGGCCGCGTTATCTACGTTTCTTTTCCGCACTTTGATTTACTGTAAGAACTATATGGACGTCTCAGACGTATGATGTAATCGACTATTTCCCTTATTAATACTATTTTGAGCACTGTGTGATGATGTCCATATTATGTAACTGCTGTGTACGTGAATAACTGATCCTGGCACGTACATGGTTCGCATTCGGTTTGCCTTCTAAAACCGGGTGTGACAACGGGCCACGTCGGTGTTTTAGAAATAACGACCGAGCGGTTACTAGCGATGTCGGCGTTTTAGAAGTAACAGCCGAGTCCTTTGGAGCCACGTCGCCGCTTTAGGAATAACAGCCGAGTGACTACTGGCGATGTCGGCGTTTTAGAAGTAATAGCCGAGTGACAACGGACCACGTCGGCCGCTTTGGAAACAGTGGCCGAGTGAAGTCTGGTAACGTCAGCGTTTTTAGAAATAGCAGCTGAGTTATATTGGGCCGCGTCGGCCGTTTTGGAAATAACGGTCGAGTGATGACATGGCACGCCAGCGTTTTAGAAATAACAGCTGGGTGATGACTGGGCACTTTTTAGAAATGGCGTTTGGCCCGAGAAAACCTCATATATACTGCACTGTCGCATGCCTCTGCATTCTGAGCCCTAGTTTTGCTTTTCTGCATCCAGATCTTCTCTGTTCTCTTGCGATATTGCTTCCGCTCCGCTCGCCAGCAAGATTGAGATGGCGCCCAAGCGGAAGACTCAGAGTTCATCTGTCGCAATCATTCCTCCCATCGATCCCAATAGCCAGTTGCCTTTCGCAGGTAACCACATGTCTGTTGTTTCTGAATCCGACCTTCTCCACCTTGTATCCATCGGAGTTCTTCCTTCGAAGGAACTCTATTCTTGGCAGATTTGTCGTGGGGTCACTGTTCCGACAGAAGACACTCACGAATCCATCATTTACATTCCTTTTCTCATCCGCGGCCTTGCTCTTCCTATTTCTCCCTTCTTCCGTGGTCTCCTTGATTTCTATCACTTAAATCTAACTCATCTGAATCCCAATTCCATTCTGCAAGTTTCCGTTTTTATTCATTTGTGTGAAGCCTTCCTTGGTATTCTGCCACACTTTGGCTTATGGAAGTATTTGTATCACTGTCGGCCTGGGATGGCCGGGGGACAGCACAAGCTTGTGGGGGTGCAAGTTTGGAGATGCGCCGTGGGAGGAAAACCGAGTACCTCGACATCCCACTCAAGGACAACATCAAATGATGGCGCCTGGAATGATTTATCGTGGAGAATCACGGGAATTCCCTCCCCCCCGGTCAGGCTGACAACTAGATGTTCACCCTCCGAGTTGGACTGAATCCCCCACAGACCTGGAGGTAGCTGAGGCGGGGGCTCTGCTTGCCGAGGTTGGATTGTTGAAGGAGAAGGGTCTGACTGCCGAGGCTGTGGTTGCCGATTTTATTTTCAAGAACATTTAGCAACTAAAAGACAGAGCGTATCCAGCTTATCTGTATCGAGGCCTTGCTGATTCAACCTGGGTTACCAACAGAAGGATTCCTGCTGTGGATTTGGTGAGCCGGCTTGAGATGATACTCAGAGGCAAGGTGTCTAATATCGGTGCTCCTGTTGCATACTCAGCCTGGAATCTGCCTCCTTCCAAGGCCTTCATCAGTTTTGTGTCAAATCCTCCTACTGGTGATAGCGGTTTGGGCCTTAGAGTGCGACCTTCTCCCGAAGAGGTTGAGGCTTTGGTTGCTTCACTTGGTGAAATCCCCGACGACGAGAGGCAGGTTCATTTTGAGGTGCCTTTGAATCCGAGTGACGCAGAAATAAGTGTCATGCTGGACATGTTGGCTAAAGATTCCTCTGATGCAGCCCCTGCTGAAACACTGGTTGTAGCACCCATCCCCGAGTCTGGCAAAGCTTTGGATACTCAAAGGTCTGATAGTATTCGCCCAAAGCGTCCTCGCCGAACCAATCATCCAACTTCTCCTGCTGAGGGGAAGAAAAAGAAAAAGAGACGTCTTCGTCGAGTGTCATGCTTGAATCAGGATGCCGGCCCTCTGCTCCTGCTGCTGAGGAAGTGCCAGTGCCGGTTTTTGCTGAAGCTGATCCCAATGGGTGTGACCCGACTGATGCTGAACCCAATGGGTGTGACCTTGATGATGTTGAACCCAATGGGTGTAATCCGATCCAAGCTAGCTCAATGGCCGTCACCTTCCAGCACAAGATCATCCTCCGCCCCGAGTCTGTGTTCTGCTTCGGAACTATTTCATCTGTAGCAGATGAAGAGGGAACTCTGCATCGCATCGCGAATCCACCAGAAAGAAAGTCTTCCTCAAAGATCTCCGAGAAAATCGGAGCGAAGCAGGAAGAAGCGCGACCTCCAGCGCTCCGAGAAAAGACCACCTTCAGCAAGCTAGGAGATGGGGGTCCGTCTACCCGGAGAACTCCGCTGTCCACCTCTCCGACGGAAAAATGGACACAGATCACAAGGAAAAAGGAAGCGAATGAGGCAAAGGACCGTCAAACTGCTCTTTCTGTGCCTCTGTCCTCAAAGGAGGGCAGAAAGAGAATCATCACGACAACTGTTCCATTGTACCCCGACATCCTCTTCATCGGGGGAAGAGTGGAATCAAATCCTATCTCCGACGATGAACCGACTGCACCAGGAGAAGAACCTCTTCAGCGGGAATCTCGCCGGCGGAGGAACCGACGCCGAAATATTCGGCGACATCATGAAGCCGGAGAACAGGATCCGGCGCAGCCTGTATCACGATACGAGGTCTCAGAAGTGGGAGAAACTCCAGAAGAACGGGTCCTTAGAGAAAGAAGGAAGTCTCGACGACGTGACCGTCGACAGGCACAAGAGCAGGCTGAGCAAGAAACAAGGCAACGTTGAGAGAATCCACTCTTCGGACGCAACCTGAACCCCGACTTCGCCAGAGCCATGAACACGCCGAGTGAAGTTGGTGGAGTATTGGCTCGGATAGCCGATGGCCTCCCCCGGACTCCAGACGCTGAGGGCTATCGACGACTGTTCACTCGAGCAGCCAACCACCTTCTACCACTCGCTCATCCGCCGAACGATCTATGACACGCCATCAACAGTCGTCGGGACGCACGGAGCTCCATCAACGCTTCGCGCGAACGACGACACGAGAACGCGATTCGCTGCCGAGAGGAATATGACCGGGATCATGGCATCCCGGCACGGAGTCAAGCCACCAGAACTGAGTCGGCAACGGCTTCGACTGGTGGCACCACCCGGGGACGGTCGAGGCACCACGACAACCACTCCCCTCCCCGGGACAGACATCATCATCGACGACAAGAGGACACGTGTGGAGTATCGGCGCTTACTCCATGCCTCCGGGCCATTCAGTGGCCCCCTAACTTCAAGGTCTCCAACGTTGACAAATATGAGCCCAAGCAGGATCCGGGAGGCTGGCTGGCCGTCTACACCACTATCGCCCGAGCCGCTGGGGCGACCGAAGATGTGATGACCGCGTACTTGCCTATCGTCCTTGGGCAAGACGCGCTGCAATGGCTGCGACACCTACCCCGACACTGCATCGACGACTGGAGCGACTTCAGTCGGTGCTTCACTGCCAACTTCCAATCTCTCTCCAACAAACCTGCGCAACCATGGGACCTCAAATCCATCAAACGCCGAGGGGACGAAACTCTCCGGTCGTACCTCAAAAGGTTTCGGACCATGAGAAATCGTATCCCCGAGGTCGCGGAAGCAGCAGTGATCGAGGACTTCTACCGGGGATCCAATGACTCGGCCTTCGTCCGAGCCATACTACAGAAGGCACCGACCACTTCTGAGCAGCTATTCCGGGAAGCCGACCTCTACATCACCGCCGATGAATGAGCTTAAGACCTCATCGGAGGAGCAAAGCCTGCACCGGCAGCACCGCGACACGACACGAACCAGCAACCAGACAAACGCTGGGAGAAGAGGCCTCGTGAAGAGGTCCACGTCGCCGGACCGCCCGCCTCTCGCGCCCGAGGAGGACCTTGCGGAGGCGAGCGCACGCTGGACGACATCCTCGACGCCCAGTGCCCATACCACAAGGACATGCGCCACACCCTCCAGAACTGCAGAGACTTCAAGCATTCCGTGGGGAACGGCTGACCCTTCCAACCTCTACCTCCTGCCCCGTCGCGAGGAGGACCAGGAGAACCTCGACAACCCCAGCAGCAGAAGGAGGGATGAGGTGGAGCCTTCCCACGCGTTGACAGAGAAGTCAACATCATCTTCGGCGGACATGGGTCGCAAGAAAGCAAGAGACAACAAAAGCTCAACGATCGTCAGATACTGGTGGCGGCCACCGGTCCTCCCGCCCCGTACCGATGGTCTGAGCACCCGATCACCTTCACCCGAGCAGATCAGTGGCTCAACTTCGACCACCCAGGCAAGTACCCGCTCCTCGTCGATCCGGTGATCCGAGAGAGCAGGGTAAAGAAGGTATTAGTGGACGGGGGAAGCAGCATCAACGTCACCTTCCCCTGGATGCTCCAAGGCTTGGGAGTCCCCCTCAAAGAGCTCCACGAGTCGGACACACCCTTCTTCGGCATCGTGCCGACTGAAGGAGAATATCTGTTGGGGCACATCTACATGTCGGTCACCTTCGGAACTCCGGAAAACTACAGAACCGAGTTCCTGAGGTTCGAGGTGGCAAACTTCGACTGCGGATACAACGCCATCATCGGGAGGCCTGGATTAGCGAAGTTCATGGCCATTCCACATTATACATACATGATATTGAAGATGCCAGGACCACAAGGAATCATAACTGTGCGCGCTGACTTCCAAGGCGCCACAGAATGTTTCCGAGTGGCCATTCAGGCGGCCCTCACCACCAAACCATGCATCAACGACTTCTTTTGCACAGGCGAACTCAAAGCCTGAGTAAGACCTCGTGGTACCCGCGGATGAAGCTCAAGTCGTAACCTCTATACGGCCGACTGAAGAAACCAAGAGAATCAATCTTGGGTTTGCCGACGAACGCAAAACAGCTATCATCAGTTCTAGCCTGGATGACAAATAGGAAGGCGCGCTCGTCCAGTTTTTGCAAGATAACCGAGACATATTCGCATGGCAACCTGCGGATATGCCGGGAGTCCCGAGAGAACTGGCCGAGCACAAATTTAAGGTCTACCCCCAGGCGAGGCCGATCCGACAAAAATTACGTTGCTTCACGCCCGACAAGAGAGAAGCCATCCGTGCTGAGCTGGCTCGCTTGGTCGCAGCCGGATTCATTAGAGAGGTGTTACATCCTGAGTGGTTAGCTAACCTAGTTCTTGTACTCAAAAAGAATAAAGTGGATTGGCGCATGTGCGTCAACTATACGGATCTCAACAAACACTGTCCGAAGGATCCCTTCAGACTTCCTAGAATAGACCAGGTGGTGGACTCGACCACTGATTGTTCTGTGTTGTCTTTCTTGGATTGCTACTCTGGGTATCATCAAATTAGCTTGGCAAAAGAAGACGAGGAAAAAACAGCATTCATCACCCCGTTTGGAGCTTTTTGCTATGCCTCCATGCTGTTCGGCCTCAAAAACGCTGGAGCAACTTACCAGAGGGCTATTCAGACATGCTTAGCCAATAACTGGGGCAAGCGTGTGGAAGCTTACATGGATGATGTGGTAATTAAGACAGAGAACTTAGAAAATTTCATTGAAGATTTACAGCTGGTCTTCAACAGTCTACGGCAATATCGATGGAAGCTTAATCCCGAAAAATGTGCCTTCGGAGTACCAGCAGGAAAGTTGCTCGGGTTTATTGTCAGCCACCGGGGAATTGAGGCCAATCCAGAAAAAATCGAGGCTATCATGAGAATGGAAGCACCACGATCACAGAAGAAAGTACAAAGACTTACCGGATGCATGGCAGCTCTAAGCAGATTCATATCAAGGCTGGGAGAAAAAGGCTTACCGTTCTATAAGTTGCTCAAGAAGGTAGACAAATTCCAGTGGACTTCAGAAGCACAGGAAGCTCTAGATGCACTAAAGAAATTCTTGACAACACCGCCAGTGCTAAAACCACCGCGCCGAGCCACGCCGATTCAACCGGCTGAAGATCTGCTATTATACATCTCTTGCACGACTCACGTGGTGAGCACCGCGTTGGTAGTCGAGCGAGCAGAAGAGAGACATGCATACCCAGTACAACATCCTGTCTATTTCATCAGTGAAGTCCTGGGTCCCTCGAAGAAGAAATACCCTCAAGTTCAGAAATTATTATATGCAGTACTTCTAACTGCACGCAAGCTCTGTCACTACTTCGACGACCACAAAGTCATAGTAGTCACTGGATTTCTGATAGGGGATATTCTCCATAATAAAAAAAGCCATCGGAAGAATAGCCAAGTGGGCCTGTGAACTGGGATCTCATGACATTGAATTTCGACCTCGCACCGCAATCAGAACTCAAGCACTGGTTGACTTCATATCAGAGTGGACCGAACAACAAATGCCAGATAACCCGGAAACAGCAGAAGTATGGCGAATGTATTTTGATGGCTTGTTAAAACTGCAGGGGGCACGTGCAGGGATCCTCTTCATTGCACTCGGAGCTGAACAACTCAAATATGCTCTTCAATTGTTATTCCCATCACCCAACAATGCAGCAGAATACGAAGCTTTGATTCATGGACTGAACATTTCCATATCACTGGGCATCAAGAGACTGATGGTATATGGAGATTCTCTAGTGGTCATAAGTCAGATAAATAAAGAATGGGATTGCTCGAATGATTCCATGGGAAAATACTGCACTGTTGTCCGAAAACTAGAAGACAAATTTGAGGGTATGGAATTTCATCATGTGGAGAGAGACCGCAACACGGCAGCTGATGCATTGTCCAAGCTAGGATCCAGTCGGACTCAGGTCCCACCTGGAGTTTTTGTCCAAGAAGTACTGCACCCGAGCATTTCACTAGATCGGGTAGAGGAATGCAATACTCTGAGCCAACCAGAGTCAGATTCTAATGACTGGAGGGAGCCGATCATCAGGTACATAAAGAATGAGGAGGAACCAGATGACAAAAATGCAGCCGAACGCATTGCGAGGCAGTCAGCTGTAATACCCAAATTGTAAACCTTGGTAATGGAGATAATTCTCTTATTTGCTTTGTTTCAATTAACTAAGCATGTGAACAATCCCATTTAAAGGGATTAAATGACTAATGTAAACTAAACAACATGTGCATCATATTAGAGTTTTGTTTGTTAAGCATATAATAATAATAATAATAATAGCAATACTATTAATCAAAATGTACTAATAAGAAAATTGAATTGGAACCCAAAAAGGAGATTAGGGTTTGAAAATGGAAATGGGAAAAGGAGAGAAAAGAAAAGGGAAAAGAGTATAAAATATAAAGAAAAAAAAATATATAAATATATCTCCAAAATTGGTACTTTTAAATTGTGCAATATAATTAGCTAACAATCTGCAAATCAAGATTTAAAAATTCGAATATTAGTATTTGAATAAGTAGAAAGGGATCTGAAATAGAATAAAAAAAAGAAAACCTAGTGCTGGGCCGATTTGCCTTTAGCCAGCCCAACACGACCACCAACCAGTACCTACACGGCCCACCCTCATCTCCACGCCTGCCGCGCTGGTACCCCTTTCCTGTTCTCTCTGCCAAGTGGGTCACCCATGTCAGCACTTTCCCCTTCGTTGTAACAGACCGAGAGAACCACGGGGCTGGCGCGATTGATTCTGGGAGCTAGCCGTGAACCTCGGAAATCTGGTCGAAATCCATCGCTATCCGCCCGCGGAACTACCTGATGTGTGCGCGGATGAATCTCTAGCGCGTGGACCCACGTGCCCAGTCCGGTTCATCCTCTTTCCCCAGCCGGATCGGGTCCGTTTCCTGGCGGCGGGCAAGGCACGACCGCCTCCACCCCTGCGATCTTTGTAACAAATCCGCCCAACTCAAGCCACCCCGTACCTGGTGCCTTCGTCGCTGACTGGTGGCCCTGCCCCATCGGCACTGTCTTCCCCGTCAACGAATTCCGTGCGCGTCGGACCTTCAACTACCGTGCGATGTGAGCTCCGCGGAGCTCGGAACCGAAATCCACCTGTGCGCCGTGAGCTCCTCCGCGTTAATCGGGGTTAGTTCGCTGACCCGCATGGACTCGCCCTAGACTATAAAATTCGTGGCCCTACGACTCTCTCCCCTCTCAGCGCACACCAGCCACCACCTGCTAAGGATGGCGCCGCCGCAGGGGGCAAACCACCATACCTGGCGTTGGGCGATCGGAATCGACCGGGGGCAAACGCTGGTTCTCTCTGATGCTCGTCGCGGCTTCTCCTGGGCGGAATCGCGTTCTGGACGACGGAATACCTCGCCGGAGTGGGAACTCCGCCATGCTATCGCGCGTACCGTGAGCAGTAGTCGTCGTGGCTCCAATGGATGGTGAGTCTTCAATCATCGCTTTTGCCTAGGCCTCCTCTGCGCGAAGAACGGATTCGGGGTGGTATATGATTACTTGGGGCGATTGGCGTTCACTCCGGTGGGTTCTGCCGCCGTGGCACGGGGCGGCGCCGCCTCAGTCCGACGAGAGATGGGCAAGAAATAGAAGCCGTTGATTTCTTGTTGAACGCGCGGGATTAGGCAAACGCACAACGATTCACGAGTTTTGATCCGAGCCGTAGAGTGTAGATCGATCGGATGAGGACAGTTCTGATCTTATAGAATCTGAACCGTTAGATATCAATCCGGTGGCCATCGTCCCTTACCGGTTCACAGAAATGACGTTATGATCTGAGCCGTGCATTGCCGATCGGACGGTTCAAAACACACGATACCTCTTCGACTCTGCAATTTTATAAAAGAGCCCTCTGCTTTCATAGAATTGAACCCGCTGTCCTACTTATTGCGCTCTGTGTCTTAGAGAGTTATACGCCAGGGCCCCTGTGCTTCTAGTTATTCATGCGCGCAGTCCAGAATCATAGAAAAATGCAGAAATTCAATTAGAAAATGATTTTTAGTGTTAAAATAATTCCAGAAACTTATTTAACTCATAGAAAATTCATTCTAGCTCCAAATTAATTTATTCCAGTTCCTATAATTTTATAATAATATTTTTTTATCATCTAGTGTCTCTGTTTTGACATGGAAGTCATTAAAAAAATATTTCTCAATTAATCGGATGCCAAGCACATGAAACCTTAGGAAATTCGTATCTTCTTCGTTTTAACTCCGATTTGATCTGTTCAAGTTGCGTTAGTCTCGTAGAAACACGTAGATCATTATTATTCAGTTTGTACTTATGTTTGGTGTGATGTTAATTCTATTTATACCATGTTTGTTTGTATTGCTACGACTAGTGTAAGGTCACGAGGATCCGAAGGATCATCCTGGTACCTGGAATCTCAAGTCTCAGGCAAGTTGTGTCCTTGATCACTTCTTTTTACCCAGCCATGTTCTGATTAATCATAATGATCTGCATAGGTTAATTTGATGGGACCCAATAGGTTACCCTAGTTTGATTATCTTTATACCTTGTTACCACTGAACTTTTTGGGTAGTACTTGCTAGTGCTTTATGTGGTTTTGGGTATGAAGATACATTGTTCACGATTATACTTTTATTATCTGTTTATTATCACTGTTCATGATAAGATCATTATGTTAATTGGAACATGGAGCGACCACCCGGGAAAACAGTGCTACCACAAGGGTATAATGGGACGCCCTTGGCTGATTAATTAGGAAAGCTAGTGGAGGACTACCTTACCCGAAAGGGGCAAGGGCAGTAGGGGAGTGGTCAGTGTAGGGAGGCCCTCGGGAGGATTTTGCTGTGATGGCGGTCCTGCAAGGGAATTCCTGCATTGGAGCTTCCTATAAACTGTAGCGGGTTTTCTTAAGCTAGTGGAACTTTGTAAAGGCCTCGTAGTGTTACCCTGCCTCGCCTCCTCGGTAGAGGTGTATGGGAAGTCGCGATCCCTTGGCAGATGGGTAACATGACTTGTGGGTAAAGATGCGCAACCTCTGCAGAGTGTAAAACTGGTATACTAGCCGTGCTCACGGTCATGAGCAGCTCGGACCCTCACATGATTAATTTATGGAACTAAATTCAATTTGTCATATGCATTGCATCGCAGGTGATGTTGTTACTTTTGTTCTTCTATTTAATTGGGTTGGTATTTACTTACACTTAGTAATTGCTAATAAAATTTTGACCAACTTTAAAAGCAATGCTCAGCTTCAACCATCCTCTTTGGTAAGCCTTACACTTCACGTGAGCTCCCACCTTTGGCGAGTTCATGCACATTATTCCCCACAACTTGTTGAGCGATGAACGTATGTGAGCTCACTCTTGCTGTCTCACACCCCCCCACAGGTCAAGAACAGGTACCACAGGATGAGGCGCATGGAGGATGCTGTGACGAGTTCGTGAGAGGTCTAGGTCGTCGTCTCCCAGTCAACTGTGGGTTGCTGGATCGTTTCCTCATATGATGTAATTATTTAATTATTTTTGTACAGAACTCCGGTTATATAGTAAAGATGTGACATTCGATCCTGTGCCACTATGCATCATATGTGTGAGACTTGGTCCCAGCACACCTGGTGTTTATGTTCGCACCCGGGTTTTGGACCCCTAAAATCCGGGTGTGACAGAAGTGGTATCAGAGGAATGTTGACTGTAGGACGAAACCTAGATAGAACTGGACAACCAATACTTACTTACCTCTGCTACTCTGATTTTTTTCTAAACTTTTCTTAATCTTTTCTCGTCCATTTCCGCTCTACTCTGATTATTCTTACCTTTTCCTTCTAAAGACAAAAGTGGATTTCACACTTTGAAATCATGTGCCTAAAGTGACTTTAGGAATAGGAGACCTACTCTTAGGAACAAAATCAAAACTATTTTTATAGGTATATATGTGCTTGAATGTTTGTTCTTATGATACATGTCTGATTTGGTTCTTTGATTGAGTGTGATGAGTTGTGGAGTAATGTCCACAATTACATCTACATATACGTATAGATATAAATGAATAAAATTCATAAGATAACTAAACAACTTAGATTATCCTCCATTAAAGAGGGATCTATTTAAAATAGATACACTTTAACAGATCCCTCCTATCTCAAAAGACTCTCTCTCACTATAATGGATCCCTCTTAACCTAAAGGAATCTATCTTATCCTACTAGATCCATCTTATCTTAAAAAGATACTCTCTTACCTCAATAGACTCATCTCTTCTCAAAAGGATTCTCATCTTATCCTAATAGATCTAACTAATGTCAAAGGATTCTATTTTATTCTTAGAGACTCATCTTGTCCTAATTAGCATACTTATCACCGCCAGCTCCACCAAGCTACATAAACATATATATAAATTACTACTATTTGTAAGATCTAGATGTTACTTTAGTTAGTAGATGATATGATATTACTTTAGAAGGAATAATAAAGTCTAGTTTACCCCGTGTGTTGCTAATAAAGTATGCATCATGCCGAGGTTTTGTTTGTGCATATGTGTTGAGACAATATTAGTATACACCCTTTCCATACAAAATCTCGAGGACGAGATTTCTGTTAAGGGGGGTAGGATTTGTAATACCCAAATTGTAAACCTTGGTAATGGAGATAATTCTCTTATTTGCTTTGTTTCAATTAACTAAGCATGTGAACAATCCCATTTAAAGGGATTAAATGACTAATGTAAACTAAACAACATGTGCATCATATTAGAGTTTTGTTTGTTAAGCATATAATAATAATAATAATAGCAATACTATTAATCAAAATGTACTAATAAGAAAATTGAATTGGAACCCAAAAAGGAGATTAGGGTTTGAAAATGGAAATGGGAAAAGGAGAGAAAAGAAAAGGGAAAAGAGTATAAAATATAAAGAAAAAAAATATATAAATATATCTCCAAAATTGGTACTTTTAAATTGTGCAATATAATTAGCTAACAATCTGCAAATCAAGATTTAAAAATTCGAATATTAGTATTTGAATAAGTAGAAAAGGATCTGAAATAGAATAAAAAAAAAGAAAACCTAGTGCTGGGCCGATTTGCCTTTAGCCAGCCCAACACGACCACCAACCAGTACCTACACGGCCCACCCTCATCTCCACGCCTGCCGCGCTGGTACCCCTTTCCTGTTCTCTCTGCCAAGTGGGTCACCCATGTCAGCACTTTCCCCTTCGTTGTAACAGACCGAGAGAACCACGGGGCTGGCGCGATTGATTCTGGGAGCTGGCCGTGAACCTCGGAAATCTGGTCGAAATCCATCGCTATCCGCCCGCGGAACTACCTGATGTGTGCGCGGATGAATCTCTAGCGCGTGGACCCACGTGCCCAGTCCGGTTCATCCTCTTTCCCCAGCCGGATCGGGTCCGTTTCCTGGCGGCGGGCAAGGCACGACCGCCTCCACCCCTGCGATCTTTGTAACAAATCCGCCCAACTCAAGCCACCCCGTACCTGGTGCCTTCGTCGCTGACTGGTGGCCCTGCCCCATCGGCACTGTCTTCCCCGTCAACGAATTCCGCGCGCGTCGGACCTTCAACTACCGTGCGATGTGAGCTCCGCGGAGCTCGGAACCGAAATCCACCTGTGCGCCGTGAGCTCCTCCGCGTTAATCGGGGTTAGTTCGCTGACCCGCATGGACTCGCCCTAGACTATAAAATTCGTGGCCCTACGACTCTCTCCCCTCTCAGTGCACACCAGCCACCACCTGCTAAGGATGGCGCCGCCGCAGGGGGCAAACCACCATACCTGGCGTTGGGCGATCGGAATCGACCGGGGGCAAACGCTGGTTCTCTCTGATGCTCGTCGCGGCTTCTCCTGGGCGGAATCGCGTTCTGGACGACGAAATACCTCGCCGGAGTGGGAACTCCGCCATGCTATCGCGCGTACCGTGAGCAGTAGCCGTCGTGGCTCCAATGGATGGTGAGTCTTCAATCATCGCTTTTGCCTAGGCCTCCTCTGCGCGAAGAACGGATTCGGGGTGGTATATGATTACTTGGGGCGATTGGCGTTCACTCCGGTGGGTTCTGCCGCCGTGGCACGGGGCGGCGCCGCCTCAGTCCGACGAGAGATGGGCAAGAAATAGAAGCCGTTGATTTCTTGTTGAACGCGCGGGATTAGGCAAACGCACAACGATTCACGAGTTTTGATCCGAGCCGTAGAGTGTAGATCGATCGGATGAGGATAGTTCTGATCTTATAGAATCTGAACCGTTAGATATCAATCCGGTGGCCATCATCCCTTACCGGTTCACAGAAATGACGTTATGATCTGAGCCGTGCATTGCCGATCGGACGGTTCAAAACACACGATACCTCTTCGACTCTGCAATTTTATAAAAGAGCCCTCTGCTTTCATAGAATTGAACCCGCTGTCCTACTTATTGCGCTCTGTGTCTTAGAGAGTTATACGCCAGGGCCCCTGTGCTTCTAGTTATTCATGCGCGCAGTCCAGAATCATAGAAAAATGCAGAAATTCAATTAGAAAATGATTTTTAGTGTTAAAATAATTCCAGAAACTTATTTAACTCATAGAAAATTCATTCTAGCTCCAAATTAATTTATTCCAGTTCCTATAATTTTATAATAATACTTTTTTATCATCTAGTGTCTCTGTTTTGACATGGAAGTCATTAAAAAAATATTTCTCAATTAATCGGATGCCAAGCACATGAAACCTTAGGAAATTCGTATCTTCTTCGTTTTAACTCCGATTTGATCTGTTCAAGTTGCGTTAGTCTCGTAGAAACACGTAGATCATTATTATTCAGTTTGTACTTATGTTTGGTGTGATGTTAATTCTATTTATACCATGTTTGTTTGTATTGCTACGACTAGCGTAAGGTCACGAGGATCCGAAGGATCATCCTGGTACCTGGAATCTCAAGTCTCAGGCAAGTTGTGTCCTTGATCACTTCTTTTTACCCAGCCATGTTCTGATTAATCATAATGATCTGCATAGGTTAATTTGATGGGACCCAATAGGTTACCCTAGTTTGATTATCTTTATACCTTGTTACCACTGAACTTTTTGGGTAGTACTTGCTAGTGCTTTATGTGGTTTTGGGTATGAAGATACATTGTTCACGATTATACTTTTATTATCTGTTTATTATCACTGTTCATGATAAGATCATTATGTGAATTGGAACATGGAGCGACCACCCGGGAAAACAGTGCTACCACAAGGGTATAATGGGACGCCCTTGGCTGATTAATTAGGAAAGCTAGTGGAGGACTACCTTACCCGAAAGGGGCAAGGGCAGTAGGGGAGTGGTCAGTGTAGGGAGGCCCTCGGGAGGATTTTGCTGTGATGGCGGTCCTGCAAGGGAATTCCTGCATTGGAGCTTCCTATAAACTGTAGCGGGTTTTCTTAAGCTAGTGGAACTTTGTAAAGGCCTCGTAGTGTTACCCTGCCTCGCCTCCTCGGTAGAGGTGTATGGGAAGTCGCGATCCCTTGGCAGATGGGTAACATGACTTGTGGGTAAAGATGCGCAACCTCTGCAGAGTGTAAAACTGGTATACTAGCCGTGCTCACGGTCATGAGCAGCTCGGACCCTCACATGATTAATTTATGGAACTAAATTTAATTTGTCATATGCATTGCATCGCAGGTGATGTTGTTACTTTTGTTCTTCTATTTAATTGGGTTGGTATTTACTTACACTTAGTAATTGCTAATAAAATTTTGACCAACTTTAAAAGCAATGCTCAGCTTCAACCATCCTCTTTGGTAGAGATGGCAATGGGTACCCGAAACCCGAAACCCGATGGGTTTTTACCCCATTAGGGTACGGGTTTGGGTCAATTTTCATACCCATGGGTTTGTTAATGGGCATAAATCTATACCCGGCGGGTTTATGGGTACGGGTTTGTTCCTATAGTACCCAAACCCGTGAACCCGTGGGTTTTTTAAACCCGACCAAACCTAGTGCATATTGTCATTTTATTTTATAAACGACCAACAAACTTGTTATTCCTTATTTACTTCATAATGTTTATCAATTGGTGAATGCATCAGTAGTCGGTGAGAGTGTTGCTTGCTTGCTATTATAGTTTTTACTAGCGTTATATATGTGGTGGATGGATAACTTAGTGCAAGGTCACTTAATTATACAACTTATTATTTGTATTTCATTCTCTCTACTAATAATTTTTATACCAAATCATGAACTCGTTGTTCATTACATAGATTTTGGATCATGATCTCATTAATCATTACGATACTTATTGATTATGAGAAGAACAAGTATATTGGAGATGAAACCCACGGGTAACCCATGGGTACCCGCTAACCCGACGGGTACGGGTTTGGGCAAAATCTCAAACCCGTCATGGGTACGGGTTTTTTAACGGGCATGGATATTTTTCACGGGTACGGGTTTGGGACGGCAAAACCCAGCGGGTTTGTACCCGTTGCCATCTCTACTCTTTGGTAAGCCTTACACTTCACGTGAGCTCCCACCTTTGGCGAGTTCATGCACATTATTCCCCACAACTTGTTGAGCGATGAACGTATGTGAGCTCACTCTTGCTGTCTCACACCCCCCCACAGGTCAAGAACAGGTACCACAGGATGAGGCGCATGGAGGATGCTGTGACGAGTTCGTGAGAGGTCTAGGTCGTCGTCTCCCAGTCAACTGTGGGTTGCTGGATCGTTTCCTCATATGATGTAATTATTTAATTATTTTTGTACAGAACTCCGGTTATATAGTAAAGATGTGACATTCGATCCTGTGCCACTATGCATCATATGTGTGAGACTTGGTCCCAGCACACCTGGTGTTTATGTTCGCACCCGGGTTTTGGACCCCTAAAATCCGGGTGTGACATCAGCTCATTATACTCTCATTGGGGAAACGCTATACAGAAGGGGCGCATCAGGAGTCCTCATGAAATGCATTCTCTCGACTACTAGGAAACAACTTCTGGATGAGGTCCATACTGGGCAATGCGGGATACACGCAGCATCCAGGACCCTGGTTGGGAAGGTCTTCAGGTCGGGTTTCTATTGGCCAACAGCAAAGAGTGATGCAGCCGAGTTAGTCCAGAGGTGCGAAGCCTGCCAGTACTTGTCAAAACAGCATCATCTACCAGCGCAGCAACTACAAACCATACCTGTAACCTGGTCGTTCGCATGCTGGGGACTGGATATGATTGGACCCTTAAAGAAAGCTCAAGGAGGATACACTCATGTACTGGTTGCTATTGACAAATTCACTAAATGGATAGAGTTCAAACCCATTGCTTCTCTAACTTCAGCTATGGCAGTGGAATTCATACAAGACATAATATTCAGGTTTGGAATACCGAATAGCATTATAACCGACCTGGGATCCAATTTCACAAGCTCAGAGTTCTTTGATTTCTGCGAACAAAATAGCATTCAGATCAAATATGCCTCGGTGGCGCACCCAAGAGCCAACGGGCAGGTAGAAAGAGCCAACGGGATGATATTGGAGGCGCTTAGAAAGAAAGTCTTTGACAAGAATGAAAAGTTCGCAGGAAAGTGGATCAGAGAGCTGCCCTATGTTGTTTGGAGCCTAAGAACTCAACCTAGTCAGGCTTTGCATGGAAACACTCCTTTCTTTATGGTCTATGGTTCGGAAGCAGTGCTACCCGCTGATCTCAAGTTTGGGGCACCAAGGTTAATCTTTGAAAACATAGCAGAAGCTGAGGCTACTAGACTAGAGGATGTTGATGTACTAGAAGAGGAACGATTGAATACAGTGATTCAGTCGGCCCGGTATCAGCAAACTCTGAGGCGCTATCATGACAAGGCCATATGACATTGATCCTTCGCAGTTGGAGACCTCGTCCTCCGCCGAATTCTAACGGGGGAGGGACGACACAAATTATCACCACTATGGGAAGGACCATTCATAGTAGCGGAAGTCACTCGGCCTAGATCATACCGTCTCACTAAAATGGACGACACAGAAATTGGGAACTCATGGAACATAGAACATCTCAGGAAGTTTTACCCCTAGCTATATTTCAAAAGCTATTGGGACGACATTGTATTCTGTAAACTGGGAAATATATCATTAATAAAAAGACTTCAAAGGCACTCAAATTGTTTACTATCAACCCGCACGCTTACTTAACTCAGGGTGACCACTATACCCTACTAACGGAGCAATCGACTTAAGTCGGCAACGACTTAAGGCGGTGTGACATGCTCATGCTTACTTAACTCAGGGTGACCACTATACCCTACTAACGGAGCAATCGACTTAAGTCGGCAATGACTTAAGGCGGTGTGACATGCTCATGCTTACTTAACTCAGGGTGACCACTATACCCTACTAACAGAGCAATCGACTTAAGTCGGCAACGACTTAAGGCGGTGTGACATGCTCACGCTTACTTAACTCAGGGTGACCACTATACCCTACTAACGGAGCAATCGACTTAAGTCGGCAACGACTTAAGATGGTGTGACATGCTCATGCTTACTTAACTCAGGGTGACCACTATATCCTACTAACGGAGTAATCCATTTAAGTCGGCAACGACTTAAGGCGGTGTGACATGCTCACGCTTACTTAACTAAGGGTGGCCACTATACCCTACTAACGGAGCAATCGATTTAAGTCGGCAACGACATAAGGCGGTGTGACATGCTCACGCTTACTTAACTCAGGGTGACCACTATAAGTCGCGAAATACGAAGAAATTTCAAAACCATCACACTACATTTACTTCTGCAATTGTAGATACCGTTGGATTCCAACAACGGGAAAACAATAACGACATTCAGTACTGAAAAGTGTTTTCTAACGAAATATCCGAGCACACTAACCACGTATACAAAGCATTCAGTGTTTCTATTTGGTAATGTTCTTCTCAGGAGCGACCGACGAAGAGGGCGACTCGAAGAATCAGGAGCGGCATTCACGTCTGTCACTATGTCGTCAGGAACAACCACGTCGGATCTCCTCATCAGGATTCGCCCTGCGCGAATGGCTTTGTCCATAGCTCTGTCGCGCTGGGCCCTCAGAGTAGCGGAAGTGTCTTCAACAGCCTTGACAGCCAACCGAGCAGCTTCTAGCTCCTAGACGACTGATCTCTTAGAAGCGCGCAGATCCTTGATGATAGTATCCTTGCTCGACACCAATTGCCTAAGGCGAATCATATCATCCATAGACTCTTGCAGCTTATAACGATGATTATCCAAGTCTCCATGGTGAAGCGATGGCTCCTCTCCAAGATGGTCAACGAGTTGCTAGCGTCGCGGTATAACATGTCAAGGTTGTCAGAAGAAGTTGCAAGGGCACGTTTCTCCTCCTGCAGACAAGAATCAGTTCCCCAACATCAAGCAAGCATTAAGAACACAGCAGATAAGGGCAAGTAAAAGTTTAATTCATTGGCCACATTTTCACAGTCAAGCTGAGCATTGAGAGTGGAGTTCAGCATGTTGGCATTATTCAGAGAAGCAGAAACCTGGGCCAAATCCGTCTGACCTTGAGAATATTTTTCTCAAGATCAGAATACCGTCGGGCCATATCTATCAAGAAACATTCAAGCAAGTGTGTTCAGCTAAAAAGCAGATCAGTCAAGTAGCCAAAGAAGAAACAAAGGGCACTAACCAGCATTTGCCATCTCCAAATCAAATACCCGCCGCTGAAGCAGCACTGGATTCCAATGCGTTAGAGACAGAGCTCTTTCCGGGACAGAAGCACCCTGCGACCTCAACTGACCAGCCATTTCGTCAACCATTGCCTGACGTTAAAAACAAATGAGTGTAAGAATAGTATCACACCCGGGGTATAGTCAGATCAGGAAAAACCAAATTACCTGGAGGTTGGAGAAGAACGAAGGAACCCCCGAATCGTGGGAAGTCAGTTGATAGCTCGATGAAGGATCACCAACCGGAGCAATCCGCAATGCATCAGTTGGGACCAATTCCGTGTCATCAGCAGAAATCAAAACTCTGTCATTAGGAGCGTCGGTCTCTAAGGCGACTTCCTGACCCGAAGCTCGTGCTGCCGCCATGCAACCAGAATGTGGAGGAGAAGACCCTAAGAGAACATCCATGGAAGTATGAGAGGGAGAACCAACTCGGACACCCTCGGGGGCTGGGTCATAGCTCGCGCTACCCATCCGAGCCGGATCATCTCTGGCAACACCCTCGGGGGCTGGGTAAACGCTAGCGCCATCCTTGAGGACTGAGCCCTCTCTAACAGCTACCTCTAAGGCTGAAGGACCTTCAACCACTTCCATGGGAACAGAGCAATCCAGACCAGCCTCCTGACTCTTAAGACCGCGCTCCAAGGTCGATGAGGCACGAGACGCCGCTCGGGATAACTCCAACCCGGCATCAAGCACATCAACACAAATTTCCATCATCCCACCATCTGCCGGCTCCGACAATAGATCTTCTGGCACCATATCTTTGAGAGTCTGATCAAAATTTGCCAGAGACAATTCTTGCAGACCAACGAGGGCAGACAAAGCTAGAGAAGGAACACCACTACTCTCCTCGCTGGCTATGTAGCGCCGGCTGTTCTTCCGAATTAAAGGGATTTCCTCCTCCTCTTCTTCATCTTCATCAATAATGCGGATGGTACACCCATTGGGATCAACTTTGGCCGGATTACACCCATTGGGTTCAACATCATCAAGGTCACACTCATTGGGTTTAGCATCAGTCAGATCACACCCATTGGGATCAACTTCAGCAAAAACCGGCACAGGCACTTCCTCAGCAGCAGGAGCGGAAGGGCCGACATCCTGATTCAAGCATGACACTCGACGAAGACGTCTCTTTTTCTTTTTCTTCCCCTCAGCAGGATAAGTTGGATGATTGGTTCGGCGAGGACGCTTCGGGCGAATACTATCAGACCTCTGAGTATCCAAAGTTTTGCCAGACTCGGGGATGGGTGCTACAACCAGTGTTTCAGCAGGGGCTGCATCAAAGGAATCTTCAGCCAACATGTCTAGCATGGCACTTATTTCTGCGTCACTCGGGTTCAAAGGCACCTCAAAATGAACTTGCCTCTCGTCGTCGGGGATTTCGCCAAGTGAAGCAACCAAAGCCTCAACCTCTTCGGGAGAAGGTTGCACTCTAAGGCCCAAACCGCTATCACCAGTAGGAGGATTTGACACAAAACTGATGAAGGCCTTGGAAGGAGGCAGATTCCAGGCTGAGTATGCAACAGGAGCACCGATATTAGACACCTTGCCTCTGAGTATCATCTCAAGCTGGCTCACCAAATCCACAGCAGGAATCCTTCTGTTGGTAACCCGGGTTGAATTAGCAAGGCCTCGATACAGATAAGATGGATACGCTCTGTCTTTTAGTGGCTGAATGTTCTTGAAAACAAAATCGGCAACCACAGCCTCGGCAGTCAGACCCTTCTCCTTCAACAATCCAACCTCGGCAAGCAGAGCCCCCGCCTCAGCTACCTCCAGGTCTGTGGGGGATTCAGTCCAAATCGGACTGCGAACATCTAGTTGTCTCCCTGACGGTGGGGAGGGAATTGCCGTGATTCTCCACGATAAACCATTCCAGGCGCCATCCTTTGATGATGTCCTTGAGTGGGATGTCGAGGTACTCGGTTTTCCTCCCACGGCGCATCTCCAAACTTGCACCCCCCACAAGCTGGTGCAGTACATATGGGGTTTTCCCGGGCCAGACGCCATTTCTAAAAAGTGCCCAATCATCACCCAGTTGTTATTTCTAAAACGCTGGCGTGCCATGTCATCACTCTGCTGTTATTTCCAAAACGGCCGACGCGGCCCAATATAACTCAGCTGCTATTTCTAAAAACGCTGACGTTACCAGACTTCACTCAGCCACTGTTTCCAAAGCGGCTGACGTGGTTCGTTGTCACTCGGTTGTTACTTCTAAAACGCCAACATCGCTAGTAGTCACTCGGCTGTTATTCCTAAAGCGGCGATGTGGCTCCAAAGGACTCGGCTGTTACTTCTAAAACGTCGACATCGCTAGTAGCCGCTCGGTCGTTATTTCTAAAACACCGACGTGGCCCGTTATCACTTGGTTGTTACTTCTAAAAATGCCGATGTCGTCGGTAATCACTCGGTTGTTATTCCTAAAGCGGCAACGTGGCTCCAAAGGACTCGGCCGCTACTACTAAAGCGCCGACATCGCGAAGAAGGCAATCTGAAACGCGACTCGACAATTCTAAGTTGTTACTCAAGTGTTACGTCCAAGAACAACATCCGTAGTAAGCATAAATACGATCGACGATCGACGGGAAAGCAAAAGAGTGCACACAGAATGGGGCGAAATTCTTCTTCATCATAAAAGGGAAGCATTACCAAACTTAAAAATCAACTCATTATGAGCTGATTTCCTCCCCACTACTACATTACATTTCACTACACTATACTACTAATTACTACTACATTATTTCACTAATACTACTTCTACTACTAATCTATACTAACATTTAAAACCAGTGGCGCCTAGCCACTGCCTTGTTGCTGCCCTTGCTGCTGCCCTTGCTGCCGCCCTCGCCGTCGCCTTCGCCGCCGTCACCATCGCCTCCGTCGTCGTCGTCGTCACCGCCATCGCCGTTGCCGCCGCCCTCCTCGGACGAGGTTGAGGAGTTCTCCTCGTCCGAGGGGTACTCCGACTCATCCGAGCCCTCGAGCCCGGCGCGCTCGATGGCCTGGATGTAGGTCCACACCTCTGCGGCGAGCCCCTGGGAGTCGTCTGAGTCATCAGACGACGCTGGGGGAGAGGCATGGACCGGTGAGCCCTCTGACTCGGAGGAGAACTCCTCCTCCGAGTATTCCGAGTCGCCGAAGTCCTCCAAGGGAGGAGTCGGCTCACGCTTCCGCTTATCCCTGGAGTGATGCGAAGAACTACCACCTTTCTTGCTCTTGCCCATGGTGGAGTAGAAGGAAAGTGAAGAGAGTAAGCAACAAGCAGCAGTAAGAGATGTGAAGATGCCGGAGAAGCAAGCACACTATTTATAGAAGAAGAAGGCAACCGCTCACCTCCTACCACGGCCACCGAACAGTCGCAAAAATTCAATATGCAATTCAAACCGTCTGGAGACACGTCAGGCGGCTGGCGCCGTTCCATGTAACACGACACCCATTGGGACTCCAGTCAACTGCTTGGGCGATATGATTACACCCGCGGTCACGTCAAGTTACTACTCAGAAGCAGTTTGCTAAATGCTCAGCGCACCAAGCCGTCCCTTGCCTACACCCATTGGGGTGACGTCCAGGAATTTTCAATAGATTTTCCCAAGCAGTCACATCCATACAGTATACGCAATGAATACCTCAAGACAGAAGGAAGATATCAACAGATATTAGAGGAAAGCCAAATATAACTGATGAGGTACAAGTCTAATCAATAGAAGCATTGAAGCACGAAGTGATATGAAGACTAGCCAAAGGCCATCTACCGAACGTCCAATCAGTTGCAAATCAAATAAATTGCAAGACCTAACAAGATATGGGCAGATCGCGTACTCGGCCTCAAATACAAAAATGTATGCTGACCTCTAAAGCATAATGTTAATGATATAATGCTGATCTCTAAGGCATTCGACAAAAGGAAAGGATGATTCCTGAAAACGGCATGAAACGAAGACCTTCGAGTGGATTATTTTCAAAAATTCACTCAAAGCTCGGGGGCTACACCCATTGGGTGCACCTGTGGTGCACCCAATGAATCATCATCCCCGAGAGGCAAAATGCTGACCTCTAAAGCATAAGGCGAAACTAAGACCAGGCTGACTTCTAAAAAAGCACAAGTGGAAGATAAAAGTGATTTCTGAGAAGACTCGAAATGAAGACCTTCGAGTGGATTATCTGCAAAAATCCACTCGAAGCTCGGGGGCTACACCCATTGGGTGAATTTTGAAGTTCTACAAAGCAAAATGCTGACCTCTAAAGCATAAACCTGAGACAGAACACTGAATCTCAAGGAATAATAGCAGAAGAAGACAGTTGTCGGGTACCGTAATTAGGGGTACCCCCAAGACTCCTAAGCATGTCTGGAAAACATCTTCAAAACAGACCGTAAAGACTGGTAAGCACAGCTCAAAGTTAAAGCCTCATCTACCAAGGGACGCGACCTCGTCTCGCTCGAGCCCGGTCTCGGGCAAGAACAATAGTCCCGAATGGATTCACGCCTCGCCCAAAGGCCTCCTCAGGCAGCGGACGCACCCCCGTCTCGCCCGAGGCTAAGCTCGGGCAAACTTTGTCGTGTAGCAACCTCGGCCAAATCGCCTTACCACCGACCGTATCGCATGCGCATTTAATGCGGGGATCACCTGACACCTTATCTTGACACGCGTGCCTCAGTTGGCAAGGTCGAAATGGCCGCAGTCACTTCGCCCCTTTACTGATCGTTCTGACAGGAAAACAACACTATTCACCCCGTTCCGACTACTGTGCCAACCATCAGGGTAAGACTAACAACAGTAAGTCACGGCCCCTCCCGAGTTCAGCCTCGGGCGCAACAGGGAGCTCCGCCTCGCCCGACCCTAGGCCTCAGTCTCGGCCTCGGGAGAAGGTCTCTGCCTTGCCCGACCCCAGCCTCGGCCTCGGGAGGAGTCACAACCTCGCCCGACCTCAGCCTTGGCCTCAGGAGAAATCACTGCCTCACCCGACCTCGGCCTCGGACCGACTATGCTACAAGGGGTACATCATTACCCTACCTCTAGCTAACCGCCTTAGGCTACGAAGGAACAAGACCGGTGTCACATCTAGATTACTCCGGCAACAGGTAATGATGGTTCCCTGCATGCGTCCATGATGTCGATTGTTCTCAGCTCTCTATGAATGCAAAGAAACGTCAGCAGGACCCAGGGCCGCACCGCTAGCTACGCTTCTACAGGGCTCAAGCACTTCTCCGCCGGCCATGTTAGCACATAGCTACACCCCCATATGTACAGTTGGACCATCCCCTTGTATCTATAAAAGGGGATGCCCAAGGCCTTCCCAAAGGAGGCGGGCGAGGGAGGCTAACTCAGACGGCTCACTTCAAGGCCAAACCCTCTCCCGCGAAGCTTGTAACCCCTACTGCGAGCACCCCGATGCAATATAATATAAGCCTCATCCCCCCTCTTGTGTTTCATCTTGCATTAACCCATCTGAGCAGGGACACGCAGCGTCAAATTCACTAGTCGGTTGGGGGTCCTCGCGGGTCCAAAACGTCGACAGTTGGCGCGCCAGGTAGGGGTCCAGCTGCGTGTTTGCAATACTTTCCCGTTGAGTTCCAGATGGACGATCTTCAGCAGCCTCTTCAGCCTGGGACGGTGCTCCACTTTGGGAGTCTCGAGTTCATGTCCCCCGACGGCAGCTACGACATGGTACTCCTCCCCCCACAGCACGGCAACAACGACGGTCGTCGGCTCGCCCCGTGGAGGCGAACCCGACGACGACATCTCCCCGCGGCAGAAGAGGAATACCTGGGTTTGCCCCGCCACCCTCCTCGCCGGAGGAGGAGGAGACGGAGCAACCATGGCCAGGCAAGAGGCGGCACCTTATCGGCTGTCGAACCAGAGCGAGTCGACGATGCCGGCACCCCTATCGGAGACATGTCGGGTGTTTTCCTCGCACCTGGGACAACGACGGGTGTCGCTTCCCAGCAACGTGCCAACCCCAGGCGGACTAATGACGCCAGCACCCTTGCGAGGGACTTATCGGGCATTAGTCTCGCACCTGAGATAATGACACATTCCATCCCCGATGCGACTTCACCACCGTCCATCAACCAGGAGGTACCATCAGTTTTCCATCCTGTTCCCTTTAGATTCAGCTTCGATCCACCAAGCGACCCCACTTCGGCGAGCGCTTTTGCAAGGGCATATCCTGACCTTCCGGGGTACCATATGTGGTCAACTTGGGACCTACTGACGGTCGTCTCAACCTCCGGACCCGCGGGTTCCAAGGAAGAGGACAACCCCGACTTCAGTTGGGATTTCTCCGGACTCTGTGATCCTAGTGCCATGCGAGACTTCATGTCCGCATGTGACCACTGCCTCTCTGGCTACTCTGACGATGGCCACAGCCTTGACAACGAGGGTTATGACCCAACTCGCGAGTGTTTCCACATCGATCAGGGGGATCACGACGAAGACAACCACCTCAGCATGCCAGCAAACGACGATGCCCCTGTGCCTGCGTCTCGCGTTGAGATCCCGCGGGAGCTAGTTGTGGCCCGGGTCCCTGCGGGGGGTCAGGGCACACAGCTCGAGCAACTCCGCAAGATGCAGGCCAAGCTCGACGAAGAAACGGGGCGACTTGTGCAGCTCCGACAAAACATCGAGCAAGAGTGGGCAGGTCAAGCACTCGCCGGAGGAGCGCGACATCGAGCCCGGGACGTCCAGCGACGTATAATTGACGACGTCAGGGCAGGGCTGCCCCCGGCCTTCAACGGGGCCGGCCAGAGCCTAGCTATAGCGGCGATGTTACTTCGAACAATGCTGGAGCCATCCACCACCAAGGGGTGACGTATCCAGGGCGAACTCAAGGACCTCCTGGAAAATGCCGCAGCCCGACGAGACGAGAGCTCTGCCTCCCGAAGGCGAGGATGCCCCTCGGAGCATCACGCAGCGTCTACCCGACACATGCGCGAGGTCTCGGTCCACACCGAGCACACAGGAGACGAGACACCAGCAGCTCGAGATCGCCTCAGCGACGAGCAACACTGCCACGACCATCGAGCTTGCCTCAAGGAAAGGGTGCGCCGAGGCTACCACCCCAGACGCGGAGGACGCTACGATAGTGAGGAGGATCGGAGCCCCGAGCCCGAACCACTAGGTCTGCGGGTCTTCAGCCGGGCCATACGACGGGCGCCGTTCCTGGCCCGGTTCCGAGCCCCGACTACCATTTCCAAGTACTCAGGGGAGACCAGACCGGAGTTGTGGCTCGCGGATTACCGGCTGACGTGCCAGTTGGGAGGGACGGACGACGACAACCTCATCATCCGCAACCTCCCCCTTTTCCTCTCCGACGCTGCCCGGGCCTGGCTGGAGCATCTGCCTCCTGCGCAGATCTTCGACTGGGATGACCTGGTCAAGGCCTTCGCTGGAAATTTCCAAGGTACGTACGTGCGCCCTGGGAACTCATGGGATCTCCAGAGCTGCCGCCAGCAACCAGGGGAATCCCTGCGAGAGTACATCCAGCGGTTTTCAAAGCAGTGCACCGAGTTGCCCAACATCACCGACTCGGACGTCATCGGAGCATTCCTCGCCGGCACCACTTGCGGGGACCTGGTAAGCAAACTGGGACGCAAGACACCCACCAAGGCGAGTGAATTGATGGACATAGCCACCAAGTTCGCCTCTGGTCAGGAGGCGGTCGAAACCATCTTCCGGAAGGACAAGCAGCCCCAGGGAAGGCAGAAGGAAGACGTCCCCGAGGCTTCCGTCCAGCGTGGCACGAAGAAGAAGACCAGGAAGAAGGCGCAAGCAAAACGCAATGCCATTGACACGGATCTCGTCGCTGCTGCCGAGCACAGGAATCCTCGGAAGCCTCCCAGAGGGGTCAACGTGTTCGACAAGATGCTCAAGGAGTCGTGCCCCTATCACAGGGGTCCTGTCAAGCACACCCTTGAAGAGTGCGACATGCTCCGGCATTACTTCAATAAGGCAGGGCCCTCGGCAGAAGGTGGCAAGGACCAAGGCAACAACAAGAAGGGGGGCGACAAGGAAGGGGAGTTCCCGGAGGTCCACAACTGCTTCATGATCTACGGTGGGCAAGTAGCGAATGCCTCGGCTCGACACCGCAAGCAAGAACGCTGGGAGGTCTTCTCGGTGAAGGTAGCGACGCCAGTCTTCCTAGACTGGTCCGACAAACCCATTACCTTCGACCAAGGCGACCACCCCGACTGCGTACCAAGCCCAGGAAGGTACCCGCTTGTCATCGACCCTGTCATCGGCAACGCTAGGCTCTCCAAGGTCCTCATGGATGGAGGCAGCAGCCTCAACATCATCTACGCTGAGACCCTAGGGCTCTTGGGGTCGATCTATTCACGATCCGGGCCGGTGCAGCACCCTTTCACGGGATTGTCCCCGGCAAGCGTGTTCTGCCCCTTGGGCAACTTGATTTGCCCGTCTGCTTCGGAACTCCCTCCAACTTCCGAAAGGAAACCCTCACTTTCGAGGCAGACGGGTTCCGAGGGACCTATCACGCGGTGTTGGGAAGACCGTGCTACGCCAAGTTCATGGTCGTCCCCAACTACACGTACCTCAAGCTCAAGATGCCAGGCCCCAAGGGAACCATCACTGTCGGATCCACATACCGCCACGCTTACGAGTGCGATGTGGAATGCATGAAGTACGCCGAAGCCCTCGCCGAGTCCGAAGCCCTCATTACCGACCTGGATTGCCTCTCCAAAGAGGTGCCCGACGCGAAGCGGCAAGCCGGCAACTTCGAACCAGCCGAGGCGGTCAAGTCCGTCTCTCTCGACCCCAGCAACGACGCTGGCAAGAAAGTCAAGATCGACTCCGAGCTCAACCCCAAATAGGAAGCAATGTTCGTCGATTTTCTCCGCGCAAACACCGAAATTTTTGCGTGGGGTCCCTCGGACATGCCAGGCATACCAAGGGATGTCGCCGAGCACTCACTGGACATCCGAGCCGGTGCCCGACCCGTGAAACAGCACCTGCGCCGTTTTGATGAAGAAAAGCACAGAGCCATAGGCGAGGAGGTCCACAAGCTAATGGCTGCAGGGTTCATCAAAGAGGTATTCCACCTAGAATGGTTAGCTAACCCTGTACTTGTAAAGAAAAAAGGTGGGAAATGGAGGATGTGTGTAGACTACACTGGGTTAAATAAAGCATGTCCAAAGGTTCCCTACCCTCTGCCTCGCATCGATCAAATTGTGGACTCCACCGATGGGTCCGAGACCATGTCTTTCCTCGATGCCTATTCAAGCTATCACCAAATCAAGATGAAAGAATCCGACCAGCTCGTGACTTCTTTTATCACACCTTTTGGCATGTATTGTTATACTACTATGCCATTTGGCTTGAGGAATGCAGGTGCAACATACCAAAGGTGCATGAACCATGTGTTCGGAGAGCACATCGGTAGAACGGTCGAGGCTTACGTCGATGACATCGTTGTCAAAACCAGGAAAGCCTCCGACCTCCTCTCTGACCTTGAGATAACATTCAGGTGCCTAAAAGCAAAGAGCGTAAAACTCAATCCCGATAAGTGTGTCTTCGGAGTCCCCCGAGGCATGCTCCTAGGGTTCATTGTCTCCGAACGAGGCATCGAGGCCAACCCGGAGAAAATAGCGGCCATCACCAACATAGGACCCATCAAAGATTTAAAAGGAGTACAAAGGGTCATGGGATGCCTTACGGCTCTGAGCCGCTTCATCTCGCGCCTTGGCGAGAAAGGATTGCCCTTGTACCGCCTCTTAAGGAAGGCCGAGCGCTTCACTTGGACTCCCGAGGCCAAAGAAGCCCTCGGAAACTTAAAGGCACTCCTTACTAATGCGCCCATCTTGGTGCCCTCCGCTGTGGGAGAAGCCCTCTTGATTTATGTAGCCGCAACCACTCAGGTGGTCAGCACTGCGGTAGTAGTTGAGAGACGAGAAGAGGGGCATGCACTGCTCATCCAGAGGCCAGCCTACTTCATCAGCGAGGTGCTATCCGAGACCAAAATCCGCTACCCGCAAATCCAGAAGCTACTGTACGCAGTGATTTTAACACGGCGAAAGTTGCGATACTACTTCGAGTCTCATCCGGTGACTGTGGTGTCATCCTCCCCCCTGGGAGAGATCATCCAGTGCCGAGAGGCCTCGGGTAGGATAGCAAAATGGGCAGTGGAACTCATGGGGGAAACACTTTCATTCGCCCCTCGGAAGGCCATAAAATCCCAAGTCTTGGCAGACTTCCTGGCTGAATGGGTCGACACCCAATTGTCGACAGCTCCAATCCAGGCTGAACTTTGGACCATGTACTTCGATGGGTCGCTTATGAAAACCGGAGCAGGTGCTGGCTTGCTCTTCATCTCACCCCTCGGGAAACATATGCGCTACATAATACGCCTCCATTTTCCGGCGTCAAACAACGTGGCCGAGTATGAGGCCTTGGTTAATGGGTTGCGCATCGCCATCGAGCTAGGGGTTCGGCGCCTCGACGCTCGTGGCGACTCGCAACTCGTAATTGACCAAGTCATGAAGAACTCTCACTGCCGCGATCAAAAAATGGAGGCCTACTGTGACGAAGTTCGGTACTTGGAAGATAAGTTCTATGGGCTGGAACTCAACCATGTTGCTCGACGGTACAACGAGACCGCGGATGAGCTGGCTAAAATAGCCTCGGGACGAACGACGGTTCCCCCGAATGTCTTCTCCAGGGACATATATCAACCATCCGTAAAACTCAACGACGCACCCGAACCCGAAGGGACCTCGGCCCAGCTCGAGGTACCTTCGACCGCCGAGGGTGAGGCCCTGCACGTCAAGGTAGAGCGGAATGGGGTCACACCAATCCTAAATTGGCAGACCCCGTACCGGGAATATCTCCTCCGAGGAGAGCTGCCCCTCGACAAGGCCGAAGTTCGGCGACTGGCTTGGCGCGCCAAGTCGTTCGTTTTACTGGGTGATGAAAAAGAGTTGTACCACCACAGCCCCTCAGGCATTCTCCAACGATGCATATCCGTCGCCCAAGGACAAGAGCTGTTACAGGAAATACACTCGGGGGGCTTGCGGTCACCATGCAGCACCTCGAGCCCTCGTAGGAAACGCTTTTTGACAAGGTTTCTACTGGCCGACCGCAGTGGCCGATGCCACTAGGATTGTACGCTCCTGCCGAGGGTGTCAATTCTACGCGAGACGGACGCACCTGCCCACTCAGGCCCTATAGATAATACCTATCACTTGGCCATTTGCCGTGTGGGGTCTGGACCTCGTCGGTCCCTTGCAGAAGGCACCCGGGGGCTTCACGCACCTGCTGGTCGACATCGACAAATTCTCCAAATGGATCGAAGTCCGACCCCTAACTAGCATCGGGTCTGAGCAGGCGGTGGCGTTCTTTACAAATATCATCCACCGCTTTGGAATCCCAAACTCCATCATCACCGACAATGGCACGCAATTCACTGGGAAGAAGTTCCTAGACTTCTGCGAAGGCCACCACATCCGTGTGGACTGGGCCGCCGTAGCTCACCCAATGACAAATGGGCAGGTGGAGCACGCCAATGGCATGATTTTGCAGAGACTAAAACCGAGGATCTACAACGACCTCAACAGGTTTGGCAAGCGGTGGATAAAAGAGCTACCCTCGGTGGTTTGGAGTCTGAGGACGACTCTGAGCCGGACCACGGTTTTCTCGATGTTTTTCCTAGTCTATGGGGCCGAGGCCATCCTACCCATGGACTTAGAATACGGCTCCCCGAGGACAAAGGCATACGACGACCAAAACAACCAGACCAGCCGAGAGGATTCATTGGACCAGCTGGAAGAGGCTCGGGACGTAGCCTTACTACACTCGACGCGGTATCAGCAATCTCTGCGACGCTACCACGCCCGAAGGATTCAGCCCCGAGGCTTCCAAGTGGGAGATTTGGTGCTTTGGCTATGACAAGATGCCCGAGGGCGCCACAAGCTTACTCCTCCCTGTGAAGGGTCATTCATCATCGCCAAAATTTTGAAGCCCGGGACATACAAGCTGGCCAATGATCAAGGCGAGGTCTACAGCAACGCTTGGAACATCGAACAGCTACGTCGCTTTTACCCTTAAAGTGTTTCAAGTCGTTCATGTATCTCGATCCCTTTACATGTATAAATAAAAAGTCTAACTGTCAAGGGAGGATCAGCCTTGCCTCAGCAAAAACCGACCCTCCCTCGGGGGCTAGAAGGGGGGAACCCCATCTGCGTCAAAATTTTCCTCGAAAAAGTTTTGTACCAAAACGACTTTCGTGCCTTTCGACTATATCGATAACGAAATCCTAAAAACGAGTGAGAGAGACCTTGAACGGCAAGGCCGACCGAGCCGAGGGACTCCTACACCTCTGGGATATGGATACCTCACTCATCACCTTCCGCGAAAAGTAACTCGCGCTCGGATAAGTGATTCTGCTACCGAACAAGTCCTAACGCTCGAAACAAGAGGAAAGAAACGCGGCTTTATACTATAACACTAAAAATGTTTTGGCCTCAGCGGCCGCAAGAAACATACACATACTTAGAATGAACTGTTCCCCACAGGCTTAGGTATCGGCAGGGGGAGGAGCAGCACCCTCGGCGTCGTTTCTACCCGCGGCGGAATCTGGCCCGGCCTCGGACGGTGACACAGGCGGAAGGATCTCCACCTCAAAAAAGGAAGCCAACGTCGCGCTGGGCCCTCGGCAACCGCATCAAGCCTTTGGACCTCGGCTAGGGCGGCCTCCTCTTCGTCGGGTAAGCAGTAGCCCTCGCTGACCTGCTCCAAATCCACGTCGTAGTGGGAAGCGAGGACAGCGAAGGCCCGCCTAATGCTGTGGTGCAGCGCCCCGCGGAGTCTGCTGCGCACGTGGCCGCCCAAGGCCCGCAGGCGACTCTGGGGGGAGCTGCCCGAGGGGACGTCGTCGAGGCCAAAGGTCCGGCAGAAGGCCGAGATGGCCTCGGACATGGCCATGCGGTCGGCCTCCTTCTGCTCAGTCGCTTGGGCAAGCGCCTTGCAGTTCTTGACGGACTCGTTAAGAGCCGTCTCGAACACTAAAGACAGTCGGACAATATTCTTCAGACACGAGGAGAAGAATGAAGCTAAAACAAAGTCACAAAGCAGGCAAAACATACCTTCGGCCCAGGCACGCTGCTGCGAGGCCATGGCTTGGGCGGACCAGCCAGACCCGACGGCCACGACCAGGCCCACCGCAAGGGTCCCGGCCCGAGCGGTCGCCTCGGGTCTAGAAGGGGGGAACCCTCTCTGCGTCAAAATTTTCCTCGGAAAAGTTTTCTACCAAAACGACTTTCGTGCCTTCCGACTATGTCGATAACGGAATCCTAAAAACGAGCGAGAGAGACCTTGAACGACAAGGCTGACCGAGCCGAGGGACTCCTACGCCTCCGGGATACGGATACCTTACTCATCATCTTCCGCGAAAGGTAGCTCACGCTCGGATAAGTGATTCTGCTACCGACGAACAAGTCCTAATGCTCGAAATAAGAGGGAAGAAGCACAGCTTTATACTCAAATACCCAAATGTTCAGGCCTCAGCAGCCACAGAAAACAAACACACATATTTAGGGTAACTATGCTACCTAGACTTAGACGTCGGCAGCACCCTCGGCGGTTTTCCCGACCTGCGGCAGATGTCTTAGTACTTAAAGCAATTACATTTTACTCTCAGGCAAATACCATTACATTCCCTTACAAACGGGACCCCAGCTCCATTCCCGCAGGAATGAACTACCTCCACACCAGAAGGGCTGCGAGATAACAAACTCTAAGCGGCTCACCGGTGACCACTGCACCAGCAGCGACAACGACCTCCACCTCGGGTGGCTAGACAGCAGCAGCGATTGCCCAGGGCAAACGCTACTGTGAAAAGGCCCTCGCCCCCGTCCCCCCACGGGGGTCGAGAACAAGCCATTAAAGCCAAAGAGCTAGAGGTCCGGCCATAGGTGGCACTGACGGTCTCGTCGGCGGAGGCAACCACCTCTGCAGTGGGAAGCCTCACCTGTGGCGGCCACCACCTCAGCACCAACGACAGCGGCCACCTGCGCACCAACGCTGCACCAGCGAATGGCGGCCGCCCCAGCGCGCACAAGGAGGTCCTCACTCCCGTCCTCGCTACGGGAGTGAGGACAAGACCATCCAGGAACACGGACATCGTCCCTGTGGCGTACGACGTCTTGTACGACCCCCCCCCCCCCCGTGCGGCCGGCGGCGCGGGAAGGGCCATGGATGTGGCCGACCTACGCACGGCGCGACCGTCGCCCGTGCGGTGGACGAACAGCCACACCCCGACCAAGCAGCAGGTGGCAGTTTGCCTCCTCCGCAAGGCTGGTGAACGCCCTTCTCCCCCAAATGCTGGAGGAAGAAGCGGGTCGCCAGCCCATGCGGGAGGCAGGACCGCAACTCGGCTTGCCCTCCCCCCAGCATGGATGATGAACATCCTTGAAGCTAAGGGCATGGGGGAGGCCACAGCCCGGCTCGCTCTTCTCCACCACAAGGCTGACGATCATCATTCTGGGTGACCGCTGGTGGGGAACTGCAGTCGGGCTGCATGATGAAAATCCTTGAAGCCGAGCGATAACTAAAAAGCACCAACCGCCACGAGGTCGTGCTCCTCCAACAGCAGCAAGAAGAAGGCAACACCGGTGCACCCCATCTGGAGGCCCGAAAGATGGAAAGACGCGATGAATGCGAGAAGAGCAAAGGCATGGCTACTGCCCGGGAGATCGATCCCTTTTTAAAGGCAGATCTCCCCACTCGCGCCCCAAAGCATCACGGGCAAAGTCTCCCCCGATGTGCTCCAGGGTTCCCACCCTGCGACACGGGGGCTAGGTCCCACATGTCATACAAACTGGCCCGAAACGCGAAGAGGGCGAACCGCCGCACACGAAGCATGCAACTACCCTACAGTTAAGCGCTCTCTCATCCTCGCTGAAACCAACGGTCGAAAAGGCGGACCGCCACGCAAGAAGCGTGCAACCGCACCACTGTTGTGCACCCTTTCAGCTTCGTTGCATCCGGCGGTCCAGCATGGAGGTCCGGGCCCACATGTCATGTAACCGGCGCACCGGTTACTACGTGCAAAGAAACCGCACCGCCACTTGCGCCAATGTCGCGTCTTCTCGGGACTACAGAACCAGCGCAACGACTCGAGGCAGCCCCGCGCATGACCCAACAGTGCCAATTAAGTGCGATGGTCATGGGTCAGTTAGCCACGGGGATAGACACGACAGATGGTATGACCATAGGCGGACCGGCAGTAATTGCAGCAATAGACAGACGGAAGCAACGGTCCAACCACCAACCAGGCCCTGGTCCCACCTACAGGCTCGCATCCTCCCCTGAAGCGGCAGGGGAGCCCTCTCCCACAGCGTAAAGACGATGCACCCGTGTTCCATTCCTCGAACAACTCGCGCACGCGCAACAGATACCCCGCGAATCGCCCGTCCCGTCGCATTAACTCCCTGGCAGGACACACGTCTCCTCTGGCAGGCGGGCGGGCACCGTTTCGCCTCCATCATGATGACTGTCTCAAAAAAGGTGCGCCACACTGTTTCGAAATATCTCCTTTCTTCCTTTCCTCTCTCTTTCTCTCTCTCCGCGAGGATCGGGAAAAGGGACATTTTGAAGGAGCCCTTCGTAGCAAAAGAAACGGGCCCCGAGCCCTCCTACTGATCAGGGGTTCGAAGGTTGCGCCCTACGGGGTTCGGCGACTGCCCCAGAGCACTCGGGCTCCGAGCCCTTTACTGATCAGGGGTTCGAAGGCTGGCCCCTCGAAGGGATTCGACAGCCACCCGAGAACATGTAGAGTCAGGGATGACCCTGGGTACGTCCGTTACATGGCCAAGGCTCGGTCTACGCTCCCGAGGTACCCTAAGACATTTCCGAGACCAGCAGGAACGGTTTGTAATGGAATCCCACCGAAGGGAGGCACCGAGCCCTCGGACCCTATCAAATGGGTCCGGGTCCAGCAAATCACCTGCAGGTACTTTTGGAGCGCGCCTCTGGCCACTAGCCGACCCTTATCGAACAGGGCTCGGGCATCCACTCGGATTACCCAATAGCAACTCATTGGAAACACCATGTTTAGTGCCCACCGAGGGTAACATGGCGTGTTCCCCCCCCCCCTCCTTGCGGAAAGGCGACAAAGGGGCGTACAATAAAAAGCTGAGACAGTCCTCGATCGTCCTCTCCCTCCATGCAGAGGCTCGGAGGCTGCTCTCGCACCAGACTACGGCCAAATTGTTGACCACGTTGACAAATCAGCTTGAAAACTTGGAGCCTGACCATGCACCCGGGCTGCGGCCAGGCCGCATGAGGGAACAGCAAGGCCGACCGAGGGATCACAAGAAGAATTAAGACCTCAGAGGAGTCAAACCACTGCTCCGAGGCCTCGGGGGCTACATCCGACGGGTGCGCTCGCGCGCACCCATCGGAACAAAATATAACCGAGAAAGGCTAGTCCCCTTCCAAAAGATCCGGCAGAACCTCCAAGCGAGTGCCTACACTCCCTTTGAGGCTTGGGGGCTACTGTCGGGTACCGTAATTAGGGGTACCCCCAAGACTCCTAAGCATGGCTGGAAAACATCTTCAAAACAGACCATAAAGACTGGTAAGCATAGCTCAAAGTTAAAGCCTCATCTACCAAGGGACGCGACCTCATCTCGCCCGAGCCCGGCCTCGGGCAACAACAGTAGTCCCGGATGGATCCACGCCTCGCCCGAAGGCCTCCTCAGGCAGCGGGCGCACCCCCGGCTCGCCCGAGGCTAAGCTCGGGCAAACTTTGTCGTGTAGCAACCTCGGCCAAATCGCCTTACCATCGACCGTATCGCATGCGCATTTAATGCGGGGATCACCTGACACCTTATCCTAACACACGCGCCTTAGTTGGCAAGGTCGAAATGACCGCAGTCACTTCGCCCCTTTACTGATCGTTCTGACAGGAAAACAACACTATTCACCCTGTTCCGACTACTGTGCCAACCACCAGGGTAAGACTAACAACAATAAGTCACGGCCCCTCCCGAGTTCAGCCTCAGGCGCAAAAGGGAGCTCCGCCTCGCCCGACTCCAGGCCTCGGCCTCAGCCTTGGCCTTGGGAGAAGGTCTCCGCCTCGCCCAACCCTAGCCTCGGCCTCAGGAGGAGTCACAACCTCACCCGACCTCAGCCTCGGCCTCAGGAGAAGTCACCGCCTCGCCCGACCTTGGCCTCGGACCGACTACGCTACAGGGGGTACATCATTACCCTACCTCTAGCTAGCCGCCTCAGGCTACGAAGGAACAAGACCAGTGTCACATCTAGATTACTCCGGCAACAGGTAATGATGGTTCCCTGCATGCTTCCATGACGTCGATTGTTCTCAGCTCTCTACGAACGCAAAGAAACGTCAGCAGGACCCAGGGCTGCACCGCCAGCTACGCTTCTATAGGGCTCAAGCACTTCTCCACTGGCCACGTTAGCACATAGCTACACCCCCATATGTACAGCTGGACCATCCCCTTGTATCTATAAAAGGGGATGCCCAGGGCCTTCCCAAAGGAGGCGGGCGAGGGAGGCTAACTCAGACGGCTCACTTCAAGGCCAAACCCTCTCCCGTGAAGCTTGTAACCCCTACTACGAGCACCCCGGTGCAAGATAATATAAGCCTCATCCCCCCTCTTGTGTTTCATCTTGCATCAACTCATCTGGGCAGGGACACGCAACGTCAAATTCACTAGTCGGTTGGGGTCCTCGTGGGTCCAAAACGCCGACAACAGTAAAATGTCGTTTTTACCGGATCACTCGGAGTTCAGAAGTAGTGGTCCGGTAGACTTATTTTCAAGGCATTCCTTGTTAAAATCAAAAACTGCAAGCTGGACCTAGGATCTTTGGGCCAGTTATTTCAAAATCAACCCAAAGATCGGGGGCCTGTGGGGGACGGATATCCCCTGGGTCCACCAGAAGGATAAGAGACCTCACAAGAGGCCCGTGGGCCCAATAATTCGCAAGGTCATCCCTTCGTGGGCCTAGGGAGGAACGTCTAGTGAAGCGGATTGACACAAGACCGGATCAACTCAAGCCCAGACGGCCCGATGAATTTGAGCAGTGATCACAACAGTGACCCGACCTTCCCGCGCAGGGGCCTCATACATCAGAACCGAGCGAGGATGGGTCGGCTGAATTATAGGAAGATAGACTCAGTCAGTTCACTATTACTTAGGCACACGTCATTATCATATCCGCATGTAACACCCCACGGTCGAGTATATAAGGCCTAGGGGGCACCCCTTCAAAAAGAGAGACCTCACTACTTAGCCACCCACCCGGTTCTCTACGTTTCCAACACTAGAGAGCCTCCTTGTAACCCACCACATAAAGTACTCACGCCAGGACATAGGGTGTTATGCATCTCAAAGCGGCCTGAACCTGTACACAACTGTCCACTGTCTCTCGTGCATCTAGCACGAACCATCGAGCTACAGTCGGTAACACCGTCCTACTCCAAAAAGCACCTTGAGGGGCAACCCCGGGTGCGCGGTCGGACCCAAAACACTGACACAGGGATCCTCTTCATTGCACCCGGAGGTGAACAACTCTAATATGCTCTTCAATTGTTATTCCCAGCATCCAACAATGCAGCAGAATACGAAGCTTTGATTCATGGACTAAACATTGCCATATCACTGGGCATCAAGAGACTGGTGGTATATGGAGATTCTCTGGTGGTCATAAGTCAGATAAATAAAGAATGGGATTGCTCGAATGATTCCATGGGAAAATACTGCACTGCTGTCCGAAAACTAGAAGACAAATTTGAGGGTCTGGAATTTCATCATGTGGAGAGAGACCGCAACACGGCAGCTGATGCATTGTCCAAGCTAGGATCCAGTCAGACTCAGGTCCCACCTGGAGTTTTTGTCCAAGAAGTACTGCACCCGAGCATTTCATTAGATCGGGTAGAGGAATGCAATACTCTGAGCCAACCAGAGTCAGATTCTAATGACTGGAGGGAGCCGATCATCAGGTACATAAAGAATGAGGAGGAACCAGATGACAAAAATGCAGCCAAACGCATTGTGAGGCAGTCAGCTCATTATACTCTCATTGGGGAAACACTATACAGAAAGGGCGCATCAGGAGTCCTCATGAAATGCATTCTCTCGACTACTGGGAAACAACTTCTGGATGAGGTCCATGCTGGGCAATGCAGGATACACGCAGCATCCAGGACCCTGGTTGGGAAGGTCTTCAGGTCGGGTTTCTATTGGCCAACAGCAAAGAGTGATGCAGCCGAGTTAGTCTAGAGGTGCGAAGCCTGTCAGTACTTGTCAAAACAGCAGCATCTACCAGCGCAGCAACTACAAACCATACCTGTAACCTAGCCGTTCGCATGCTGGGGACTGGATATGATTGGACCCTTCAAGAAAGCTCAAGGAGGATACACTCATGTACTGATTGCTATCGACAAATTCACTAAATGGATAGAGTTCAAACCCATTGCTTCTCTAACTTCAGCTAAGGCAGTGGAATTCATACAAGACATAATATTCAGGTTCGGAATACCGAATAGCATTATAACCGACCTAGGATCCAATTTCACAAGCTCAGAGTTCTTTGATTTCTACGAACAAAAAGCATTCAGATCAAATATGCCTCGGTGGAGCACCCAAGAGCCAACGGGCAGGTAGAAAGAGCCAACAGGATGATATTGGAGGCGCTTAGAAGGAAAGTCTTCGACAAGAATGAAAAGTTCGCAGGAAAGTGGATCGGAGAGCTGCCCTATGTTGTTTGGAGCCTGAGAACTCAACCTAGCCGGGCTTTGCATGGAAACACTCCTTTCTTTATGGTCTATGGTTCGGAAGCAGTGCTACCCGCTGATCTCAAGTTTGGGGCACCAAGGTTAATCTTTGAAAACATAGCAGAAGCTGAGGCTACTAGACTGGAGGATGTTGATGTACTAGAAGAGGAACGATTGAATACAGTGATTCAGTCGGCCCGGTATCAGCAAACTCTAAGGTGCTATCATGACAAGGCCATACGACATCGATCCTTCGCAGTGGGAGACCTCGTCCTCCGCCGAATTCTAACGGGGGAGGGACGGCACAAATTATCACCACTATGGGAAGGACCATTCATAGTAGCAGAAGTCACTCGGCCTGGATCATATTGTCTCACTCAAATGGACGGCACGGAAATTGGGAACTCATGGAACATAGAACATCTCAGGAAGTTTTACCCCTAGCTATATTTCAAAAGCTATTGGAACGGCATTGTATTCTGTAAACTGGAAAATATATCATCAATAAAAAAGACTTCAAAGGCACTCAAATTGTTTACTGTCAATCCGCATGCTTACTTAACTCAGGATGACCACTATACCCTACTAACGGAGCAATCGACTTAAGTCGGCAACGACTTAAGGCGGTGTGACATGCTCATCCTTACTTAACTCAGGGTGACCATTATACCCTACTAACGGAGCAATCGACTTAAGTCGGCAACGACTTAAGGCGGTGTGACATGCTCATGCTTACTTAACTCAGGGTGACCACTATACCCTACTAACGGAGCAATCGACTTAAGTCGGCAACGACTTAAGGCGATGTGACATGCTCACGCTTACTTAACTCAGGGTGACCACTATACCCTACTAACGGAGCAATCGACTTAAGTCGGCAACGACTTAAGACGGTGTGACATGCTCACGCTTACTTAACTCAGGGTGACCACTATACCCTACTAACGGAGCAATCGATTTAAGTCAGCAACGACTTAAGGCGGTGTGACATGCTCACGCTTACTTAACTCAGGGTGACCACTATACCCTACTAACGGAGCAATCGATTTAAGTCGGCAACGACATAAGGTGGTGTGACATGCTCACGCTTACTTTACTCAGGGTGACCACTATAAGTCGCGAAATACGAAGAAATTTCAAAACCATCACACTACATTTACTTCTGCAATTGTAGATACCGTTGGATTCCAACAACGGGAAAATAATAACGGCATTCAGTACTGAAAAGTGTTTTCTAACGAAATATCCGAGCACACTAACCACGTATACAAAGCATTCAGTGTTTCTATTTGGTAATGTTCTTCTCAGGAGCGACCGACGAAGAGGGGCGACTCAAAGAATCAGGAGCAGCATTCACATCTGCCACTATGTCATCAGGAACAACCACGCCGGGTCTCCTCATCAGGATTCGCCCCGCGCGAATGGCTTTGTCCATAGCTCTATCGCGCTGGGCCCTCAGAGTAGCGGAAGTGTCTTCAGCAGCCTTGACAGCCAACCGAGCAGCTTCTAGCTCCTGGATGACTCATCTCTTAGAAGCGCGCAGATCCTTGATGATAGTATCCTTGCTTGACACCAATTGCCTAAGGCGAATCATATCATCCATGGACTCTTGCAACATATAACGATGATTATCCAAGTCTTCCATGGTGAAGTGATGGCTCCTCTCCAAGATGGTCAACGAGTTGCTGGCGTCGCGGTATAACTTGTCAAGATTGTCACGAGAAGTTGCAACGGCACGTTTCTCCTCCTGCAGACAAGAATCAGTTCCCCAACGTCAAGCAAGCATTAAGAACACAGCAGATAAGGGCAAGTAAAAGTTTAATTTATTAGCCACCTCTTCAGAGTCAAGCTGAGCATTGATAGTGGAGTTCAGCATGTTGGCATCATTCAGAGAAGCAGAAACCTAGGCCAAATCCGTCTGACCTTGAGAATATTTTTCTTCAAGATCAGAATACCGTCGGGCCATATCTATCAATAAATAGTCAAGTAAGGGTGTTCAGCTAAAAAGTAGATTAGTCAAGTAGCCAAAGAAGAAACAAAGGGCACTAACCAGCATTTGCCATCTCCAAATCAGATACCCGCCGCTGAAGCAGCACTGGATTCCAATGCGTTAGAGACAGAGCTGTTTCTGGGACAGAAGCACCCCGCGACCTCAACTGACCAGCCATTTCGTCAACCAATGCCTGACGTTAAAAACAAATGAGTGTAAGAACAGTATCACACCCGAGGTATAGTCAGATCAGGAAAAACCAAATTACCTGGAGGTTGGAGAAGAATGAAGGAACCCCCAAATCGTGGGAAGTCAGTTGATAGCTCGATGAAGGATCACCAACCGGAGCAATCTGCAATGCATCAGTGGGGACCAATTTAGTGTCATCAGCAAAAATCAAAACTCTGTCATCAGGAGCGCCGGCCTCTAAGGCGACTTCCTGACCCGAAGCTCGTGCTGCTGCCATGCAACCATAATGCGGAGGAGAAGGCCCTACGTGAACATCCATGGAAGTATGAGAGGGAGAACCAACTCGGACACCCTCGGGGGCTGGGTCATAGCTCGTGCTACCCATTCGAGCCGGATCATCTCCGGCAACACCCTCGGGGGCTGGGTAAACGCTAGCGCCATCCTTGAGGACCGAGCCCTCTGTAACAGCCACCTCTAAGGCTGAAGGACCTTCAACCACTTCCATGGGAATAGAGCAATCCATACTAGCCTCCTGACTCTTAAGACCGCGCTCCAAGGTCGATGAGGCACGAGACGCCGCTCGGGATAACTCCAACCAGGCATCAGGCACATCAGCACAAATTTCCATCATACCACCATCTGCCGGCTCCGACAACAGATCTTCTGGGACCATATCTTCGAGAGTCTGATCAAAATTTGCCAGAGACAATTCTTGCAGACCAATGAGGGCAGACAAAGCTGGAGAAGGAACACCACTACTCTCCCCGCTGGCTATGTAGCGCCGGCTGTTCTTCCGAATTAAAGGGATTTCCTCCTCCTCTTCCTCATCTTCATCAATAATGCGGACGGTACACCCATTGGGATCAACTTTGGCCGGATTACACCCATTGGGTTCAACATCATCAAGGTCACACCCATTGGGTTCAGCATCAGTCGGGTCACACCCATTGGGATTAGCTTCAGCAAAAACCGGCACTGGCACTTCCTCAGCAGCAGGAGCAGAAGGGCCGGCATCCTGATTCAAGCATGACACTCGACGAAGATGTCTCTTTTTCTTTTTCTTCCCCTTAGCAGGAGAAGTTGGATTATTGGTTCAGCGAGGACGCTTCGGGCGAATACTATCAGACCTCTGAGTATCCAAAGCTTTGCCAGACTCGGGGATGGGTGCTACAACCAGTGTTTCAGTAGGGGCTGCATCAGAGGAATCTTTAGCCAACATGTCTAGCATGGCACTTATTTCTACGTCACTCGGATTCAAAGGCACCTCGAAATGAACCTGCATATTGTCATCGGGGATTTCGCCAAGTGAAGCAACCAAAGCCTCAACCTCTTCGGGAGAAGGTCGCACTCTAAGGCCCAAACCGCTATCACCAGTAGGAGGATTTGACACAAAACTGATGAAGGCCTTGGAAGGAGGCAGATTCTAGGCTAAGTATGCAACATGAGCACCGATATTAGACACCTTGCCTCTAAGTATCATCTCAAGCCGGCTCACCAAATCCACAGCAGGAATCCTTCTGTTGGTAACCCGGATTGAATCAGCAAGGCCTCGATACAGATAAGCTGGATACGCTCTGTCTTTTAGTGGTTGAATGTTCTTGAAAACAAAATCGGCAACCACAGCCTCGGCAGTCAGACCCTTCTCCTTCAACAATCCAACCTCGGCAAGCAGAGCCCCCGCCTCAGCTACCTCCAGGTCTATGGGGGATTTAGTCCAACTTGGAGTGCGAACATCTGGTTGTCTCCCTGACCGGGGGAGGGAATTCCCGTGATTCTCCATGATAAATCATTCCAGGCGCCATCCTTTGATGTTGTCCTTGAGTGGGATGTCGAGGTACTCGGTTTTCCTCCCACTGTGCATCTCCAAACTTGCACCCCCACAAGCTGGTGCTGTCCCCCGGCCATCCCAGGCCGACAGTGATACAAATACTTCCATAAGCCAAAGTGTGGCAGAATACCAAGGAAGGCTTCGCACAATTGAACAAAAACAGAAACTTGCAGAATGGAATTGGGATTCAGATGGGTTAGATTCAAGTGATAGAAATCAAGGAGACCGCGAAAGAAAGGAGAAATAGGAAGAGCAAGGCCGTGGATGAGAAAAGGAATGTAAATGACGGATTCGTGAGTGTCTTCTGTCGTAACAGTGACCCCATGACAAATCCACCAAGAACAGAGTTCCTTCGGAGGAAGAACTCCGACGGATACAAGGTGGAGAAGGTCGGATTCAGAAACAACAGACATGTGGTTACCTGCGAAAGGCAACTGGCTGTTGGGATTGATGGGAGGAATGATTGCGACAGATGAACTCTGAGTCTTCCGCTTGGGAGCCATCTCAATCTTGCTGGTGAGCGGAGCGGAAGCAATATCGCAAGAGAGCAGAGAAGATGTGGATGCAGAAAAGCAAAACTAGGGCTCAGAATGCAGAGGCATGCGACAGTGCAGTACATATGGGGTTTTCCCGAGCCAGACGCCATTTCTAAAAAGTGCCCAGTCATCACCCAGTTGTTATTTCTAAAACGCTGGCATGCCATGTCATCACTCGGCCGTTATTTCCAAAACGGCCGACGCGGCCCAATATAACTCAGCTGCTATTTCTAAAAACGCTGACGTTACCAGACTTCACTCGGCCACTGTTTCCAAAGCGGTCGACGTGGTCCGTTGTCACTCGGCTGTTACTTCTAAAATGTCGGCATCGCCAGTAGTCACTCGGCTGTTATTCCTAAAGCGGCGACGTGGCTTCAAAGGACTCGGTTGTTACTTCTAAAACGTCGACATCGCTAGTAGCCGCTCGGTCGTTATTTCTAAAACATCAACGTGGCCCGTTATCACTCGGTTGTTACTTCTAAAAACGCTGACGTCGCCGGTAATCACTCGGCTGTTATTCCTAAAGCAGCAACGTGGCTCCAAAGGACTCGGTCGCTACCACTAAAGCGCCGACATCGCGAAGAAGGCAATCTGAAATGCGACTCGACGATTCTAAGTCGTTACTCAAGCGTTACGTCCAAGAACAACATCCGCAGTAAGGATAAATATGATCGACGATCGATGGGAAAGCAAAAGAGTGCACACAGAATGGGGCGAAATTCTTCTACATCATAAAAGGGAAGCATTACCAAACTTAAAAATCAACTCATTATGAGCTAATTTCCTCCCCACTACTACATTACATTTCACTACACTATACTACTAATTACTACTACATTATTTCACTAATACTACTTCTACTACTAATCTATACTAACATTTAAAACCAGTGGCACCTAGCCACTGGCCTTGTTGCTGCCCTGGCTGCTGCCCTTGCTGCCGCCCTCGCCGTCGCCTTCGCCGCCCTTGTCGTCGCCTTCGCCGCCGTCACCATCGCCTCCGTCGTCGTCGTCGTCACCGCCATCGCCGTCGCCGCCGCCCTCCTCGGACGAGTCCGAGGAGTTCTCCTCGTCCAAGGAGTACTCCGACTCATCCGAGCCCTCGAGACCGGCGCTCTCGACGGCCCGGATGTAGGTCCACACCTCTGCGGCGAGCCCCTGGGAGTCGTCTGAGTCATCAGACGACGCTGGGGGAGAGGCATGAACCGGTGAGCCCTCTGACTCGGAGGAGAACTCCTCCTCCGAGTACTCCGAGTCGCCGAAGTCCTCCGAGGGAGGAGTCGGCTCACGCTTCCGCTTATCGCCGGAGTGATGCGAAGAACTACCACCTTTCTTGCTCTTGCCCATGGTGGAGTAGAAGGAAAGTGAAGAGAGTAAGCAACAAGCAGCAGTAAGAGATGTGAAGATGCCGGAGAAGCAAGCACACTATTTATAGAAGAAGAAGGCAACCGCTCACCTCCTACCACGGCCACCAAACAGTCGCAAAAATTCAATATGCAATTCAAACCGTCTGGAGACACGTCAGGCGGCTGGCGCCGTTCCACGTAACACGACACCCATTGGGACTCCAGTCAATTGCTTGGGCGATATGATTACACCCGCGGTCACGTCAAGTTACTACTCAGAAGCAGTTTGCTAAACGCTCAGCGCACCAAGCCGTCCCTTGCCTACACCCATTGGGGGGGACGTCCAGGAATTTTCAATAGATTTTCCCAAGCAGTCACATCCATACAGTATACGCAATGAATACCTCAAGACAGAAGGAAGATATCAACAGATATTAGAGGAAAGCCAAATATAGCCGATGAGGTACAAGTCTAATCAACAGAAGCATTGAAGCACAAAGTGATATGAAGACTAGCCAAAGGCCATCTACCGAACGTCCAATCAATCGCAAATCAAATAAATTGCAAGATCTAACAAGATATGGGCAGATCGCGTACTCGGCCTCAAAGACAAAAATGTATGCTGACCTCTAAAACATAATGTTAATGATATAATGTTGATCTCTAAGGCATTCGACAAAAGGAAAGGATGATTCCTAAAAAACGGCATGAAACGAAGACCTTCAAGTGGATTATTTTCAAAAATCCACTCAAAGCTCGGGGCTACACCCATTGGGTGCACCTGTATCATCATCCCCGAGAGGCAAAATGCTGACCTCTAAAGCATAAGGCGAAACTAAGACCAGGCTGACTTCTGAAAAAGCATAAGTGGAAGATAAAAGTGATTTCTGAGAAGACTTGAAATGAAGACCTTCGAGTGGATTATCTACAAAAATCCACTCGAAGCTCGGGGGCTACACCCATTGGGTGCACCTTCGGTGCACCCAATGAATTTCGAAGTTCTACAAAGCAAAATGCTGACCTCTAAAGCATAAACCTGAGACAGAACACTGAATCTCGAGGAATAATAGCAGAAGAAGACAGTAAAATGTCGTTTTTACCGGATCACTCAGAGTTCAGAAGTAGTGGCCCGGCAGACTTATTTTCAAGGCATTCCTTGTTAAAATCAAAAACTGCAAGCTGGACCTAGGATCTTTGGGCCGCTTATTTCAAAATCAACCCAAAGATCGGGGGCTTGTGGGGGACGGATATCCCCCGGGTCCACCAAAAGGATAAGAGACCTCACGAGAGGCCCGTGGGCCCAATAATTCGCAAGGTCATCCATTCGTGGGCCTGGGGAGGAACGTCTAGTGAAGCGGATTGACACAAGACCGGATCGATGCAAGCCCAGACGACCCGATGAATTCGAGCAGTGGTCACAACAGTGACCTGACCTTCCCGCGCAGGGGCCTCATACATCGGAACCGAGCGAGGATGGGTCGGCTGAATTATAGGAAGATAGACTCAGTCAGTTCACTATTACTTAGACACACGTCATTATCATATCCGCATGTAACACCCCACGGTCGAGTATATAAGGCATAGGGGGCACCCCTTCAAGAAGAGAGACCTCACTACTTAGCCACCCACCCGGTTCTTTACGTTTCCAACACTAGAGAGCCTCCTTTTAACCCACCACATAAAGTACTCACGCCAGGACGTATGGTGTTATGCATCTCAAAGCGGCCTGAACCTGTACACAACTGTCCACTGTCTCTCGTGCATCTAGCATGAACCATCGAGCTACAGTTGGTAACACCGTCCTACTCCAAAAAGCACCTTGAGGGGCAACCCCGGGTGCGCGGTCGGACCCAAAACACCGACACAACCCCACATAGGTCATTGGCTGACCAAGCAAAGACATCTTTGTTGTTGAACAGGAATATTTTAAGGCTTGCCTCTTGTTCAGAAGCTAGTTGTGAACCGAAGAAAACCCTTTGGTCGACCACATCTTTCCAAAGGAGAATTGGCTTTGGCAGATCTGCTGAAGTTGCTTGTTCTTTGAATTGTTTGTTTTGTGCTTGAGCTTCAACTTCATCAATATTATGGACAACCTTGGATTCTTGCTAGGTTCCTTCTGCCTTTCTTGTGGCTTATTGGCTTCCATAAACTGATATAATGCCTTGGTTACTTGGTATCTTCATACAAAGATAAGCTGACTGTAGGACTGCTTCAAAAGCAGTAAGTGTTCCTCTTCCAATGATTGCATTATATGGAATTCCATGTCGATAATATCAAACACAACTTCCTTTGTTCTAGTGTTGTTGATATAACCAAAGGTGACAGGCATGGCCAGTTTCCCAAGTGCTATGACTTGCTTGCCTCCGAAGCCACAAAGTCGGTAAGCTGATTCTTGAATTTTATCTTCGAGTTTTTGCATTTGTCTGAAGGCTTTTGCGAAGACGATATCTGCTGCACTGCCTATGTCGACCAAGACATTGTGAACTACGAAACCTTTTATGACACACGAAATCACCATGGCATCTTTGTGTGGATAATCTTTGAGTTGAAGATCTTCTTCAGAGAATTTAATTGGAATATGAGACCACTTTGATCTAATGTATGACCCTCGAACCCCAACATATTGTACCCTTCTCTGGGATTCTTTCTTCTATTTCTTGTTGCTTGGTTCAAAGCCTGATCCTGTCTACCATCCAGCAGTTCTCGAAAGATTGGAAAATAGAGGTAGTGATAATCATGTTATGGTGCATCTGTAAGTGTAGAAATGGCTGGATTTTTGAAAATGCTCCTCCCACAACACATGGTTGCCAAGCTATGTTCAAGAAGGAAATGCTTCTACTCTGTTTCAGAATGAAGAAAGCAGTGGGAGAGATTAGAGCTTGAGTTCATATATTGTAATATACTAATGTACAGTAGTTGTACACGACATTTTTATTTATATAATTAAAGATACTGCAGGCCCTGCAGTATTACTATTCAAAAAAATGTGAAAGCTTAGGCCTATAAGCCATATGTTGATTATTTTTTAAATGAGATTAAAGATCATCAAATAAATAAGAAACCACCAAAACAACTAGATTTTGTAATGATGCACATACCTCTTTTTTCTAAAATGATCCTCGCAACAAATACTTCCATAGTATATTATTTTTAGTTTGTTAACCCAAACTTCTCGAAAATATACTAATGCGCACACCACCAATAAATACAAAAGGCATGATCCATTCTATGATGGGCTTAATGCAACTATGTTGATATTGTAAGTATTGATATATTATTTTCTGTAAATGGTTCTGAACTTAAAAGAAATTGAAACATCACAACATTTAAAAAAAACTATATAATTTAGAGTGGAGAGAGAGCATTCACGCGTTCTAGTTTGGAAGAAGGGCTTTGTGGTTCTGTGTTCCTGCTTATTTGTAAAACTTTAATTTTGATTCTCTCTTTTCAGCCCTTCCATGTTTAGGTAAAAACATCTCACTTTTGAAAAAAAACGTGTTCAAGAATCTATTCTGTACAAATGCACAACATAATTCCTCACTGGAAATCTGGAATGGAACAACAAGTCAATCGTGCATTCTGTGGCAGACGAACAACCTGACCCCACGTATGCATCGGAAGTTCGGGACGGAGTGACGCACTACACAGACGCGACAAGAGCGAAGGCACAGAGGAGGTGTGCAGCGGTGTGGTGAGCTGAGCTGGGCGGACCCTCCAAAGCCCGAGCGTGAGCGCCATCGTCCACCGAGGCCTTGCCTGCCTGCCTTGTTTCCCCAACCCCCTCGGACCCTCACATCTTCCTCGGTCTCTCCGCCGCCCACCACCTCCCTCCCCCTCCTCTCTTTATACGCCACCGCGGCGGGGCTTCCCCCATCCCTTGTCCGTTCGCTGCATTGCTCCCCTAACCGTTCGGCCAGGAGACAGCGGAGAGGGCAGAGATGGCGGCCGCGTCCTTCACCGCCGCCAAGTTCCTGGCGCCGGTGGCCGCGAGATCCGGCGGAGAGAGGGCGCCCCCGCTCCCCGCCGGCGCCTCGTCCTCCTCCTTCGCCAGGACCCTGCGCCGCGGCGCGGTGCACCACCCGCGCCTGCGCACCGCGCTCGCCGTCTCCTCCGACCTGCTCGCTGGGAACAAGGCCGCGCAGGCCGCCGCCGCGCATCCGGTATGGAATACCTTTTCTACGTTGCTCTCTCCTGTTACTTCAGAGAGAAAAAAGCGATCTTGGGTGCCGACGCAGTGTAAAAACCCGATCTTGGGCGCTCTTTACAGTTTAACTGTGCTGCGCGATTGGATCTCACGAGTCTGAAATTCCGATGAGTGATATGGTTTCTAGTTTAACGACGATTTGGCTGGTTGCATCCCACAGTAGTACTTTGTAGTCGCAATTCGGGATGCATAAGCGTAAATCTCACAAAACTTTACCTCCCAGCTTTGGAATGAAAGGTGAAAGGATATCGTGGCCTCCTGAATTTCATGGTGATGACTCCCCTGTGCTCTAAAAGTGCTGCTGAAGTTGTCTTCTCGCTCTCGGATACTGCTCATTTGTGATCGGATACCTATGAATGGAGACAGTTGTTTAGTTAACATAATGTCACTGATTGACAGCTGAAATTGTAGTTTTCACCACATATTTTTTAATAGATCCACCAGTTAGCTCTGTTCATGCCTGCAGCTGCAAGTCTGATGAGGTATCAGTGTCTTGAGACTCAGGACTGAACTGATACAGTCATACTATCTTCTGTCACCTAGCTTACCTAACTAGTACTCCCTCCGTTTCTTTTTAGTTGTCGCTGGATAGTTCAATTTTGCACTATCCAGCGACAACTAAAACGAAACGGAGGGAGTACTGCTTAGACATGGAAAATGTCTTATTTGTTTTTCTGTTGCTGCAAGTCTGTTCAAGTTGCAGAACACTGTGTTGTGTACGTAATTCATGGTCTATCGTTTTCTCCAGGCGGTTACCCGGGAAGAGGCACTGGAGCTGTATGAGGACATGGTTCTTGGCCGTGTATTCGAGGACATGTGTGCACAAATGTACTACCGTGGCAAGATGTTTGGTTTCGTCCACCTTTACAATGGCCAGGAGGCTGTCTCCACTGGCTTCATCAAACTTCTGAACCAAGCTGACTGTGTTGTTAGCACATACCGTGATCATGTCCATGCGCTGTCCAAGGGTGTCCCGGCACGTTCTGTCATGGCTGAGCTCTTTGGCAAGGCCACAGGCTGCTGCCGTGGACAGGGTGGTTCCATGCACATGTTCTCTGCTCCCCACAACCTCCTGGGAGGCTTTGCCTTCATCGGAGAGGGCATTCCTGTTGCCACTGGTGCAGCCTTTGCTGCTAAGTACCGTCATGAGGTGCTCAAGGAGTCTGGCCCTGATGGGCTTGATGTCACATTGGCGTTCTTTGGCGATGGTACCTGTAATAATGGCCAGTTCTTTGAGTGTCTGAACATGGCACAGCTTTGGAAGCTTCCTATTGTGTTTGTTGTGGAGAATAACCTGTGGGCAATTGGAATGTCACACATTAGGGCTACATCGGACCCAGAGATTTGGAAGAAGGGGCCAGCATTTGGAATGCCTGGGGTGCATGTTGATGGTATGGATGTCCTGAAGGTCAGGGAGGTTGCTAAGGAGGCAATTGAGAGGGCAAGGAGAGGTGAAGGGCCAACCCTAGTCGAGTGTGAAACATACAGGTTCCGGGGTCACTCCCTTGCAGACCCAGATGAGCTCAGGAAGCCTGGTAAGGATTACTTTCCTGTTTGGCTGTTTCATTTTATTTCTGTTCTGCTTCATAAAGAATGATGTTTCTGGTATGAACCAGGCTAACTGACTGGAGAAATGTAAAGTGGTGTCGATTCTTTTTACACTTGTAGTAGTTACATATAAACAATCTCATCTTGATCTGAGTTTAAGTAATATACACTATATTACTGTTACTTTTATTTACAGCACATGTAAGATTAATAGTCCCTGCACTGGTCCTGTGATCATGTTTAATGGCAGTGTGGCATCACAAACTAGTGAACCGTGTAATCTTTGTAACATTAAGAACAGTACCTAACTCCATTTCTGAAAGTTTAGAAGCAATTGTCATGTTAATACTGCATGCAAAAAAATGGTTGGAAATTTAATATGTTTCTGCTGCTGCTGTTTGTGTGTACTGGCATAGTTAAGATGTCCCTTTTTTTGCTTGCACCATAGTCTATACATGCAGGATTGCCAATGAGGACACACATGATACATGACTAGTAAGATAATCTGATTGATGAAATCTGGTTGGTCAGAGCAATGTTGTTTGAGGATTCTGTGGTGCCAATTAAACTACTGAAAGAAACATTTTTATCAGATTTCAGCTCTTATCGTTATCGCAGTCATCTTATCTGAAATGTCAACATCCTGAATTCCTGATAGGAATTGTTAGGATGTCTTTTAGCCACCTGCCGACCTCATAGTTGTCTAGGACCACTTGCCCTGGATTTTCTTTTCCTATTTCTCAACTTCATAAGAACGAACTCCCCCCCCCCCCCTCCCCCCCTTTCTGAAGGAAAATGTTTTGGTGAACTTGATATTTTCCTGAAGGAGAATGCAGGGTATTTTTTGAATGACTGGTTTCCTTGGATATGCATTTTATCCCAAAACTAAATGGACATAATAAAGTTCGTAAGAACAGTGGCTGTTAGAATTCCTTCACTTATGTTTTTTGATGCTTTAATCAGTTTGGATTGACATGTGAACCAGCAAACTATCTTGTTTTATGTAACTGCTTGATAATTACCTTTTCCTTCATTACTCATGTATGCAAGTTGACAACCGAAATGTTCAGGACATCTGCACCTTGTTTCATGACTGTCACAGGTCACATCACTACATATGTATATATGCATGTGTTCTCTTCATTTCTCCATCATACCTGTTTGAGCGCCTCACTTTTATTTCTCTCTCATACGTTCAAGCTTGAGTGGGTTTCTTATGCCTTTGAAAGTTTACCTGGAACACTTATTAAACTGATGACCCCCCACCACAAAATGACTCTTTCGCGCAGATGAGAAAACACACTACGCCGCAAGGGATTCTATCACGGCCTTGAAGAAGTACATCATAGAGCAGAACCTCGCAACCGAATCCGAGCTGAAGAGCATCGAGAAGAAGATCGACGATGTCGTTGAGGAGGCTGTCGAGTTTGCTGACGCGAGCCCGCATCCGCCGCGCAGCCAGCTGTTGGAGAACGTGTTTGCCGACCCCAAAGGCTTTGGTATCGGCCCCGATGGTAAGTACAGGTGCGAGGATCCCAAGTTCACCCAAGGCACCGCCCAAGTTTAAGGAGGTTAATCTGCGCTCTGTACCACTGTACTTGGGTTCTCTAGTTTTGTCGATCCAGTGTCATGTTAAGGATACTGTATGCATAAGGTGGTCCATTTCTTTGGCTCTTAGGATTGTGTCTGATACTGTTGTGTAATTTATTCGAATGCTCAACTGATGCCCAGGTTTTATGATACGTTCCGGAGCTTAACTTGTTCAGGAACAGCTCAGTTTCTACTCTATAGAAGTATGTAGAATGGTTTTGGGGTAGTAAGGCCTTGTTTGTTTACCCCATAAATTATATAATCCAGCTTATAAATAAGTTGAGAAGTAAACATAGATTATTAGGTGGATTATGTAATCTAGATATCTAGATTATGATAATCTATAAGCAGGTCAATAGGTACTTATATAATCCATAAGCTTGATTCTATAATCCTAGAAGGAAACAAATAGAGCCTAAATTTGTTTATCCTCTAAATTATATAATTTAGCTTAAATAAGTTAAGAGACAAACAAACAAAACTGATTATTAGGTGGATTATATAATCTAGATATCTAGATTATGATAATCTATAAGTAGAATGATATGTTTATATAATCTATAAGCTAGATTATTACTCCTTTCGGTTTTTTTTATATTTGATGTTGGTTAGTACAAAAATGAAGTAGCTAGCGTCAAATAAAAAAAATGAAGGTAGTATAAGAAAACAAACAGGGCCTAACAGATATAGGGTGCATCAGTTCAGATTGACCTTGGGCCAAGTTTTATAGCTAGCCCAAACTGTCATTTCTTTGTGATGCTACACTGCATGGGATATCTGGTATTCTGGTCAAAGGTTATTTTGCGAATTGCGATGGTTGCCTGGTCGGTATGCACCTGAGGTTTAATAACCTGGTAGTACGTCAAAATCCCATTGCTGGGAAGTCTGCCGTATGCATGCCTAGGATTGAATTGGTCCACCGGTCATCAGAGCGGGAGGAGGAGCTATGACTCCGGGTCAATAAAGAATGGCGCCTCGTCCGCATCTTGTGTTCAACACGGACGGAGAACAAGAGCATCATGTCAAATATCTGATGCTAGCTTGCAAAACACAACTTCTTCAGTTATCTTACGAGATCATGCTGGAAGCAACCTCTCCCTGCTGCCTACTCAGAAGTAGGGGTGAAAACGGGTCGGGTATATCCGCCGGGTATCAGATACATATAGTGTAAATACTCGTTTTTTCAGATACGGATACGAGTATTTTTATATTCGGGACGAATACGGGTAATACCTGAATAGTGCAGCTTCGGATTCGGATCGGAACCAATACTACCTGGTAAATACCCGGATATTCGGGTCGGATACGGGTACCCGGAATTCGGGTACCCGTTTTTTTTCTTTTTCTGCATAATAATATAGTTATAAAATTATAACTTTTATTTATGAAATCGGATGAAAATAAAGTTTATATAAAAATTATAGAGCTCGAAGAGATCTATAACTTTGTAGTACATCACATTTTTGTTTAAATACATATTTAGGTCAAAATCATTGAAATAGTGTCCAAATTTATATCAAATTAATATGCTTTATCATTTTCGTGTGGAGACTCAAGGTTATCTCCATGTGAGAACTTAAGGTAATCTTTTTATAGACTATTTATTAGTATTGGTAACTTATTTTGCAATTTTCGATCGACGCTACAATATTTTTATGAATTTAATTGTATTTTGATGATTTTCTACAACAAGAAATTAATAATACACCAAATAGCCTCAATTTTTTTTTGAAATTTTACGAAGGCACAACATATGTTCATATATGTGGCAGAACCTCCTAAGTTATTAGACCCACATGCACCTATCTTTGTCTCAAAGACCTCAGACAACTATGCATGTGCACTAAATAACTTAACAGGATCCGTCCGATTGTCCCAAGGACATCGGATAAACCACTTACAACCAGAACCGCGGGATTAAGTAACACAAAACACACACATCAATATTTTACAGCGAAAATCTTATTACCAAATTTTACAAGTTACAAAAATTTTATATTATTTTATCGGAGTGATTACAAAAATATAAGTTTGAAATATATGCTAGCTCAAATGACCATCCTCAGTAAGAAGATAAAGACTGGGTATACTTATATAAGAAGGCCGAGCCCACCGGCACTTAACACCATCACAGCAGCACAAAGTTATATCCTGAAAAACAACAGGGAATAAAACCCTGAGTATGGAATTACTCAGCAAGTCTTACCCGACTAAGGAAAAGACTCTCAAGGGTATGCTGCATAAATAGGAATCAAGGAGAGGCTTTAGCAAGAATCAACTTAGATACTTTTGCAGAAATAGCTTACTAAAGTGAATCCTTACTTTCAATGTTTTAACGCCAGATTAAATATTAATAGACTCTGTTTGCATCTAGTCTAATTTCACCATCTCATCAATACAACATCATTTTTATTCATGAGGTTCACATCCTGACTTAGGTTGTAGGGAAGTGACCAAGTCTTCATAACCGCGAAGGTACGGCGATCCGAATCGATTATACTCAGCTGAGGATCTCCGATCACACGACATATGTAGCACTTAACCCTTGCATATGTCAACCCGCCACCGGGGTTCTTAAGACCAGATCAGGTTCACGCGAACCGAGAGCACAGATACACCACCGTCCAGCCTCTTGCCACGGAGGGTACACGCTACTCTCGCCACCGCTCCACGCCCATTTCGTGTTATCTTATTCTGGCCTTAGTCTACCCGAGGCAAGGCTTACCCATGACGAGGCATGTGACCAGTTAAAGGGTCCTCGATCAGCACGCCTACATACGCATCCAATCCTTAATCAACCTGGGTAGAACATCACCTGTTCCTAGCCCAAGTCTCGATTTAAGTACTTCCATCCTTAGGATTGTTTCTGTTCCTTAGGAAGAAGAGAGCATCACAGGGAACTTTGCAGTAAGATCCCACCATTGCTCTAAATGAAAATATTATTTCAGGTAGAAGCCATCCTTTCTCGAGCTAGGCTAAGGACAACCTCTATCCACAAGATCTAAGCAGGGCTAAGCATTTTTGTAAATCATGTTTTGATACTTCACCAGAAGTATCTATAAAGGTATGGATATCAAGGAAGACAATGCATCAAAGGTTCCAAGCAACTCCTATAAACCTAATGCACATTTCACTAGACTTAAAGTGTGCGAAAATTATTTAAAAACACAAGGAAAGGGGTTGCATGCACCAGGGCTTGCCTGAGTAACACTAGGTTAGTGTTGTTAGACGACGACTTGGCGAGTATCCTTTGGCTTGGCACTCGTTTAGATTATCCATCTTCTGGTTCGTCCATCAGCATCATCCTGCGGATTGGTCCTCGCTTGGGGTCGACTTGAGCCATTTTCCGCATCACGCGATTAATTAACGTACCTGAATGGAATGCATTATGCACATGAATGCATATCGATGGAAATATTACAAACCTAAATAGTGCTACGCGATGGCGAATTTAAACACCTAGCGGCGATGCGTTGTACAATTTTGTACGAAATCAGTAGTTATTAATATACGACTACACGCAATAATTACGTACTACACGCAATAATTACGTTTCTCGAACCTAACGCAAACATTGCAAACAAATTATACACTTTAAACATGATTAGCCTAAACACAATTCATCAGCTACTTAATTAAATGTTAAATTTATCTCTCACTTTATAAATTATATCACTTTACTTGCCAAGAACTAATTGAATTTTATTTTGCATCACACATATTTATTTAATCTATCTAACAATTCGGCTAACAACTTGCGCGCTAGTAATAGATTTACTTAGATTCACTACTTTGATTAACGAACGAATCCGAGTTTTTCGTCGATTACACGTTAAATACCGCACTAATATTAAACTACTCGAAACTAATAACCCAAGCAAACTACCTAGAACTTAATAACTATTATAACGTAAGATATCAGCAACATGTACGACTACCGATCAAATCACCGTAAACGATTCAGGTAGTCTAATAAATATCATATTTAGTCGACTGGAATAACGAATCCACTTACCGTCCATTAAATCCGACTAAAAGCTTGCGAGAACGTCGATAATTTCTGAATAAAATCTTTGATCAACTCGCTGACGAGTATAGAACGGAGCTTCACTTTCTCTTCATATTTAGTAGAACTTCGCATAAACAGCGATGATTCTTGTTCTAGCCTTTCGCCGAGCACTTGGGGCATCGACCACGGGCTTGCTTCTCCACATCTTTTTAGAATGCTTTTGTCGGCGCGAATACCAGTTGGAGACAGCACGTGGGGACTGGCATCAAGAGGAGACGACGAAACAACGACAAACTAGCAAGCTGAGCTACAGCGAGCGATGTCGACAACAAGGCCAGGTGAAGAAAATTCGCGCGCGCGACTAGAAGGAATTGAGAAGCCACGATGCTAGAGAAACTTCACGGTGCGAAAACACCCGAGAATTCGACGGCGACGCGTGCGCAAGGGAACACGCGCGCGCAGGAAAATTCATGGCGGGTCACAGCAGGGGATGGGGCCTCGGCTGAACGCGCACACGAGAGAGCTCACGGTCGGAAAGAACTTGACCGGCCCAGAGAAATAGGGGGCGTGGCCAACAGGAATTCGAGCAGAGGGCACAGTTGCGTGCAGGGGCATCCCGGCGAGCTCGCCATGGGAGATCTCGGCCGCCACGGACAAATAGGGAGCTGAGGCGAGCTGCGCGCAGAGAGACTCACGCGCACAGGGAAGAACGGCTGGGAGGAGTTGGAGGCCGCGACGCGTGCGCAGGGAGGACGACGGAGCGCCAGAGACCCGCGCGTAGGAGGCCGAGCGTTGGGGCTAGCCAGGCGCGTGCGCGCGAGAAGCAGGGTGCGACGGCTGAGGGAGAGACAGAGCGCGCGCGTCGGCCGAGCCAGCGGAGCACGCCTGCACGCGAGCGAACAGGGGGAGAAGGCGAGGGCGCGCGCGCAGCATGGGAGAGAGAGCTCGGGGGAGCCGCGGCGCTGGGAGAAGACGAAGCACCAGCGACGCAAACCAATCTGAGGGAGAGAGATAAGCAGGAATGGAGCGCGCGTCCACGGGAAGGAACCGAGCGGCCGAGGAGAGAGAGCAGGAAATATCCTGCGACGGGATAAGACCGACGGCTGGAACACGGCTGGGGGCTTACGCCGGTGAGCAGGGAGAGCAGAGGATGAGCTCGGCGGCGGGATAATCTTCCAGGAGCTTGAGCGGCTGGGCGTGCGAGATTTTTTTTTCGCACGGATCTTTAGCGGCGCAAAGAAAATCAGGAAGAGAGAAGGCAGCTCGAAAAATCAAGGGAGGGAAGAGATATGGCCAACGATTGAAATATCTGAGGGAAAGCGGTTTCCGTGAGAAAAATCAGGGATAGAAGAAAAATCTTCATCTGCCATGCGATAGGAACGTAATGATTTTTCTCTCTTTTTTTAAAGATTCATTTTCTTATTTTTCCTTTAACAAAGAATCGCAGATATTTTGGATCACGATATCTCGAGATAAATAAAAGATCGACACGGTACAGGATACACATTTCTTTCTATGAATTAGCGAACCAAATTGATCACTAATTACTCGCTTTCAGTTCTAATTACATTGGTCTGGGTTGTTTCGGACTGAAAACTATGTTTGCGATTTCCAATTAATTTGGTGTCGAACGAAAATTTATCTCCTACGACAAATCAGGGAAATAAATTAATTCAAAATATTGGATGTCAGCTCTAACTATCTCAGCCCGATTTAATTTAGGGCAGATAACTTACTAAACGAATAAATTTCAATTATAAATCCTCGAACGAGCTGTCTCGGTTGACGAGTGGGAACAGAATTATTTGCACCGAAAATCTTAGTCGACGAGTTCTGACTAACTTGTTCGGCGTGATTCGACCGAAATTAGCCGAAACACAATCTGCGAACGTATACGCGATTTTTGTCGTTGAAACAGCGTGCTGAAGAATTAATTGGATTATAACCTCACGCATGATTTTTCTCGGACGATACGCGATTCAGATTATTTTACTCCAAACATTTCTGTCGCTGAGTTCAAATTAATTTGTTCGGGATAAAAATCGCAAAAGCACGTCGAGCTTCCGAATTCGTATTCGCGCGAGCGATGAATTTTTTAAATAATCATCGGACGCACCGATTTTCAGAACAACTATGTTCCGAACATCACGAAAATTTCGGAAGAGCCCGGATGGATAAAAATAAAAGCGATGTCGCACTCGCGACAGACGACCCCGATGCGATATAAAAATCGCGATAGGCAAAGATGTTTAAAATTTAACATCTGTTTTATCCGCTGACATTACGTGCTTAAATTCACACTCGTTGTCGAGCTAAATATAAACACCTGGGGTGTTACAGCCCTCCCCCCTTCTGAGGGTAGAGAAGCATGTAACCCACATCCATATCAGCGATAATCGTGAGACAGTTCTGAGCAAAGGCAAGTGTCTCAGAGTGTGGTTTCTCTAGCGGACATAACATGTATCGCCTTAGGCTAATTTAGAAATGTCCACCAAAGAGACAATATCTGCCAGAGGTACACATAAGGTTCTATGTGTGCAGTTTACTCTTTCTGATGACACTGTACTATCTGAGTCTGTTGAGCGAGTGGCAATTACGCGATCTTACCCAAACATAATCAGATGCACCATCTTGGATAAAACACACAGAAAGAGGTTTACCAACAAGTGGTTACAGTAAGTTCATGGCACACGAGATGGGTGTGAACGTCGAATAACATCACAGTTAACTCGTGTTAGGCTAGAAAATCTAAGTTCAAGGAAATGATAGAGACTCGAAAAAAATATCAATGGAAAGATTCGTTGATGTTGTCTTCGCAACCATACCATTTTATCAAGCACTAGGCATGGCTCGACATGATCACACACGCTGGAAAAGTACACGTGAGGCGATCGAGGCATGACTAGAGCGATAATTAGGCAGTTACTGGCCGACTTAATCTTGATTCTTGTAAGTACTTCCTTAGGATGGGTTGACCCAAAGTGAGTTCAGACAACTCGATAAAGCGATCTCTAAACTCAACCTTTGATCACAAGGCGGTTACAAGTTAGTAAAACCAACTTGTTGAACTACTTTCGACATTGAGCAAGTCCTCTCAGTACCATCGGTAAGCCAACGGTCGAGAGCTCACATTCGCTAGCAAAAGGTCATGCATTTGGGTAGAAATCCATTTGGTCATGTTGTTCATCCATTTCTTCATGCGAGATGAATTATCCACTTGGTTAGGGAATACATGGATTAAATAAGGGAGCGAATGAACAAACTCCTGCATCACAGCAGCAGGGAAAGCCAAATCTCTATTTTGAGAGCTAATCAGTTGTTTTTCAACACTAAAAAGCTCCAAGGCTTCACCTTTACCCACAAGATGTAAAGGGAACTTGTATGAGTAGTCACTACCAAGATCAAAAGAAATAAGACCACACATGAAAGTGGTATGCCCTTTTGATCCAATGGAGATGACAGATGTTGCTTGATCACTTCACAAACAACATAGAATTTGTTTCAAGGGAAGGTCCACGGAAGATAACACATCAGTGTAGTTCCACAATGGATCATGACTAGGGACCTTGATACCAGCATGTGCCAAGCAGCATAACCTTGCATGTACATTCACAAGGGGCTCTCAGTTTCGCTGCGGCACCATACGTCCTTAATCATGACACCATCACCGAACCGACACCAATAATGAATCTCACGTAGCAAAAACAGATTGTGCTAAGATAACACATTGATGTAGTCTCATAATGGATTATGACTACTAACTGTGATACCAGCGCGTGCCAAGTAGCGCAACCATGTGTGTACATTCACCGGAGGCCCTCGGTTTCGTCACGGCACCATCAGTTTTAGTCATAACGCCACTACCAAACTCAACCAATGAGAAACCTTACGTGGCACAATTAGACTAAGCAAGGATGGCAATTTACAAAAATAGACTCCACTTGTAAGAATGGTTACAAGTAGAGAACCAAATAGATCACGGCCCGATGAATGAACAAGACATGGCCATAACCTAACTTGGATGAAAGAAGTACGATGGGAGACTGTTAATTCAGCCCCAAGCATATTTCTATGCCCATCGCAGAGATCACAAGGTCAAGGATTAAATTGGTATGCCTTCGATAGGTATGGGGAAACCAAAGGCATCAATTTCAAGAAATTGGTCGGACATGTCTTTCCTAGGTTAGGTTGATAAAGTAACATGGCGGTCCTTAAAAACAAGCAAACTGGATAAGGTACATGAAAGTAGCCTAGAGGGGGGGTGAATAGGCTAATCTAAAAATTTTCACAACAAACTTCGAAAGATTGTTAAATACACAGTTCGACTGGTGCAGGCCGGTTCAACAGCTACGCGCGCAAGTTGAACCACTCTGAACCAATCCAACTGTTTTATAAACTTTAGACTAAAATCTACTCGAAAAAGTATTTTGCAAGTTCTTGAGAGAAGTAAGATATAGCTAAGTGAGGATGAAAAGATGAATATGTAAAGGCTATTTTACTTCTAGATAAACTCTACGGAAAAATCTTTATGTCAATCTTGCAAGTAAAAATATCTCAAGTTAAAACAAGCAAGAACACAAGACACAAGATTTAATCCGAGGTTCGGCCACACCACAAAGGTGTCCTACTCCCCGTTGAGGAGCCCACAAAGGGCCGGGTCTTTTTCAACCCTAATCCTCCAAAAGCCGACCACAAAGGTCAAGGCAATCTCTTCTTATCTTAGCTCAAAGAGCGGGTGATACAAACTTCTTGAGGTCGTCCACAAATTTGGAGACTCCCAAGCAATCTCAAAAGATCTTGAAACCTAGGGTTTCAAGAACACCAAGAATGCACAAGAGGGGTTTGCACAAGCTCAAGTCTTTGTAAAAGAGATGGGAGAGGAAAAACCAAATCGTGAGCACAAGCACAAACCTCACACCCAAGAGCTCCTCCAACAAGGTTGAATCTTGAGGAAGATTTAAGTGTGAGAGAGATGGAGAGATGAGTGCTTTGTCTCAAGTTAGGTGAGCAATAAATGAGTGAGTGTTCAGCCGTATTAAAGAAGAGAGAGAGAGGGGTCTATTTATAATCACGGCTCAAAAACTAGCCGTTTGACCAAAAACCCCGCTGAAAACCGGTTGAACCACCCCCTAGGGCGGTTGAACCTCCCCCTGACAGATCAGCAGTCTGTCTGCCAGTCTGACTGGCAGACTGACTGGCAGACTGACCTGCAGGCGGGTCAGACAGGCCAGGACCGGTTGAACCGCCCCCTCACACCCCTAGCGACCTGACTGCCAGTCTGACTGGCAGACTGCAGATCAGAAGTCAGAGGGTCAGAGACCATTTGAGCTGCCCCCCAGGACCAGTTCAGCTGGTCTAGACCAGAGAGTTTTGGAGAGAAAACCCCAGCTCAGCTGCCCGGGGGCAAGTTCAGCTAGGTATGGTCAAAGAGGTCCACAGCTGAAGTTGAAGTTCAGCTGGAGTTGAAAGTTCAACTCAGCTGAAGTCCAGCTCAGCTGAAAAGCTCAGCTGCAGCTGAAGAAGCTCATCACAGCTGAAGTTAAGTTCAGCTGGAAAGCTCAGCTGCAGTTGAAGAAGTTCAGCTGCTTTTTAGCAAGAACACTCTAGGTTTCTCAACCCTAACTATGGTCAACCAAATAATGTTAAAGTGATTTTTGGTTTTCAAAAATAGCTTTTGAATTAGAGAACTTGAGCTATAGCAAACACCTATACCTGTGCAGAAAAGAACAAGGAAGAATTACATCATGCAACACAAGATTTTACATAAATTTTTATACGTCCGTTGCATGAAGTCCTTGGTGCTTCCTTAAGTTCCTGTTTCCTTCTAATCATACACTAAGAACAAAAACTGTTAGTACCCTTATTTGTTTTGTCATTAAATCACCAAAACCCTCACTTGGGGCTGATTGCACTTACAATCTCCCCCTTTTTGGTGATTGATGCCAAAACAATTAAGGTCAAAAAGATATACATTTGCAATAGAAAGTTTCTTTTGAATGATTGTATGTAGATGGCTCCCCCTAAATGTGTGCACGATTGTGAATCCAACGTTTTGACATAATATGTCATGTGAGCAACACATTTAGAGATAGTGACAAAAACCATACTAAATACAATCATCCGAGGGGTGCAAGAATGTCATAACAGGAGTTGTGATGCACATGACTATCTCTAAATACACATCATTTTTACTTCATAGCAGAGTAGTCATTACAAACTGATAGGACAAAAGATGATGGCCAGAAGACCATCATATTACTTTGAATAACAACCCAACAGTTTTATTTCATACAATGGTAAAGGGGTACAAGCCACAACAGTGGCCAAAAACAAAAATAATCCAAAAGAAAACCGAAAGAACCACAAACTAGAGGTTGGATTTTCTCCCCCTTTTTGGCAACAAGTACCAAAAACGGAGAGAGAGACAAGGATACAAGAATCAATATCCTCCAGGAGGAGGATATGACAGAGGATATGATGGAGGATATGAAGTGTAGTCAGGAAAGAGGGTCCTCATCACGTCCTCCTCAAATGTGGAGTCCCGAGGTGGCTCATCAGCTGCAGAAAAAACAGATGTCGAAGATGTACGATGATCAGGAGGAGGTGGAGGGTGGTGGTGGTAACCAGAGCCGGATGGCCTAGGGTCACCAGGAATGGGTCCCGGACCCGGGTAGGGAGGCGGAGGGTGAGAGGATGATTGACCCGGATCCCTATGGTAGGGAGGCGGGGCAAACTCCTCGCGATCATCAACATAGGCTTCTTCTTCTTCATCGTCTGCAGACATAAATGGCACCCCGTAGGCCTGCTGGTGCCACTCATTGATCTCCGGGGGAGGAGGATGGAGAGGCACGTCAGGCGAGCGAGGGACAAAAGGCATGCCCATGGTGGAAGCTTGACGACGAAGATTGTCGTCAGTCTCCCGCTGACGCCGTGCCACCTCATGGACATCAGCAGAAATGTTGCGGCACATGGAGAAAAATGCCGCAAACCCATGGACCAAGCGAGCACCCATCCCTCGGCCACGACCTCGACCACGACCACGAGCACGTGGCATAGGAGATCCGCGGCCAGGAGAGGGACGCGAGGCAGCAGCGGGGTGAGAGGAAGATGGATGATGGGGAGGCTGGGGAGGTGGCTCAGTGGAGGAGGCAGGGCCTCCAGACCGTGAGGGAGCCCGCTTCGTACGAGCAGCTGGGTTGGAGGAATCAACCCAGTAGGGTACATAGCGGGAGTGTTTGACGGGTTTTTCGAAGTGGGTCTGGGTGACCACTTCGATCATCTTCATGATAAAGGGTGCATGAAGACACCCTCTGAGAGGAGACCAGGAAGCACGGACGATCTCTTCCCAGATCATGTCAAACACATTGATGCGGGCGAGACTGTTTGGAGCAAGGAGGAGGAGGAAGACTCGACTCTCCCCAAGGACGTTCATTTGATTTCCGCCCTTCGGGAGAACGGTCATCCGGGACAAAGAATTAAGGTACCTGTAGTACCTATGCATGTTAGCGGTCGTCCAAAACTCCCGCTCATTAGAGACATGAATAAATTCCGTCTCTTCCCGCATGGGCAGCCGAATGTTATGCACTCGCATGTTGATGCCCTGAATATCTGCATCAGAGAAGCCCAGAATATGGGCAAAACGACGATAACTGACTTTGTGCCAGTTACCCTGGATGAAGAAATACATGACTGGGTAATCATACCCATCGGCTTCCTCATCTACTTTCTTTATCCAGAGGGTGGCATAGAACTGAGCTACCACCTCGTCGTTCCAGGGGTATTCCATGGTCATAATGTTTCTTAACCCCTTTCTCTCTAAGTTTTGGAGAGCTGACGTCATGTCAGCATCTCCCATATTCTCACAACCCTCCCAGTCTATAAACCTATGTCTGACGACTGGGTGTTTCTTGGAAAGAATGACAGAATTGTAGAAGTCAGCCTGGAAAAGATTCCAGAACCGAGGGTCCTAGACACCAGGATGACGAGGAGTGAGAGTAGGGTTGGTGAACCTCAGGCGTTGAAGGGTGTCTATTCCCTTCAGAGAGAAGTCGACGGGAGGTTCATGCGGACCGCGGGTGATGTTCGCCGGATGCATGTGCAGTTCGGTGACGTAGAGAGCATCTGGCGCCGGAAGGTCGACGAAGTCGTCGAAAGCCCCATCCTCCTCCTGGCAGGGAGCATACCCAGAGGAAGACATGCTACGACGAGGACGAGAGGCGCCAACCTTTTGGCGTCTCCCGCGAGTCGGCTGCGAGGGCATGGAAGAACCCTCTCCATCCATCCTACCAGAGCCACGTCCTCTCTTAGAGAGGGAGCGACGAGGCGGAGGAGAGGGGACGGGAGATTCCTCCTGAATCTCGTCCAAGTCGCTGCTAAACTCAATCACGGAAGGGTTGCGACGATGCACCATGATTGAAAAGATTTTGAAACTGTGAACCGGTTGAGGTGTGTGAGAGAGAAGGCTCTAAATGTTGTGAAGCGACTAAGGCGAGAGTGGATGGAGTGGGAGAAGAGAAGGGGAGTGTCAAATATATATAGGCAGTTGAGCTGGTCCTCAGGACCGGTTCAACCGCCCTCATGGGCCAGTTCAACTGGTTCTGACCAGTGTGGTCAGAGAGCCAGAAACAGCAGAGGGAAAAACACCAAAAATTCAAATTTCCGACGCAGGATTCTGAAAAAGTGTACTGCAGAGATTCCATGCGCCACAAAAAGTCAAAACAAAGTTTCTGCGCAGATGAGACCGGATGACAAAAGAAAAAGCTGCGCGGAAAAAAAGTTCTGCGCGCCCTGCACTTGAGCGTGGCTGTAAAAAAAATCTGCATGGCGCCCTGACACGCTTGCACGGCTGTGAGGAGGAGATAAAAAAAGAATCTCTGGCTGCGCGGGCTGTCAAAACTGACCAGACAGCGACCGGACAGGTCACTGCGCGCCTGACGCTGCTGAGCGGCAGCAAGCGGACACCCCAAAAAAAATAATCTGCGCGCCAGCAGAGGAAGCGACCGGTCAAAAAGAAAAAGATATTGCGCGCCCTGCAGAGTGGATGCGACCGGACAGAAGAAAAAGATTTTGCGCGCGCTGCAGCTGCTGACCAGATGCGACTGGGCACGATTGGGCAAGCCAAAAAACTGCGCGCCCTGACACTAGAGCATAGCTGTGACCAAAAAAATTACTGCATGGCACCCTGACCCGCTGCATGCCTGGCTGTGACCGGACAGCCCCAAAAAAAATTTCTGGCGCGCGAGCTGACAAAGCTGTGCAGAAGCGACTGGTTAAAAAAAAGATTCTGCGCGCCCTGCAAAAGAACAGCATCTGACAGACCTGCACGCTGCTGACCTGTCAGAGACCGGTTCAACCGGTCTTCAATGCCGGTTCAACCGGTTTTGACCAGGATGGTCCTGGTAAAATCTGGTTAAAAGCAGCTGAGCTGAAGTTCAGCTCCGAAGTTCAGCTGGCCTCCTCCAGCTGAACTAGTTCAGCTGGTCAAGCCAGTTGAGCTTCAAGAGAAAAGTTTTTTAAAAAATCTCAGCACTAAAATTCATTCGAATTTTAACATTTTCACCAAGTTTTTGAAAGATCATCACAAAGCTTTAAGACTAACAATCAAAAATAGTGAATCAAACAATCTGTGTGTCCGTTTTCAAGTGAAGTTACGAGAATCCAAGATATTTAATTCACTCCTAAGAAAGCAAAACCTAGTCTCATCGAGGGGTTTTGTGAAGATATCGGCTAGTTGATTTTCGGTGCTCACATGAAACAATTCGATATCTCCTTTGGCTTCGTGGTCTCTCAAGAAATGGTGTCTGATGTCAATATGTTTAGTTCTAGAGTGTTGCACAGGGTTGTTTGCAAGTTTTATGGCACTCTCATTGTCACACAAAAGTGGAATTTTGTTAAACTCACAACCAAAGTCTCTAAGGGTTTGCTTCATCCATAACAATTGTGCACAACATGCCCCAGCTGCTATGTACTCAGCTTCTGCAGTGGAAAGTGCAACACAATTTTGTTTCTTGGAACTCCATGATACTAAGGATCGCCCAAGGAATTGGCAAGTCCCAGTAGTGCTATTTCGATCTACTTTGCAACCGGCATAATCTGAGTCAGAATAGCCAAGTAAATCGAAAAGGGAGCCTTTGGGATACCATAATCCTAGGTTTTGGGTGTGAACTAAGTATCTTAGAATTCTCTTAACTGCTACAAGATGGCAATCTTTAGGGTTTGCTTGAAAACGTGCACACATGCAAACACTCAACATGATATCAGGTCTAGATGCACATAAGTAAAGCAGTGACCCTATCATTGATCTATATAATTTTTGATCTACAGGTTTACCTTCCTCATTTAGGTCGAGATGTCCATTTGATGACATTGGAGTCTTGGCGTGTTTTTCCTTTTCCATGCCAAACTTCTTGAGCATATCTTGTGTATATTTGGTTTGGCATAGAAAAGTACCTTCCTTGAGCTATTTGACTTGAAATCCCAGGAAGTATTTAAGCTCGCCCATCATAGACATCTCAAACCTGTTTGTCATTACTTTGCTAAACTCCTCACAAAATTTTTCATTAGTACTACCAAATATAATGTCATCAACATATATTTGGCACACAAATAATTCATTGTCAACTTTGCGAGTAAATAATGTAGAGTCAGCTTTTCCTATTGTAAACCCATTCTTAATTAAAAAATCTTTAAGACAGTCATACCAGGCTCTAGGGGCTTGTTTAAGCCCGTAGAGTGCCTTGTGAAGTAGATAAACATGATTTGGCTTCTTTGGATCTTCAAAACCCGGTGGTTGCTCCACATATACCCTCTCTTGTAGTGGTCCATTTAGAAATGCGCTCTTGACATCCATTTGATATAGCTTGAAATCATGGTTAGTAGCATAGGCAATTAATATTCTAATTGATTCTAACCTTGCTACCGGCGCATATGTTTCACCAAAATCAAGTCCTTCCACTTGAGTGTAGCCTTGGGCAACCAACCATGCTTTGTTTCTTGTAACCACGCCATGTTCATCTTGTTTGTTCCTAAAGACCCATTTAGTCCCAATCACATTTTGTTTGGGTCTTTGGACTAAGGACCAGACTTCATTCCGGGTGAAGTTGTTCAACTCCTCTTGCATGGCAATTATCCAATCCGGATCACCCAATGCTTCTTCAACCTTAAGTGGCTCAAGAGAGGAAACAAACGAGTAAAATTCACAAAAATTAGCTAAACGAGATCGAGTTGTTACCCCTCTCCTGATGCTACCCAGGATGTTGTCCACCGGATGATCCCTTTGAATTGTATGATGGACTCTAGGATGAGGCACTGATGGTCGTCTTTGTATTTGCTCCTCCTCATCATTCACTTGATCAAGAGGCACTTCACCATCAATACTTTCGTGTTCATCTTCTACCACTGTTGGCATCCTTTGATGATTTTCTTCATGGCTTGGATGACTTGAGGTTGATGGGTTTGCTTGGGTGGAGACTTTGTCACTCACCACCTTTGCACCCACATCAACAACCTCATTGGTCATCTAGAAAGTTCCTTCCTCATCATCCTTTTCTTGGGGTCTCACTTCACCTATTGCAAGTTTCTTTATGGCCTCACAAGGTAGTTCTTCATTTCCTGCAGTGTCATTAGAAACATGCCCTTGCGAGCCATTAGACTCATCAAATGTCACGTCTATCGCTATTTCAACAAGACCGGTGGTATTGTTGAAAACACGATATCCATGCGCATTTGATGCATAACCAAGCAAGAAGCCCTCGTCCACTCTAGGAGCAAACTTTGAGCTCTTGACTTTCTTGTTAAGAATAAAACACTTACAACCAAATACTCTAAAATAATCAACTTTAGGTTTGTTACCAGTGAGAAGCTCATAAGCAGTCTTTTTGTAGATCTTGTGAAGATAGAGACGGTTGATTGCATGACAGGCGGTGTTGACCGCCTCTGCCCAAAAGTTGTCAGGTGTCTTGTACTCATCCAACATGGTTCTAGCTGCTTCAATTAAAGTTCGGTTCTTTCTTTCCACAACACCATTTTGTTGTGGAGTGTAAGGAATTGAGAACTCATGTTTGATTCCTTCTTCGCCTAAGAATTCTTCGACACCTGTGTTCTTGAATTCCATCCCATTATCACTTCTCACTTTCTTGATTTTGAGCTCAAACTCATTTTGAGCTCTCCTCATGAATTTCTTCAATATATCTTGAGTTTCACCTTTATCACTTAAAAAGAAAACCCAGGTGAATCGAGAAAAATCATCAACAATGACTAAACCATACTTACTACCACCAATGCTAATGTAGACCACAGGTCCGAAGAGGTCCATGTGAAGAAGCTCCAATGGCCTCTTTGTTGTGACCACATTCTTTGATTGATGTGGGACTCCATGTTGCTTTCGTGCTTGGCATGCGCCACAAACCCTATCTTTCTCAAATACAACATTTGTTAGTCCAATGATGTGATTATCCTTTTGAAGTTTGGCCAAATTCCTCATACCGACATGGGCTAGCCGGCGATGCCATAGCCAACCCTTGTCGGACTTTTCCACTAAACAAGTCTCAGGCGTCACTTTACTTGTTGTGAAATCAACAAGATAAAGCTTGCCCTTCAAGCGACCAGTAAAGGCAACTGAGGAGTCCTCCCTTCTAAGGATCTTCACATCCACATCAGAAAATAAACAATTATAACCCATTCCACAAAGTTGTGAAACGGACAACAAATTGTAGCTTAAAGAATCTACCAATAAAACATTTGAAAGTGATTGTTGGTCAGAGATAGGAATTTTACCAATACCAATCACCTTACTCTTGCCACTATCTCCAAACACAATTTCTTGTGCTTCTTGAGTTAGTTGCAATGAATGAAACATGTCTTTCTCCCCGGTCATGTGATTTGTACATCCACTGTCAAGCACCCAACTTGACCCACCAGAGGAGTAGACCTGCAAAACAAGTTTAGGCTATGCTTTTAGGTACCCAAATTGAATTGGGTCCTACAGTGTTAGTTATAGCCTTGGGTACCCATACACTTCTTTTCATGACTTTTCTTTTAGTGTAGGCACCCACATATTTGACAACCAATTTCCCTAAATCCCAAGTCAACATATAATCACAAAGATAAGAGTGAGAAATGGGAGCATTAAATTGTTGTCCACTTGAGGATCCCACTTCCTTCATCTTACTCTTTGTGGAACTCAAGTTTACCTTTACTTGAGGTGACTTGTCATTTGAGGAGTGAATCCTCCCCAAGGCATCATATAGGGTGGTTCCCTCTATGAACTTGGGGGATCTCCACCCCTTATGCACTGTGCTAGGGTTTTCCTTGGATGAGTTGAACCCAAGCCCCCTTCTTCCATTGTTGGGCTTTAGGGACTTGAACTTGGGTTCAACTTTCTTTAACCCATCATTGCTAGAGCATCTTTTCAAAATTCCTTTGACCTTCACCTGTGGGCTATTCTTCCTTGCATGGTTAGTTAGACAACAAGAAGCATGATATTTGGCACAATGTTTGCAAAAATTATCATTTAAGGAGCTAGACTTAGATTCAATCACTAAAGATGAGGCATTGATGTTCTTGCAATTTTCAAGTTGCACTTGAAGTTCTTGATTTTGAACATTCAAGCTTAACATGCTTGTTTCAAGTGCATTCTTTTCATTTGCAAGATTAGCTATAGAGGTTTTCATATTAATTACTTCTTTATCTTTATTCTCTATAGTTATCTTGACTAAAGATACTTCCTTAGTCAAGACATCTAGCATTTCATCTTTATTGTGAAGCAATTCTTGAAGCTCTAGGTTTCTTTCCTTTTCAAGGATAAGCAAGTCTTCTTGAGCATCAAGAGTTGCTTTTCTTTTATCTAGCTTCTCCATTAATTTGGTGATAACATTGTATCCATTCAAGCCAAATTCTTTAATCATTTTATTTTTCATGGCAATTTGTTCATCATCATCATCATTTGGAAAATCATTACTAAATAAGGTTACCTTATCTCCTTTTGCCATGAGGCAAGTTGGAGTGTAGGAGTCGTCTTGTAGGTTGGTGAAGAGTTGCGCGCTTGACGTAGATTGGATGGCCATGTTTGCCACCACTTCCTCTTCCTCGGAGCTAGAACTCTCTTCATCGGAGTTCCATTCTTCACCAATATGGGCTTGACCATATTTCTTCTTGAAGTATCCCTTGGTCTTGCCTCCCTTTTTAAACTTGTCCTTCTTGTATTCCTTCTTGGCTTCTTGTTCCTTCTTGTTAGGACAATCCGCTATGAAATGACCGGTTTGGCCACATTCATAGCATGCCCTCTTCTTTCCTTTCCTTTGGAACTTGTCATTCTTCCTTACAAATTTCTTGAATGTTTTGATGAACATAGCTGTGTCTTCATCACTTGAGCTATCTTCATCACTTGAGGTCTCGACCACTTTCTTTGCTTTGTGGTCTTTGTTCTTCTTGGGGTTGTCTTGTTCATTTGTGATCAAGGCATGAGAGTCTCTTGTCTTGATGGGGGCTTCTTCGGACTCGTGTTGTTGAATTTTTGCAAATAATTGATGAGGCGTCATATCCTCATAGTCATCACGATCCCTTATCATCCTTGCAAGACTCTTATCCTTTTCTTTATATGCTCTCATGAATAATCTTGTGACCTTGGAGTCACTCCAATCTTCACTCCCAAGTACTCTTATTTTGTTGACCAACACCATCAACCGATCAAAGAGTGATTGAAGCGACTCACCCTTTGTCCAATCATATCTTGCAAGCTCACTTTCCAAAGCTTCAACTCTATGTCTCTTAGCTTTGGGATCTCCTTCATGTGACATTTTAAGAATATTCCAAATGTCATGGGCATCTTCTCTTCCTTGAACTTTCCGGTATTCTTCCGGACAAAGACTTCCTTTAATTATGCTCACTGCTTGAGCATTGCGATGAACCTCTTGCATCATTTCCGGAGTCATCTCTTCTCCTTGGGTGGGCTTATACATACCTACATTAACAATCTCCCAAAGACTAGGATGTACACCGATTAAATGCGACTTCATCTTGTCGGCCCACTCGTCATAGTTCAACTCACTAAGAGTTGGTAACTTTCCAAGTGGGGCGGAAAAGAAGTTGGGAATATAATTTCTAGAGTAATCGAATTGAACTTTTCTAAATTTGTTACCTTTGCTTTTGGTAGATGATCCTTCGGTGTTGAGACTTACCTTGCTCAATACCTTAGACACCAAAAGATCCACTAGATCATCATTGTAATCAAATGTTCCCTTACCTTTATCTTCTTCGGCCTTTCTTGTTGATTCTTCTTCTTTGGCCTTTTTCTTAGCATCTTCCTCTTTCATTTTGAGGAACATTCTCTCGGCAATCTTCATGGCGAGGTCGAGGACTTTGGGGTCCACTTCCTCACCGGAAGATGTGATGGGGATTTCCTCGAGGAGAGGATCCACATGGTCCCGTTGAGTAGACATGATCGTTTCCTCACGCGGTTAAGCGTAAAACGAGGTACGAAGTTCTGATACCAATTGAAAGTAGCCTAGAGGGGGGGTGAATAGGCTAATCTGAAAATTTTCCAACAAACTTCGAAAGATTGTTAAATACACAGTTCGACTGGTGCAGGCCGGTTCAACAGCTACGTGCGCAAGTTGAACCACTCTGAACCAATCCAACTGTTTTATAAACTTTAGACTAAAATCTACTCGAAAAAGTATTTCGCAAGTTCTTGAGAGAAGTAAGATATAGCTAAGTGAGGATGAAAAGATGAATATGTAAAGGCTATTTTACTTCTAGATAAACTCTACGGAAAAATCTTTATGTCAATCTTGCAAGTAAAAATATCTCAAGTTAAAACAAGCAAGAACACAAGACACAAGATTTAATCCGAGGTTCGGCCACACCACAAAGGTGTCCTACTCCCCATTGAGGAGCCCACAAAGGGCCGGGTCTTTTTCAACCCTAATCCTCCAAAAGCCGACCACAAAGGTCAAGGCAATCTCTTCTTATCTTAGCTCAAAGAGCGGGTGATACAAACTTCTTGAGGTCGTCCACAAATTTGGAGACTCCCAAGCAATCTCAAAAGATCTTGAAACCTAGGGTTTCAAGAACACCAAGAACGCACAAGAGGGGTTTGCACAAGCTCAAGTCTTTGTAAAAGAGATGGGAGAGGAAAAACCAAATCGTGAGCACAAGCACAAACCTCACACCCAAGAGCTCCTCCAACAAGGTTGAATCTTGAGGAAGATTTAAGTGTGAGAGAGATGGAGAGATGAGTGCTTTGTCTCAAGTTAGGTGAACAATAAATGAGTGAGTGTTCAGCCGTATTAAAGAAGAGAGAGAGAGAGGGGTCTATTTATAGTCACGGCTCAAAAACTAGCCGTTTGACCAAAAACCCCGCTGAAAACCGGTTGAACCGCCCCCTAGGGTGGTTGAACTGCCCCCTGACAGGTCAGCAGTCTGTCTGCCAGTCTGACTGCCAGACTGACTGGCAGACTGACCTGCAGGCGGGTCAGACAGGCCAGGACCGGTTGAACCGCCCCCTAGGGCGGTTGAACCGCCCCCTAACACCCCTGGTGACCTGACTGCCAGTCTGACTGGCAGACTGCAGATCAGAAGTCAGAGGGTCAGAGACCAGTTGAGCTGCCCCCCAGGACCAGTTCAGCTGGTCTAGACCAGAGAGTTTTGGAGAGAAAACCCCAGCTCAGCTGCCCGGGGGCAAGTTCAGCTGGGTATGGTCAAAGAGGTTCACAGCTGAAGTTGAAGTTCAGCTGGAGTTGAAAGTTTAACTCAGCTGAAGTCCAGCTCAGCTGAAAAGCTCAGCTGTAGCTGAAGAAGCTCATCACAGCTGAAGTTAAGTTCAGCTGGAAAGCTCAGCTGCAGTTGAAGAAGTTCAGCTGCTTTTCAGCAAGAACACTCTAGGTTTCTCAACCCTAACCATGGTCAACCAAATAATGTTAAAGTGATTTTTGGTTTTCAAAAATAGCTTTTGAATTAGAGAACTTGAGCTATAGCAAACACCTATACCTGTGCGGAAAAGAACAAGGAAGAATTACATCATGCAACACAAGATTTTACATAAATTTTTATACGTCCGTTGCATGAAGTCCTTGGTGCTTCCTTAAGTTCCTGTTTCCTTCTAATCATACACTAAGAACAAAAACTGTTAGTACCCTTATTTGTTTTGTCATTAAATCACCAAAACCCTCACTTGGGGTTGATTGCACTTACAGTACATCAGCTTGCACCAACCGAACAAGGACATGGTTTAGGATGGAGACATGACTTGAGATCCTTGTTTTAAGCTTAGGTGCATTTTATGTCCAATACGGAAATTGTCTACACATTTATTTGTATGGGCTTTGTCATGGAGTAATAATGGACAATTCAAATTTGGGCATGGTTCACTAAATAAGAATATGGTCTAGTTTAGGGTTTAGACAAATAGGTCACAAACATTCTATCTGCACTTCAAGCACAAGAGCAAACACATTTGCACTAATGGTCAAATTATGAAAAGCTAAAAGTAATCTAAACCTGTATCCCTAAGACACCACATCATTTATAATCACCAAGTTTTGGAATAAAGGTGAGAGAAGCATTTTGGGTGTATAGGTAACAAAACATAATGCAACAATCAGGATGCATGCTCGTCTTATTCGTCCTCACGAGTTTTGCCAACATACCATGGCAATAGCGTTCTATAGCGGTGGCATACTTACGACTCTCTCGATATTTTGCTAGTCGTCAACTACACATACGTTTTCGAGGTTAGTGTACCTGCAGAAAAATTCCATCACAGCCCAATTTCCCATGATGCAGTTCACACATGACAGTTTATCACAGTTTATACTCCATATATTTCTATATGGAGGCCAGCTCATCATTAAGCGCCGAGCTACGCATAGGCACCGTTGCCACACTTTAACCATAGGGCAACTCATTATGGTAACTCACCTTCTTACCTGAGCGTAGGTGCATCGTTACAAGTACATTACACTTTTCAGTATTCCCATGTCTGTATACTCATATACATCCATGGGGTACTGAATTCCCAGAAAAGTAAATACTCCACATCGCAGTCTTCATATATACATATGTAGAACATGTATATAATCGGTGTGACACCCCAGGTGTCAGTTTCGTGTTACGTCGCGAGATTTATCCTAATCTCGGATGCTCAGTAAAAATTTCTATTTCTCGCTCGCGTATGTCCCTGATTATCCAGATTATTCATTCACGTTTCACCGAATTCGGAGTTACTCAGTCTCACAGAAGGCCAATTTTGGAGCCTATTAAAACTTTTATCCTCGGCACGAATGCGAACTCAAAAATCATTCTCGAATTATAAATCTCACCTGAAGCTCATTTAATCAAACTCTCGACAACTGTTATTTGATCTGAGCCCGAGTCTAATTTTTCGAACCTTGATCTATGTTCGACTATTTTATTCGGATCCGTACTCTCAAACGGAATACTCAATATGTTGTCCTCTAATCAATTTTATCCGACTCGGCCAAATATCTCATGTCCGAACCGAACTCAAAACCCCGTATCGACAGCGATTTTAAAATATCACGATTCGCCTTCTCTGACTAAAAAAATCGGAAAGCCGGTCGTATTCCGAGACAATTTATTTTCAAATCTGGCGTAGTGAATTATTTCCGAGCGAAATCAAATCAGACTCTCGGCCGAATTAATCGCTCAATTGTCCATTCGTCGAAACTCTAATTCGCTCTGTTCTCTGTAGAAACGAATTCCGCGGGAGCATTTTTATTCGGAAAAATAATTTAGCGCAGCCCGATTCGTGTTTTGGGCCAGCCCAACCCAGCCCATTTGGAACCCTAACCCTAGGGCTTCTTCTATAAATATGGGTTTCCCTCCCTTGCATTCTGAAATTTTCCATTTCCACCCCCAGCCGCCAACATCTCTTCCCTTCCACCTCCCTGTCTTCTTCTCTCACGCACAACTATCCCCCTCTCTATTCCTGGCACAGGAACCTTCCTCCCTCCCTCTGCTGTCCACGGCGAGCAGCTAGCAGGGAGCTTAGCTCCTCCACTTCCTCCCCTCGGCCAGCCATGGCACTCAGTTTCCATGCAGTAGGGTCCTTCCCCGTCGCGCGCAGGGCACCAGCGGCGTTCACCCCTGCGAGCTCCCTCTGCTTCATAGCCCAGCCATGGTGGCCACCGAGCTCCCCGCTCCCATCTCCTCTGCCCGGCGCCCTCCCTATTCCTATTCCACGCAGGGCAGCCAGCTCCCCTTCCTCCTTTTCCCCCCTTCTCCCCCATGGCCGAGCCCCCTCTGTTGCTGACCGAGCTTCAGCTCTAGCTCCGGCCAGCGGCCATGGCGCGGCGCCCTTGCTATCTCCTCCCCCATGCGGTGTCCGACCACCACTTCATCACCAGCGCAGGATTCCCTAGCCCAACCCCTCGCGGCGGATGCGCAGCCGTCCTCCTCCTGCTCTCCGACCAACAGCAGCCAGCGACCCACCAGGAGCTCGACGCCAGCTTTCTTCCTGTGTCCAGGGCCGCAGGGGAGCAGTAGCTCTTCCTCCCTAGCCTCCATTTCCCCTGCAAGCGACCCTCTCCTCGGCTCCCTCTCCCCAGCAGCAAGCTCCGAATTTCTGTACGCCGACACGGAGCTGCGCAGTCCTGACCCAAGACGTCGCGTGGGTGTTTGGACAGCCCCATGCTGTGTCGTTGATCTGCGCAGTTCTACCGTCTCCGCGTCTTGCTTCGCCGGGTCTGCGCAGCGCCGGCGTGCCGTCATTGAAACCCGTGGTGAGACCCCGCTGTCCTGCGCTTTTCATGTTCGATTAAATGGCCGCACCAACAAATCGTGTAATAAACTGTGCCGTGCTCGCAGCCCGTGTCGTCGTCACGCCTCGCTCGTCGCTCGTCGGCAAAGAGCCTAGCCGATCTGATGGCAGGCATGTGCAACTCCGATCGGAATTCGACCAGGTTGTTCGCCTTGAATGATTCACGATTACGTATTTGGTTGATAATGTGCGTCTGTGAATATGTGCGTGAAATTATAATTGTATAATGAACACGTATATAGAAGAAAATGAAGTAGAACAAGAACTCGGATGTTTTTAAGTTTCGGTAATAATGTGTTTGATGTGTGGTTTGCTATGAGGATAAATTTTTAAAATGCGGATTATGTGTTGGGGAGTGCATCGATAGGTGTCTACATGAAAAGTGTGTTTGTTTTATGCATATGATCGGCGATTGTGATAGTCGATGCGAATGAGGAGTATGATTAATCCTGTTAGAGTCACTCGTGCGGTTGATGTCTTGTGCGTAATATGAGGACACGTATGTGCGGGTGTGCCGTGGTGTATTATAGTGGTGGTGGCGTAAGATATTTGATTGAGGTGTGCGGGTATATGCCGTAATATGGTTATACTCGCAACAAAGAAATATGTATGTATTGTGTGACCCGACGTTTAGGTTGCTATTGTATAATCGTGTGAAGGACGCTCCCAATGGTCATGTGACTAAAGGGTGGTGTAGTGGTAAAGCGAGAAGTAAGTTTAATATTTTTAAAACGATTAGTTGATAGCATCTGTCGGTGTCGTCATGCTTTCTGTTGTATGACGGGTCGACGCCCTGCCTTGTCAAATATTGCATTCCATGCCCCTTTGGATAAATAAATGTCTTGTTGATCGATTAGAGGTCTTATACGAGTGTTATCACAGCCCAATAATTATTGGAGGCAAGTAGCGTGCACAAGTCGGTCCTTGTTAAAATTGAAAAACAATCCGCTCAGATATACACATAAGTGCCTTAGGTCCTTCAGTAGCCAATGTAAGACTTATGGAGTTTTACGCCATAAGTAAATGCCTCTATGTTAGACCCCAACAATATGCTGTTTTAGGTGATGGTGTGTTAACTAAATTAAGTTGAGCCATGGATAAGAAACGTTGATTAATCTGCTCCAGCCCATGTTTTTGAGTTACGATGTCTAAAATAGTTCGCTAAGTCTTATGTTGTGATTAGCCAACTCATGATAAGTAGGAGTCAATTTCGTTAAGTGATTGTTATATACATGTTGTGTCTTGGACTTCGATAATAATAGACCAGCCGACGTGTATGATGTATAGCGGCTTATACTGTTGCTCTAGTTAGTCGAATTGTTAGATGACTTGGTTAAGCTCGTAATCACGGCGAATTGCTTGTTGTGGTCTAAATGTGTATAGTTGTGGTCGCGGGTAAAAGAGTAGTAGTGCTCATGTGATGTCTAATTTAAAACACAAATTGTTGGGTGATTATCGTGGAGAATGCGTTGTTAATTGGTTGTAGTAATTTTAGTGCACTAAATGATTTGGATAAAAATTTGTAAGTCTACTTGTTAGTCCTCATTTAATTAATTTAACTCTAAGAAATGAAAAGTGCTATAATGATTCAAGTCTCTAGAATGCGGCAATTCTTGAATTATATAGAAGTTGGAATTTATTGATTGCTGTTTTGGGCTGCACGCACAGTTTTAGTTGTGCTGTAGGTTTGATGAACTAAATTGTGTTTTCTGTAGATATGTGCTATATAAAAGTGGTAGATAACTTTATTATCTTGCTGGTGTTAAAATTTGACAGCCTTAGGTCTGACAGTTTAGGAGTTATGCTTTTTACAAATTCAGTAACTGAATCTGTCCAATTTCTGTACAGATTTCAGAAACTGCACTGTTTGCTTAAGTTAGTGTTTGAATCAGTCCTTGTAGATTATAAGAAAGTTGTAGACGCTTTTCTTATCTTGCTTGTGTTAAAATTTCATAACCATAGGCCTAATAGTTTAAGAGTTATTAATTTTACAAACTGCTTGCTGTGTTCTGTCCACCGTCAGAACAGATTTCGAAAACTATGTTGTTTGATTTAATTAAACATTGAATCACTTCTTGGTGATTATAAAAGTTATGTAGTGCTTTTGCTGAGCTTTCCAAAAAGTATTGGATCACTCTTTTTGGTGATCTGAAGATTAAGTTATGGATATTTAAAGTCTGAAGACTGAATCTGTCCCATTCTGGAGAGCAAAGCCTTCTAATGTCTTTTATTCTTAGTTAAACATTGAATCACCTTAAGATGTTTATAAATGATATGTAGACAATTTAATTACCTTTCCAGAAAGTCTAGGATCAATTTGTTTGGATGTCTGAATCTTCAGTTATGAATTTTTAAAGTCACAAGTCTGAATCTGTCCAACTCTGGACAGCGCTGTTGTGTTAACACCTTTTGACCTTGCTAAGTGTTTAATCATGCTGTGATGACAATACCAAAATTGTAAAGCACTTTTCAAGCTTTCTAGAAAGTCCTAGTTTACTATTTTTGGTTAAATATCTTGTGAGTTATGACTGAAACAAGTGATGGCTGTATTGCTGTCCAAAAATTCTGCTAGTGCGCTTTTGATTGTTTAGTTCACCTTTTTCGCTAAAAATGTTTGGTTTGCTCTTAAGTAATGTAGACTTGCCATGGTTAGGCTAGAGATGACATGTGTGTCTTGTTTTATATGTTCCTTTCTCTAGTGATTGCGATATAGGAGTTTCATAGATATTGACGCTTATGTCCTCTATTAAATTGTGTTATCAGTGATGCTTGTGTGTGATCAATAGGAGAACTAATAAAAAGTCGTGTCCAAATAAATAAAATGTACGCGCTTGTGATGTTGTAATTGTGTTGCGTAAATAAATAAAATGTTGTCATCTTTTAATGGTGTTGATGTTGAAACGCCGATAACGTGCAAATAAATAATGTTAGCGTGTGGTTGTTTACGGTGTCTTACAATTAAATGTTAGTTCGCTACCGTGTAACTATATATCTTGTGATATTTTTCATTGTATTCATACATATGCATCTTGCATCTCATTTAGGACCGAGAGAGGATGATCGAGCAACTGACGTGGTGCCAACCACAAGCTGCAGATGGTGGACAACCTAAGGAAGGATAAACATAACCAGTAGATGCTCGCCAAGCGAGTACCTCCCCCAGCAAACACTACCTAAGTGTTAAATTAAAGGCAAGCCCCGGTTTTATGCATAACCGTTTATATATACTATTTTACTACACTTAATGTTTGTAGGCTTGTACTGTGCACTTAAGTGTAGGAGTTGACTGGAACCTTAGTTGCATGAACTCAGGATTCCTTTTGAGATGGATACTAGTATGCTAGGTCGAGTAGCTGCTTTACTAATTAGGGATCTCGGTAGAAGTCGAGTGATTTTTCCAGCACTCGCGCGAGGTCAGGAATTGGTTGTATCCATTTTTATATCGTAATGATGATGGTCTGTGGACAACGGTCCATGGGGATGCGTTGTCTACGAGACAGAAATTGGAATAAGGATTAAGGTGTGGTACCGTGTGTCAAGCGTTTGAACGTACTAAGCATATGCCGAGAAATATGGTAAATCGGTAAGCCTAGTACCTGAGTGAACCTGACAGCAGATTGCCCTCCTCACGCAACCTGAGACGTGGTCTCCCATTCCGGTTATGGTGGGAACAAGTGCGGTCACTGCACAACGGCAGTCGGGGTCAGTGAGGCATTGTACGCCAAGGCGGTGAGCCCCTCTCTGCTGACGGGGAATCGATGGGGACGGTTGATGTGTGTGGGGACGGAGTGCCTCGCCACATCGTGTGTTTAGGTTTACCTTGCAAGGTTTAAAAACTCGATTCGAATCGTCTGCTTCTCGCAGCTAATGAGACTGCTTGATCCATGCTGCTACATTGAGTAATAAGTGGAAATGAGGTGACTGGCAAAAGATGTTGATTGGTAAAAATGTTTGATACCATGTATGACTAGCTAGGTACACATCTAGTTTAAAAAGGATCATACTAAAACTTGAAAAGCTAAACTGTGATTTTAGACTCAGCTAGTGCTTTTGGCAAACCAAACCCCTCAGCCAAACAGCTGCATGTCTAGAGGTAGAAGAGTAGACTCCTCACACCGAGTAAGTCTAGCTGAGTATTAGTATTCTCAGCCTTGCTTGTGGCATAATTTTTTGCAGGTACCCCTTAGGGTGATTGGTTGCTGGTGTGACTTGGCCTTCATCCCTGCCACCGGGATAGACGGTCGAGTGGGTTATTGCTTCCGCAGGAGAGGACCAGGAGGAGTAGCGTGGCCAGGCTTCGCCATGTTACTCGGTTTCTCCGTTAGTTATTTTCGCTGCATTAAAATTTATGGTTATTATTTCTGAAACTCCGATAATGTAATCACTAATGATACTTATTTAAATTTGTGGTATTAGGTTTTATTGTATTTCTCTGTGCCTCACCTTCAAGTGAGCTAGTGGTATTCGATCCTGGTAAGTGGCTTTATCGGACTAGATCCGAGGGACTGACGGGTTATTCCTGTTTAAGTGTGTTGCTGCCCTTAAGGGTGCGACTTGGGCACTTAAGCTGGAATAATTCGGGCGGTTCCGCCACAGCTGGTATCGGAGCGAATACCAGTACAGAGAAGTCAATAAGTCATGATTACCAACCTTTTCTAAAGTAAAACTTGCTTAGAAACCAAGTTGGATAGCTGTTAGGACGATAAGGATAGACCTAGGACGTGAAGCCTTAGGAAATAGATGGGTAGCTAGGTGGCTATTTATATAGGCCATAAAGGCTACTACTACTATTAATAAGGATGCTATAGCAAGCACCCGAAGAGTAGTTAGGTCTGAGAAGACGACTAGAATGAGCATGCATCATGATTGTCGCATTATAGTTGTCTTTTGTGCACTAACATGCTTCTCTCACCTTTATTCCAATAATAAAATCTTGGGAATAATGTGATGTACTGCTATGTTATGAACTATAAGAAATGCCTTACCTCATGTTAGATTGGTAAGTCTTGTTAGGTCGTGTTATGTGTTTCTCTTGCCTTGCTATCTAGAAGGTACGATAGTTGTTCAGTCCATTTTGCCTCTAACCAATAAAAATTGTTGCCTGTTTTTCCCATAAAAGACCCCCCATTTTAAACAACCTAGTGGTTAGCAAGTGAAACCCTTAAAAAAATCAAAACACATGCTTGTGTTGGTATTTTCTAGCCCTTGTGTGTTTTACACTTGAAATTGCACCTGCACAGCTTATAGACCACCACAACTTGACCGCTAGACCAACCCAAGTCTCCTTGTGCACTTGTTACGTCAAAAAAAGAAAAGAAAAAGAAAAATTGTTGTTTGGTGTCTAGTTGCGCAATCCCTATCAAGGCCATGTTTCTTTCCATAAATCCTTACCCCTAAAACTTCATAGCATTTCTGTTGATCATCCTAGCTGATCCTATTTGCCTACCTCTCCTTTTGCCTGGATCTGGTAATCCTTTTTCTTGTGAATCATGTTAGCTTTATCATCCGAATCTCGGGATCTCCTATTGATTCTGCCTCGTTATCTGGTTATCTGCTATAACCTGTTCTCATGTATCGGATGTTGATCTGCCTAAATCTCTCATTTTTTATCATTCTCATACTCGTTCTTCGAGGATCATGACACTGTTTTATCAATTTTTATCTACCACAGTATATCCATTTAGTTCAATGGATGTTGCTGTCGTCTTTGGTTTCTGATGTCTCTAAAAGCTCATTAATCATGATCTCTTGAGTGCTTCATTCTCGCATCCCATCTCATACTAATCTCTGGCCTAGTACTCTCCGTATTGATCATAAAATAGTTCTCTGAGTCGAAGGAAAATTCTCATGTGATGCTCTTTTGCCAACAATCTTTACCTCAACTTCAGTCGCATTTTCTGAGCCATATTCTCAAGGGCTCCATCTATCTGTGCTATGTGAATTTCTTATTGGTTGCGTTTGGTAATGATGTCATGACTAACGACTGATGGTGCCGCGACGAGACCGAGAGCCTACTATGGTGCACACATGGTTGAGCTGCTCGGCACGCGCTGGTATCGCGGTTAATAGTTGTGATCCATTATAAGACTACACCGATGTGCTATCTTTTGTGGACACTCTCAGAATGATCGCTGCATTTTGTCTCGATATGTCGCGATATTCTAACCAAATCTGTATTTAGTATCTTGTCAGATACCCTCTCATGAATTTGCATCTATCTTCAGTCTGGGAGTTACATGCTTCTCCACCCTTAAATATCCTCATTCGAATCTCAGGACGAGATTCTTTTTAACGGGGGAAGGCTGTGACACCCCAGGTGTCAGTTTCGTGTTACGTCGCGAGATTTATCCTAATCTCGGATGCTCAGTAAAAATTTCTATTTCTCGCTCGCGTATGTCCCTGATTATCCAGATTATTCATTCACGTTTCACCGAATTCGGAGTTACTCAGTCTCACAGAAGGCCAATTTTGGAGCCTATTAAAACTTTTATCCTCGGCACGAATGCGAACTCAAAAATCATTCTCGAATCATAAATCTCACCTGAAGCTCATTTAATCAAACTCTCGACAACTGTTATTTGATCTGAGCCCGAGTCTAATTTTTCGAACCTTGATCTATGTTCGACTATTTTATTCGGATCCGTACTCTCAAACGGAATACTCAATATGTCGTCCTCTAATCAATTTTATCCGACTCGGCCAAATATCTCATGTCCGAACCGAACTCAAAACCCCGTATCGACAGCGATTTTAAAATATCACGATTCGCCTTCTCTGACTAAAAAAATCGGAAAGCCGGTCGTATTCCGAGACAATTTATTTTCAAATCTGGCGTAGTGAATTATTTCCGAGTGAAATCAAATCAGACTCTCGGCCGAATTAATCGCTCAATTGTCCATTCGCCGAAACTCTAATTCGCTCTGTTCTCTGTAGAAACGAATTCCGCGGGAGCATTTTTATTCGGAAAAATAATTTAGCGCAGCCCGATTCGTGTTTTGGGCCAGCCCAACCCAACCCATTTGGAACCCTAACCCTAGGGCTTCTTCTATAAATATGGGTTTCCCTCCCTTGCATTCTGAAATTTTCCATTTCCACCCCCAGCCGCCAACATCTCTTCCCTTCCACCTCCCTGTCTTCTTCTCTCACGCACAACTATCCCCCTCTCTATTCCTGGCACAGGAACCTTCCTCCCTCCCTCTGCTGTCCACGGCGAGCAGCCAGCAGGGAGCTTAGCTCCTCCACTTCCTCCCCTCGGCCAGCCATGGCACTCAGTACCCATGTAGCAGGGTCCTTCCCCGTCGCGCGCAGGGCACCAGCGGCGTTCACCCCTGCGAGCTCCCTCTGCTTCACAGCCCAGCCATGGTGGCCACCGAGCTCCCCGCTCCCATCTCCTCTGCCCGGCGCCCTCCCTATTCCTATTCCACGCAGGGCAGCCGGCTCCCCTTCCTCCTTTCCCCCCCTTCTCCCCCATGGCCGAGTCCCCTCTGTTGCTGACCGAGCTTCAGCTCTAGCTCCGGCCAGCGGCCATGGCGCGGCGCCCTTGCTGTCTCCTCCCCCATGCGGTGTTCGAACACCACTTCATCACCAGCGCAGGATTCCCTAGTCCAACCCCTCGCGGCGGATGCGCAGCCGTCCTCCTCCTTCTCTCTGACCAACAGCAGCCAGCGACCCCCATGTCCAGGAGCTCGACGCCAGCTTTCTTCCTGTGTCCAGGGCCGCAGGGGAGCAGTAGCTCTTCCTCCCTAGCCTCCATTTCCCCTGCAAGCGACCCTCTCCTCGGCTCCCTCTCCCCAGCAACAAGCTCCGAATTTCTGTACGCCGACACGGAGCTGCGCAGTCCCGACCCAAGGCGTCGCGTGGGTGTTTGGACAGCCCCATGCTGTGTCGTTGATCTGCGCGGTTCGACCGTCTCCGCGTCTTGATTCGCCGGGTCTGCGCAGCGCCGGCGTGCCGTCATTGAAACCCGTGGTGAGACCCCGCTGTCCTGCGCTTTTCATGTTCGATTAAATGGCCGCACCAACAAATCGTGTAATAAACTGTGCTGTGCTCGCAGCCCGTGTCGTCGTCACGCCTCGCTCGTCGCTCGTCGGCAAAGAGCCTAGTCGATCTGATGGCAGGCATGTGCAACTCCGATCGGAATTCGACCAGGTTGTTCACCTTGAATGATTCGCGATTGGTTTTATTTACGTATTTGGTTGATAATGTGCGTCTGTGAATATGTGCGTGAAATTATAATTGTATAATGAACACGTATATAGAAGAAAATGAAGTAGAACAAGAACTCAGATGTTTTTAAGTTTCGGTAATAATGTGTTTGATGTGTGGTTTGCTATGAGGATAAATTTTTAAAATGCGGATTATGTGTTGGGGAGTGCATCGATAGGTGTCTACGTGAAAAGTATATTTGTTTTATCCATATGATCGGCGATTGTGATAGTCGATGCGAATGAGGAGTATGATTAATCCTGTTAGAGTCACTGGTGCGGTTGATGTCTTGTGCGTAATATAGGGACACGTATGTGCGGGTGTGCCGTGGTGTATTATAGTGGTGGTGGCGTAAGATATTTGATTGAGGTGTGCGGGTATATGTCGTAATATGGTTATACTCGCAACAAAGAAATATGTATGTATTGTGTGACCCGACGTTTAGGTTGCTATTGTATAATCGTGTGAAGGACGCTCCCGATGGTCATGTGACTAAAGGGTGGTGTAGTGGTAAAGCGAGAAGTAAGTTTAATATTTTTAAAACGATTAGTTGATAGCATCTGTCGGTGTCGTCATGCTTTCTGTTGTATGACGGGTCGACGCCTTGCCTTGTCAAATATTGCATTCCATGCCCCTTTGGATAAATAAATGTCTTGTTGATCGATTAGAGGTCTTATACGAGTGTTATCATAGCCCAATAATTATTGGAGGCAAGTAGCGTGCACAAGTCGGTCCTTGTTAAAATTGAAGAACAATCCGCTAAGATATACACATAAGTGCCTTAGGTCCTTCAGTAGCCAATGTAAGACTTATGGAGTTTTACGCCATAAGTAAATGCCTCTATGTTAGACCCCAACAATATGCTGTTTTAGGTGATGGTGTGTTAACTAAATTAAGTTGAGCCATGGATAAGAAACGCTGATTAATCTGCTCCAGCCCATGTTTTTGAGTTACGATGTCTAAAATAGTTCGCTAAGTCTTATGTTGTGATTAGCCAACTCATGATAAGTAGGAGTCAATTTCGTTAAGTGATTGTTATATACATGTTGTGTCTCGGACTTCGATAATAATAGACCAGCCGACGTGTATGATGTATAGCGGCTTATACTGTTGCTCTAGTTAGCCGAATTGTTCGATCACTTGGTTAAGCTCGTAATCACGGCGAATTGCTTGTTGTGGTCTAAATGTGTATAGTTGTGGTCGCGGGTAAAAGAGTAGTAGTGCTCATGTGATGTCTAATTTAAAACACAAATTGTTGGGTGATTATCGTGGAGAATGCGTTGTTAATTGGTTGTAATAATTTTAGTGCACTAAATGATTTGGATAAAAATTTGTAAGTCTACTTGTTAGTCCTCATTTAATTAATTTAACTCTAAGAAATGGAAAGTGCTAGAATGATTCAAGTCTCTAGAATGCGGCAATTCTTGAATTATATAGAAGCTGAAATTTATTGATTGCTGTTTTGGGCTGCACGCACTGTTTTAGTTGTGCTGTAGGTTTGATGAACTAAATTGTGTTTTCTGTAGATATGTGCTATATAAAAGTGGTAGATAACTTTATTATCTTGCTGGTGTTAAAATTTGACAGCCATAGGTCTGACAGTTTAGGAGTTATGCTTTTTACAAATTCAGTAACTGAATCTGTCCAATTTCTGTACAGATTTCAGAAACTGCACTGTTTGCTTAAGTTAATGTTTGAATCAGTCCTTGTAGATTATAAGAAAGTTGTAGACGCTTTTCTTATCTTGCTTGTGTTAAAATTTCATAACCATAGGCCTAATAGTTTAAGAGTTATTAATTTTACAAACTGCTTGCTGTGTTCTGTCCACCGTCAGAACAGATTTCGAAAACTATGTTGTTTGATTTAATTAAACATTGAATCACTTCTTGGTGATTATAAAGTTATGTAGTGCTTTTGCTGAGCTTTCCAAAAAGTCTTGGATCACTCTTTTTGGTGATCTGAAGATTAAGTTATGGATATTTAAAGTCTGAAGACTGAATCTGTCCCATTCTGGAGAGCAAAGCCTTCTAATGTCTTTTATTCTTAGTTAAACATTGAATCACCTTAAGATGTTTATAAATGATATGTAGATAATTTAATTACTTTTCTAGAAAGTCTAGGATCAATTTGTTTGGATGACTGAATCTTCAGTTATGAATTTTTAAAGTCACAAGTCTGAATCTGTCCAACTCTGGACAGCGCTGTTGTGTTAACACCTTTTGACCTTGCTAAGTGTTTAATAATGCTGTGATGACAATACCAAAATTGTAAAGCACTTTTCAAGCTTTCTAGAAAGTCCTAGTTTACTATTTTTGGTTAAATATCTTGTGAGTTATAACTGAAACAAGTGATTGCTGTATTGCTGTCCAAAAATTCTGCTAGTGCGCTTTTGATTGTTTAGTTCACCTTTCTCGCTAAAAATGTTTGGTTTGCTCTTAAGTAATGTAGACTTGCCATGGTTAGGCTGGAGATGACATGTGTGTCTTGTTTTATATGTTCCTTTCTCTAGTTATTGCGATATAGGAGTTCCATAGATATTGACGCTTATGTCCTCTATTAAATTGTGTTATCAGTGATGTTTGTGTGTGATCAATAGGAGAACTAATAAAAAGTCGTGTCCAAATAAATAAAATGTACGCGCTTGTGATGTTGTAATTGTGTTGCGTAAATAAATAAAATGTTGTCATCTTTTAATGGTGTTGATGTTGAAACGCCGATAACGTGCAAATAAATAATGTTAGCGTGTGGTTGTTTACGGTGTCTTACAATTAAATGTTAGTTCGCTACCGTGTAACTATATATCTTGTGATATTTTTCATTGTATTCATACATATGCATCTTGCATCTCATTTAGGACCGAGAGAGGATGATCGAGCAACTGACGTGGTGCCAACCACAAGCTGCAGATGGTGGACAACCTAAGGAAGGATGGACATAACCAGTAGATGCTCGCCAAGCGAGTACCTCCCCCAGCAAACACTACCTAAGTGTTAAATTAAAGGCAAGCCCCGGTTTTATGCATAACCGTTTATATATACTATTTTACTACACTTAATGTTTGTAGGCTTGTACTGTGCACTTAAGTGTAGGAGTTGACTGGAACCTTAGTTGCATGAACTCAGGATTCCTTTTGAGATGGATACTAGTATGCTAGGTCGAGTAGCTGCTTTACTAATTAGGGATCTCGGTAGAAGTCGAGTGATTTTTCCAGCACTCGCGCGAGGTCAGGAATTGGTTGTATCCATTTTTATATCGTAATGATGATGGTCTGTGGACAACGGTCCATGGGGATGCGTTGTCTACGAGATAGAAATTGGAATAAGGATTAAGGTGTGGTACCGTGTGTCAAGCGTTTGAACGTACTAAGCATATGCCGAGAAATATGGTAAATCGGTAAGCCTAGTACCTGAGTGAACCTGGCAGCAGATTGCCCTCCTCACGCGACCTGAGACGTGGTCTCCCATTCCGGTTATGGTGGGTACAAGTGCGGTCACTACACGACAGCAGTCGGGGTCAGTGAGGCATTGTACGCCAAGGCGGTGAGCCCCTCTCTGCTGACGGGGAATCGATGGGGACGGTTGATGTGTGTGGGGACGGAGTGCCTCGCCACGTCGTGTGTTTAGGTTTACCTTGCAAGGTTTAAAAACTCGATTCGAATCGTCTGCTTCTCGCAGCTAATGAGACTGCTTGATCCATGCTGCTACATTGAGTAATAAGTGGAAATGAGGTGACTGGCAAAAGATGTTGATTGGTAAAAATGTTTGATACCATGTATGACTAGCTAGGTACACATCTAGTTTAAAAAGGATCATACTAAAACTTGAAAAGCTAAAATATGATTTTAGACTCAGCTAGTGCTTTTGGCAAACCAAACCCCTCAGCCAAACAGCTGCATGTCTAGAGGTAGAGGAGTAGACTCCTCACACCGGGTAAGTCTAGCTGAGTATTAGTATACTCAGCCTTGCTTGTGGCATAATTTTTTGCAGGTACCCCTTAGGGTGATTGGTTGCTGGTGTGACTTGGCCTCCATCCCTGCCACCGGGATAGACGGTCGAGTGGGTTATTGCTTCCGCAGGAGAGGACCAGGAGGAGTAGCGTGGCCAGGCTTCGCCATGTTACTCGGTTTCTTCGTTAGTTATTTCCGCTGCATTAAAATTTATGGTTATTATTTCTGAAACTCCGATAATGTAATCACTAATGATACTTATTTAAATTTGTGGTATTAGGTTTTATTGTATTTCTCTGTGCCTCACCTTCGAGTGAGCTAGTGGTATTCGATCCTGGTAAGTGGCTTTATCGGACTAGATCCGAGGGACTAACGGGTTATTCCTGTTTAAGTGTGTTGCTGCCCTTAAGGGTGCGACTTGGGCACTTAAGCTGGAATAATTCGGGCGGTTCCGCCACAATCGGACACCACTTTTAAACACTCACCTAGACCGACGGTTGTTCGGTCATGCTCTCACAACTCACCTTACCTAAGCGTCGATCCATTCAAAACTGAATGGCCTCAAAAATAACAATACACATGTATGCAATACCCACCCGGTTGTGGGTTATGGTTTTCAACTAAGCCACCTGATAGTCCTTAACTTAGGGCTTAATAGAGGATGTCGCTAGCATTATAGTTTTCAAAACTGTTTTTCAAAGCCAAACAATGTGTTTAGTTGAAAATAGGTTTTTCAAAACCAAAACTTTTGTTTTGAAAATATGTATGTGACCGTATATACTTAATCCAGTTCTGATACCAGCTGTGGCAGAACCTCCCAAGTTATTGGGCCCACATGCACCTGTCCTTGTCTCAAAGACCTCAGACAGCTATGCATGTGCACTAAATAACTTAACAGGATCCGTCTGATTGCCCCAAGGACATCGGATAAACCACTTACAACCAGAACCGCGGGATTAAGTAACACAAATCACACACATCAATATTTTGCAGCAAAAATCTTATTACCAAATTTTACAAGTTACAAAAATTTTATATTATTTTATCGGAGTGATTACAAAAGTATAAGTTTGAAATATATGCTAGCTCAAATGACCATCCTCAGTAAGAAGATAAAGACTGGGTATACTTATATAAGAAGGCCGAGCCCACCGGCACTTGACACCATCATAGCAGCACAAAGTTATATCCTGAAAAACAACAGGGAATAAAACCCTGAGTATGGAATTACTCAGCAAGTCTTATCCGACTAAGGAAAAGACTCTCAAGGGTATGCTGGATAAATAGGAATCAAGGAGAGGCTTTAGCAAGAATCAACTTAGATGCTTTTGCAGAAATAGCTTACTAAAGTGAATCCTTACTTTCAATGTTTTAACGCCAGATTAAATATTAATAGACTCTGTTTGCATCTAGTCTAATTTCACCATCTCATCAATACAATCATTTTTATTCATGAGGTTCACATCCTGACTTAGGTTGTAGGGAAGTGACCAAGTCTTCATAACCACGAAGGTACGGCGATCCGAATCGATTATACTCAGCTGAGGATCTCCGATCACACGACATATGTAGCACTTAACCCTTGCATATGTCAACCCGCCACCGGGGTTCTTAAGACCAGATCAGGTTCATGCGAACCGAGAGCACAGATACACCACCGTCCAGCCTCTTGCCACGGAGGGTACACGCTACTCTCGCCACCGCGCCACGCCCATTCCGTGTTATCTTATTCTGGCCTTAGTCTGCCCGAGGCAAGGCTTACCCATGACGAGGCATGTGACCAGTTAAAGGGTCCTCGATCAGCACGCCTACATACGCATCCAATCCTTAATCAACCTGGGTAGAACATCACCTGTTCCTAGCCCAAGTCTCGATTTAAGTACTTCCATCCTTAGGATTGTTTCTGTTCCTTAGGAAGAAGAGAGCATCACAGGGAACTTTGTAGTAAGATCCCACCATTGCTCTAAATGAAAATATTCTTGCAGGTAGAAGCCATCCTTTCTCGAGCTAGGCTAAGGACAACCTCTATCCACAAGATCTAAGCAGGGCTAAGCATTTTTGTAAATCATGTTTTGATACTTCACCAGAAGTATCTATAAAGGTATGGATATCATGGAAGGCAATGCATCAAAGGTTCCAAGCAACTCCTATAAACCTAATGCACATTTCACTAGACTTAAAGTGTGCGAAAATTATTTAAAAACACAAGGAAAGGGGTTGCATGCACCGGGCTTGCCTGAGTAACACTAGTGTCGGGGACCATAATTAGGGGTACCCTCAAGGCTCCTAATTCTCAGCTGGTAACCCCCATCAGCACAAAGTTGCAAAGGCCTGATGGGTGCGACTAAGCCAGGGATCGGTCCATTCGAGGGACTCGATCACGCCTCGCCCGAGCCTAGCCTCGGGCAAGGGCAGCCGACCCCGGAGGATCTCCGTCTCGCCCGAGGCCCCCTCCAGCGACGAACAAACTCCCGGCTCGCCCGAGGCCTAGTCTTCGCCAAGAAGCAACCCTGGCCAAATCGCCACGCCAACCGACCAAATCGCAGGGGCATTTAATGCAAAGGCGGCCTGACACCTTTATCCTGACGCACGCCCTCCAGTCGACAGAGCCGAAGTGACCGCAGTCACTTCGCCGCTCCACTGACCGGCCTGACAGAAGGACAGCGCCGCCTGCGCCGCTCCGACTGCTGTGCCACTCGACAGAGTGAGGCTGACAAGCAGTCAGGCCCGGCCTCAGGCACCATAGGAAACTCCGCTCCACCCGACCCAGGGCTCGGACTTGGGCTCAGCCCCGGAAGACGGCGAACTCCGATCCGCCCGACCCCAGGGCTCGGACTTGGGCTCAGCCCCGGAAGACGGCGAACTCCACTCCGCCTGACCCAGGGCTCGGACTTGGGCTCAGCCCCAGAAGACGGCGAACTCCGCTCCGCCCGACCCAGGGCTCGGACTTGGGCTCAGCCCCGGAAGACGGCGAACTCCGATCCGCCCGACCCCATGGCTCGGACTTGGGCTCAGCCCCGGAAGACGGCGAACTCCGATCCGCCCGACCCCAGGGCTCGGACTCGGGCTCAGCCCCGGAAGACGACAAACTCCGCTTCGCCCGACCCCAGGGCTCGGACTCAGCCCTGGCTTCAGCCGACGGTCTCCGCCTCGCCCGACCCAGGGGCTCGGACTCGACCTCGACCACGGAAGATAGACTCGACCTCGACCTCAGAGGAGCCTCCACATCGCCCAACCTAGGGCGCGGACCGACCACGTCAACAGGAGGTGCCATCATTACCCTACCCCAAGCTGACTCAGGCTACGGGGAACAAGACCGGTGTCCCATCTGGCTCGCTCCGCCAGACAAGTAATGATGGCACCCCGCACGCTCTATGACGACGGCGGCTCTCAGCCCCCTTACGGAAGCAAGAGGATGTCAGCAAGGACTCAACAGCCCCGACAGCTGTCCTTCCGCCAGGCTCCAGCGCTCCTCCGACGGCCACGACACCACACGAACTGGGTGCCAAAACCTCTCCGGCTGCCACGATGGCATGTACTTAGGGCGCTAGCTCTCCTCCGCTAGACACGTTAGCACTCTGCTACACCCCCATTGTACACCTGGATCCTCTCTTTGCGTCTATAAAAGGAACGACCAGGGCCCTCTTACAGAGGGTTGGCCGCGCGGGGAAGAGGACGGGACAGGCGCTCGCGTGAGGCCGCTCGCTCCCCCTCCCGTGTGGACGCTTGTAACCCCCTACTGCAAGCGCATCCGACCTGGGCGCGGGACGAACACGAAGGTCGCGGGATTTCCACCTCTCTCTCTCGCTCCGGCTGCCTTTTTTCCCCCCTTCGCGCTCCGTCTCGCGCCGACCCATCTGGGCTGGGGCACGTGGCGACATTTCAGTCGTCGGCCCAGGGACCCCCTGGTCTCGAAACGCCGATAGTTGGCGCGCCAGGTAAGGGCCTGTTGCGTGTTGACGAACAGCTTCCCGTCAAGCTCCAGATGGGCAGTATCCAGCAACCTTTCCAGCCTGGGACGGTGCTCCGTTTCGGGAGTCTTGAGTTCATGTCCCTCGACGGCAGCTACGACATGATACTCCTTCCCCCGCCATGCGACAGCGACAATGGCGGCCGACAGCCCGCCCGCCGGCGGCGGAATCGACGACGTCTTCCCCGCGTGGTGGAAGAACAACATTCGAGCTCACCCCGCCCTCTCCCCCGCCGACGGAGGAGGAGGCGGGGCAACCAAGGCCAAGCAGGAGGCGGCACCTCGTCGGCTGTCGAGCGAGTCGACGGCGCCGGCGCCCCAACGGGGGGCACGTCGGGCATCGACCTCGTGTTTGAGACGAAGACGAGCGTCGTTTCCCCGCAACACGCCAATTCCAAGCAAACGGACGACGCCAGCACGCTCGTGAAAGGCTTGCTGGGCGTCACCCTCGTACCTGAGACGACGGTGCAGTCAGTCCCTGACGTGACTTCCTCACCGCCCGTCGACCAAGAGGTACCGACCGATTCCCATCTCAAGCCCCTTGGATTCACCCTCGACCCACCAAGCGGCTTCGCTTTGGCGGACGCTCTCGTAGAGGCGAGTCCGAACCCTCTGGGGTATCGTATGCGGTCACCCTGGGACCGGCTGACGGACGTCTTGACCTACGGGCCCTCGGGGTCCGAGGAAGATGACGAGCCCGACTTCTATTGGGATTTCTCCGGACTTGGTAACCCCAGTGCCATGCGGGACTTCATGACCGCATGCGACTACTGCCTTTCCGACTGTTCCGACGGTAGCCGCAGCCTCGGCGACGAGGACTGCGGCCCAAGTCGTGAATGTTTCCACGTCGATCTAGGGGGTCCCTCCGAAGGCAACCATCTCGGTATGCCGGAGAACGGTGATCTCCCTAGGCCTGTGCCTCACGTTGACATCCTACGGGAGCTAGTTGTGGTCCCCGTTCTAGCGGGGGGTCATGACCCACAGCTCGAGCAAATCCGCGGGGTGCCGGCCAGGCTCGACGAGGGAGCAGGAGCACATGAGCCGATCCGCCGGGACGTCGGGCAGGAATGGGCGGGCCAACCTCCGGCCGGAGAAATGCGTCATCTACCCCAGGGTATCCAGCACCGCATCGTCGATGATGTCAGGGCAAGGCCGCCACCCGCTTCCAGTGGAGTCGGCCAGAACCTGGCTGCAGCAGCAATGCTTCTCCGCGCGATGCTAGAGCCATCAACCACTGAGGGGCGGCGAATCCAGAGAGAGCTCAAGAATCTCCTGGAGGGCGCTGCGGTCCGACGGGCCGAAAGCTCTGCCTCCCAAAGGCAGGGGTACCCCTCGGAACATCGCGCTGCGACTTCCTGATTCATGCGGGAAGCCTCGATCCACACCGGGCGCACGCGCAACACAGCGCCTGCGGCCCCGGGTCGCCTCGGCAACGAGCACCATCACCGCGACCGTCGGGCCCACCTCGACGAGAGGGTGCGTCGAGGCTACCACCCCAGGCGTGGGGGACGCTACGACAGCGGGGAGGATCGGAGTCCCTCGCCCGAACCACCCGGTCCACAGGCTTTCAGCCGCGTCATACGACGGACGCCGTTCCCGACCCGGTTTCGACCCCCGACTACTATCACAAAGTACTCGGGGGAGACGAGACCGGAACTGTGGCTCGCGGACTACCGGCTGGCCTGCCAACTGGGTGGGACGGACGATGACAACCTCATCATCCGCAACCTCCCCCTGTTTCTCTCCGACACCGCTCGCGCCTGGTTGGAGCACCTGCCTCCGGGGCAGATCTCCAACTGGGACGACCTGGTCCAAGCCTTCACCGGCAATTTCCAGGGCACGTACGTGCGCCCTGGAAACTCCTGGGACCTCCGAGGCTGCCGGCAGCAGCCGGGAGAGTCTCTCCGGGACTACATCCGGCGATTCTCGAAGAAGCGCACCGAGCTGCCCAACATCACCGATTCAGATGTCATTGGCGCATTCCTCGCCGGCACCACTTGCCGCGACCTGGTCAGCAAGCTAGGTCGAAAGACCCCCACCAGGGCGAGCGAGCTGATAGACATCGCCACCAAGTTCGCCTCTGGCCAGGAGGTGGTTGAGGCTATCTTCCGGAAGGACAAGCAGCCCCAGGGCCGCCCACCGGAAGATGCCCCCGAGGCATCAACTCAGCGCGGCGCCAAGAAGAAGGGCAAGAAGAAGTCGCAAGCGAAACGCGACGCCGCCGACGCGGACCTTGTCGCCGCCGCCGAGTACAAGAACCCTCGGAAACCCCCAGGAGGTGCCAACCTCTTCGACAAGATGCTTAAGGAGTCGTGCCCCTATCATCAGGGGCCCGTCAAGCACACCCTTGAGGAGTGCGCTATGCTTCGGTGCCACTTCCACAGGGCCGGGCCACCCGCGGAGGGTGGCAGGGCTCGCGACGACGACAAGAAGGAAGATCACCAAGCAGGAGAGTTCCCCGAGGTCCGCGACTGCTTCATGATCTACGGTGGGCAAGCGGCGAACGCCTCGGCTCGGCACCGCAAGCAAGAGCGTCGGGAGGTCTGTTCGGTGAAGGTGGCAGCGCCAGTCTACCTAGACTGGTCCGACAAGCCCATCACCTTCGACCAAGCCGACCACCCCGACCACGTGCCGAGCCCGGGGAAATACCCGCTCGTTGTTGACCCCGTCACCGGCGACGTCAGGCTCACCAAGGTCCTCATGAACGGAGGTTGCAGCCTCAACATCATCTACGCCGAGACCCTCGGGCTCCTGCGTGTTGATCTGTCCTCGGTCCGGGCAGGCGCTGCGCCTTTCCACGGGATCATCCCTGGGAAGCGCGTCCAGCCCCTCGGGCAACTCGACCTTCCCGTCTGCTTCGGGGCACCCTCCAACTTCCGAAGGGAGACCCTCACGTTCGAGGTGGTCGGGTTCCGAGGAACCTACCACGCAGTACTGGGGAGGCCATGCTACGCGAAGTTCATGGTCGTCCCCAACAACACCTACCTCAAGCTCAAGATGCCGGGCCCCAACGGGGTCATCACCGTCGGCCCCACGTACCGACACGCGTTCGAATGCGACGTCGAGTGCTTGGAGTACGCCGAGGCCCTCGCCGAATCCGAGGCCCTCATCGCCGACCTGGAGAGCCTCTCTAAGGAGGTGCCAGACGTGAAGTGTCACGCCGGCAACTTCGAGCCAGCGGAGACGGTTAAGTCTGTCCCTCTCGGCCCCAGCAGCGATGCTTCCAAGCAGATCCGGATCGGCTCCGAGCTCGATCCCAAATAGGAAGCAGTGCTCGTCGACTTTCTCCGCGCGAACGTCGACGTTTTCACGTGGAGTCCCTCGGACATGCCTGGCATACCGAGGGATGTCGCCGAGCACTCGCTGGATATCCGAGCCGGGGCCCGACTTTTCAAGCAGCCTCTGCGCTGATTCGACGAAGAAAAGCGCAGAGCCATAGGCGAGGAGATCCACAAGCTAATGGCAGCAGGGTTCATCAAAGAGGTATTCCATCCCGAATGGCTTGCCAACCCTGTGCTTGTGAGAAAGAAAGGAGGGAAATGGCAGATGTGTGTAGACTACACTGGTCTAAACAAAGCATGTCCAAAGGTTCCCTACCCTCTGCCTCGCATCGATCAAATCGTGGATTCCACTGCTGGGTGCGAAACCCTGTCTTTCCTCGATGCCTACTCAGGGTATCACCAAATCAGGATGAAGGAGTCCGACCAGCTCGCGACTTCTTTCATCACACCCTTCGGCATGTACTGTTATGTCACCATGCCGTTCGGCTTGAGGAATGCGGGTGCGACGTACCAGCGGTGCATGAACCATGTGTTTTGCGAACACATTGGCCGGACGGTCGAGGCCTACGTCGATGGCATCGTAGTCAAGACGAGGAAAGCCTCCGACCTCCTTTTCGACCTTGAAGTGACATTCTGATGTCTCAAGGCGAAAGGCGTGAAGCTTAATCCCGAGAAGTGTGTCTTTGGGGTTCCCCGAGGCATGCTCTTGGGGTTCATCGTCTCCGAGCGGGGCATCGAAGCCAACCCGGAGAAGATTGCGGCCATCACCAGCATGGGGCCCATCAAGGACTTGAAAGGCGTACAGAGAGTCATGGGATGTCTTGCGACTCTGAGCCGTTTCATCTCACGCCTCGGCGAAAGAGGCCTGCCTCTGTACCACCTCTTAAGGAAGGTCGAGTGCTTCACTTGGACCCCTGAGGCCGAGGAAGCCCTCGGGAACCTGAAGGTGCTCCTCACCAACGCGCCCGTCTTGGTGCCTCCCGCTGCCGGAGAAGCCCTCTTGATCTACGTCGCTGCGACCACTCAGGTGGTTAGCGCCGCAATTGTGGCCGAGAGACGAGAAGAGGGGCATGCATTGCCGTCCAGAGGCCAGTCTACTTCATCAGCGAGGTACTGTCCGAGACCAAAATATGCTACCCTCAAGTTCAGAAGCTACTGTACGCGGTGATCCTGACGCGGTGGAAGTTGCGACACTACTTCGAGTCTCACCCGGTAACTGTGGTGTCATCCTTCCCCCTGGGGGAGATCATCCAGTGCCGAGAGGCCTCAGGTAGAATCGCGAAGTGGGCGGTGGAAATCATGGGCGAAACAATCTCGTTCGCCCCTCGGAAGGCCATCAAGTCACAAGTCTTGGCGGACTTCGTGGCTGAATGGGTCGACACCCAACTCCCTACAGTTCCGATCCAGCTAGAACTCTGGACCATGTTCTTCGACGGGTCGCTGATGAAGACAGGAGCCAGCGCAGGCCTACTCTTCATCTCGCCCCTCGGAAAGCATCTACACTACGTGCTACGCATCCACTTCCCGGCGTCCAACAATGTGGCTGAGTACGAGGCTCTGGTCAACGGGTTGCGAATCGCCATCGAGCTAGGGGTCCGATGCCTCGACGCTCGCGGTGACTCGTAGCTCGTCATCGACCAAGTCATGAAGAACTCTCACTGCCGTGACCCGAAGATGGAGGCCTACTGCGATGAGGTTCGGCGCCCGGAAGACAAGTTCTACGGGCTCGAGCTCAACCACATCGCCCGGCGCTACAACGAGACTATGGACGAGCTGGCTAAAATAGCCTCGGGGCGAACAACGGTTCCCCCGGACGTCTTCTCCCGAGACCTGCATCAACCCTCCGTCAAGATCGACGACACGTCCGAGCCCGAGGTACCCTCGGCTCAGTCCGAGGCACCCTCGGCTCAACCCGAGGCACCCTCAGCTCGGCCCGAGGGTGAGGCACTGCGCGTCGAGGAGGAGCGAAGCGGGGTCACGCCTAATCGAAACTGGCAGACCCCATACCTGCAATATCTCCACTGAGGAGAGCTACCCCTCGACCGAGCCGAAGCTCGGCGGTTGGCGCGGCGTGCCAAGTCGTTTGTCTTGCTGGGAGATGGGAAGGAGCTCTACCACCGCAGCCCCTCAGGCATCCTCCAGCGATGCATTTCCATCGCCGAAGGTCAAGAGCTCCTACGAGAGATACACTCGGGGGCTTGCGGCCATCACGCAGCACTTCAAGCCCTCGTTGGAAACGCCTTCCGACAAGGTTTCTATTGGCCGACGGCGGTGGCCGACGCCACTAGAATTGTCTGCACCTGCGAAGGGTGTCAGTTTTACGCGAGGCAGACCCACCTGCCCGCTCAGGCTCTGCAAACGGTACCCATCACCTGGCCTTTTTCTGTGTGGGGTCTGGACCTCGTCGGCCCCTTGCGGAAGGCACCCGGGGGCTACACGCACCCCTGGGAAGGGTTGTTCGTCATCGCCAAAGTTCTGAAGCCCGGAACAAACAAGCTGGCCGACAGTCAAGGCGAGGTCTACACCGACACTTGGAACATCCAACAGCTACGTCGCTACTACCCTTAAGATGTTTTCAAGTTGTTCGTATACCTCGTTCCCACGCAAAATTTGGTCATCAAGGAAGGGTCAGCCTTGCCTCGGCAAAGCCAGACCCTCCCTCGGGGGCTAAAAAGGGGGGAACCCCCTCCACGTCAAAATTTTCAATCAAAAAGGCTTCCGCGTTCCCCCGGCTATGTCGGTAGCAGGACCCCAAGAAGTGAACGTGGGTGCATGTAAGCGGCAAGGCTGACTGAGCCGAGGGACTCCTACGCCTCTGGGTTACGGACACCTCACTCGTCACATGCCACGAAAAATGACTCCTACTTGGGCAAGCCATCCTGCTACTGACGGGCGGGGCCGGACACGCAAAATGAAAGGAAAAGGGGCACGACTTTATACTACAATAATAAAGTGTCCAGGCCTCAGCGGCCGCAAAAGACACACGTGCATTCAAAAGAAACTGCTCCGACAGAGTCAGGCGTCGCCCGGGGAAGGAGCCGCGCCTTCGGCTTCGTCCCCGTCCTCGGCAAAGTCCACCCCCGCTTCGGACGACGGCGCAGGCGGGAGGATCTCTGCCTCGAAGGTGGTCGCCAGCACTGCGCTCGGGCCCGCGGTGGCCGCGTCGAGCCTCTGAACTTCTGTCAGGGCGGCTTCGTCTTCGTCAGGAAGGCAATACCCCTCGCTAACCCGCTCCAGATCCACGATGTAGTGGGAAGCAAGCACAGCGAAGGCCCGCCTGACGCCGTGGTGCAGCGCCTCGCGGAGTCTGCCGCGCACGTGATCGCCCAAGGCCTGCAGGCGACTTTGAGGGGAGCTTCCTGAGGGGACGTCGCCGAAGCCAAAGACCCGGCAGAAGTCCGAGATGGCCTCGGACATGGCCGCGTGGTCGGCCTCCCTCTGCTCGGCCGCCCCAACAAGCGCCCTGGTGGACTCATCGAGGGCGAACTCGAGCTCTGCGAACGGCCAGAGCGCAAGGCCTCAAACACAAGCGGAGGAAACAAGCTGAAACGAAAACCGAAAATGGCCAGGACATACCTCCGGCTCGGGCACGCTGCTCCGAGGTTGCGGCCTGGGCTACGGCTAGGTCTGCTGCAAGGGCTCCAGCCCGGCTTTCGGCCTCGGCAGCCCGGCCCCGAGATTGGTCTTGCTCATCAGCGACCTGGTCGAACTCCGACTGCCGTCGTTGCACCTCTACGCGTTCCGCTGCTGCCTCTACGCGTGCCGCTGCCGCCTCTGCTCTCAGATCGGCGCAGAGCAACCGAAGGTCCACCACCTCGGCGCCCTGCTGGGAGAGGCACGCAGTAGCCCCGGCGAGCGAGGTCCTCAGGGATCGCAGCGAGCCCCAGATATCGACCTCGTGGCGGATGAACGACGACTTGGCGGCGCTCAGATCCGTCAGATCCCAAGGGAAGGAAGCGGGGTGTCACAAAAGACGCCTTGGTCACAAAAAGGTATACCTGAAACCATTACCTGGAGGATCTTGGGGACGTCCCTGCAAAAGACCTCCAGCGATGACCGGAGCGACCCCACCGTTGCTTCGGCACACTCGCGGAGCTCGTCCCAAGACTGCTCCTCCCTCTCATCGTCAAGAACGAAGAAGGGGTCCGAAGCCTCACGGGTCCGGAACTGGAGCAACTGGCGCCGCCTTTCGGAGCTCCGCCGCGCAGGGATAAGGCTGCCGCTCGGCGGGACGGATCGCGTTTCCACGCCCCCCTCCTCCGAGGCACCGAGCGCCGATGCCTCGGCCATCTCAGCGTACGCGGCAACAGGTCGCTCCCCGACTGGGACGGCAGCGGCTTCAGCAGCAGCAGGCGCCAGCACCGGCGGCATGTCTGGCGGGCCCGAGGCCACGTCCGCACCAGCCGCCTCCTCCAGCACGATGGCCACCTCGACGGAAGAGCCGGCCTCGGGAACTCGCTCCACGGCAACTGGTGCCGCCTGAGCCCCCCGCTATGGAGCGCCTTGCGAGAAGGTCAGCTGAACAGCGAGGCCCGGCGCGGCACCGGCTGCGGAAGCCAACGCCGTCTTAAGGGCTTTCCGGGGAGCCAGATCGGTCAGGCCATGGCTTCGCTTGCTGAGGAGGAAAGAAAAGTCGCGGTCGGGACATACGAATAAGAAGCCAGGACGAAGACATTCCAAGATACTTACCCGCTCCGGGCCATGATCAACCGTGCCTGAGGAGAGGTCTCTCGGATCTCGACCCCCGAAGGCACCGCCGAGGTCCGCCTCGCCGCCAGCTTCGGTACCACCCTCGCCTTGGGCACCTTGGACGCCCGGGAGACGGACTGCCCAGGCGCTGCCACGACGACCTGAGGGTCGCTCTCCTGTGCTGCCGGCGTGGGCGACGGCTCCCGGGGAACAGACGCCTCGGCCTGGCTCCCCGGGGTCACCTCAACTTCCCCGGCCGAGGGGTCAAGTACCCCCTCGGTCTGCCCCCGCTCTTCGGGCAGGGACCTCGGCGTCCTGACTTCGGGAACTGACGGCGCTAGCCCACTCGGGGGCTGGCTTGACAACTCCTAGCCTAGCCCCAAACCCGGGCTGAGGCCGAGGCGGGCAGCCATGTCGTCATCCTCGTCATCATCTTCATCATCGTCGTCATCGTCAGGCGTTTCCGGCGACGGCTCCCTCGGGAGTCCCTCCCTCTCCTGCCGACGACAGAGCTTTTCCAAGGCGTCTCGGGCCCGCGTCCGCTCGCGGGCCCGGGCCTTCTCCGCGTCCTTCTTTTTCTTCTTCTCCTCCGCGGCAACCCGCCGCGCTGCTCGGTCCACCGCGTCCTCCCGGGACCCGTGGCCGGGAAGGCTTGTGCCACCCTACCTCCTGGGGACGGATGGAAATCCCGACCGTAAGGACCAAGGGCAACCTGACGCAAGGAGAAGGAAGGAGCGGACACTCACCAGGGTCATGCACCCGTGGTCGGGGCGCATCAAGGGCTGAGAGAAGGCGCTGGCGTCCGGTTTTCCCAACGCAACGGCCACCCGCCCGTGGAGAACGTCGATGGGAAGAGGATCTGAGGACATCCGCGAGCCCTCCAAGTCAGCCTCCGGCGTCATCTCCCAAAGCGGCAACCGCCGCTCCGTCAAGGGAAGCACCCTACGGCGGTGAATGGCGGCAATCACTCCCGCGGCGGTGAGTCCTCCTTTCCGCAACACCTCCAGGGCCTTGAGAAGGGGCTCGAGGTTCTTCTGTCTGTCGTGTGGGGTCCCGTAGCGCCAAGCATCGGCGGAGGCGGTGACCACTCGCTGGGAAAACGGCGGGAGCATCTCGCCGTCATTCCGGAGGTAGAACCACCGGCGCTGCCACCCTTTATTCGAGGACGCAAGGATGGCGGGGATGTACAGCGACGCCCGCGACTGCCTTAGCTGGAGGATGCAACCGCCGGCCCGCACTGCCGCGCGGACCCTTCTCTCCCCCGTCGGCGAAGCAAAAAGCTCTGTGGAAAAGAGATGAGTCCACAAGTCCCAGTGGGGGGCGATCCCCAAGTATCCTTCGCACACCGCTACGAAGATGGCGGCTTGCGAGATGGAGTTGGGGCTGAGGTTGTGCAACTCCACCTCATAGTTGTACAGGATTGCCTGCATGAAGTGGCTTGCCGGCACACCGAACCCCCGCACGTGGAAGGAGACGAAGCTCACGACGTACCCCCACGGCGGGGACGGGGCGGCTCCGCTCGCGGGAGGAATCCACTCCGGCTGCCTCTCATCAGAGAGAGGGCGAAGTAAACCCTCAGCAACAAGATCCTCCAGGTCATCCGCCGTGACTGTGGAGAAAGGCCATGGGTCGCGCGACGAGACGATGGTCACCCGGTCGGCCATCACTAAGCAAAAGGGGTGGCGGCGGAAAGGACTGGGTGGGTGGTTTCCTTTTCTCTGGCTAAACCTCTCAGGTTGCGAAAACCTAAGAAGGAGGCGAGAAGCGGAGCAAAGAACCGTCGCCAGACCCTCCCCTGAGTATATAAAGACCAAGGCGAGACCCGTTCAACGTTTCGCCCGAACCCGCCGCGGGATTCAAAAACTCAAAGTGAAACGGCCGTTCCTCGAACGGCTCGCGCACGCAACGGCCGCCCCGCGAACCACTCGCCCCGTCGCATTAACTCCGCGGCGGGACAGGCGGCGCCTCTGGCAGGGGAAGCGAGCGACGCTTCGCCTTCGCCATAATGACCGCGTCAAAAAAGGTATGCCACGTCATTCGATTTCGTATCCTTTTCCTCTTTCTCTCTCTTACAATAGGGACCGGGAAAGGGGGATATCCCGAAAAGGATCCTTCTCCGTGAAGGAAACAGGCTTCGAGCCTCCCTACTGATCAGAGGTTCAAAGGCTGGCCCCTCGGAGGGGTTTAACAGCCGCCTCAGAGCGCGTGGGCTCCACACCCCCTACCGGTCAGAGGTTCGAAGGCCGGCCCCTCGGAAGGGTTCAACGGCTGCCTCAGGCCACTCGGGCTCCGCGCCCACTACTGATCAGGGGTTCGAAGGCTGGCCCTCGAAGGGTTCACAGCCGCCTCAGACATAGAGCGAGGGATGACCCTGGGTACGTTCAATACATAACCAAGGCTCAGGCTACGCTCCCGAGGTACCCTAGAACATTTCCGAGACCAGCGGGAACGATCTTGTAACGGAATCCCATCAGAGGGAGGCATCGAGCCCTCGGACCCCGTCGAGAGGGGACCGGGTCCGGCAGATCACCCGCAGGTACTTTTGAGCGCGCCATCGGGCCTCTAACCGACCCCTAACAAATGGGGCATGGGCGTCCACTCGGATTACCTGCCAGCAGCTCACCGGAGACACCATGTTCGGCGCCCTCCGAGGGCAACATGGCACTTCCCCCCCTCTCCTCCTTGCGGAAAGGCGACGCAGGGGCGTATGTAAAAAAGTCGAGTCTGTCCCTGACCGTCCTCTCGCCCTGTGCAGAGGCTCGGGGGCTGCTCTCGCAAACCCGGCTCTGGCCAAACCGTTGACAGCGTCAACATACCAGCCCGAGAACTTGGGACCCGACCGTGCACCCGGGCTATGGCCAGCTCGCATGAGGGAACAACCAGACCAGCCGAAGCATTGCGCGAGGCATTAAGACCTCGGAGGAGTCAAACCACTCCTTCGAGGCCTCGGGGGCTACACCCGGCGGGTGCGCTCGCGCGCACCCACCGGAACAAAACGCAACCGAGAAAGGCTGGTCCCCTTGCAAAAAAGTGCGACAAAAGCCTCCAAGCGAGTGTTAACACTCCCTTCGAGGCTCAGGGGCTACTGTCGGGGACCATAATTAGGGGTACCCTCAAGGCTCCTAATTCTTAGCTGGTAACCCCCATCAGCACAAAGCTGCAAAGGCCTGATGGGTGCGACTAAGCCAGGGATCGGTCCATTCGAGGGACTCGATCACGCCTCGCCCGAGCCCAGCCTCGGGCAAGGGCAGCCGACCTCAGAGGATCTCCGTCTCGCCCGAGGCCCCCCTCCAGCGACGAACAAACTCCCGGCTCGCCCGAGGCCCAGTCTTCGCCAAGAAGCAACCCTGGCCAAATCGCCAAGCCAACCGACCAAATCACAGGGGCATTTAATGCAAAGGCGGCCTGACACCTTTATCCTAACGCACGCCCTCCAGTCGACAGAGCCGAAGTGACCGCAGTCACTTCGCCGCTCCACTGACCGGCCTGACAGAAGGACAGCGCCGCCTGCGCCGCTCCGACTGTTGTGCCACTCGACAGAGTGAGGCTGACAGGCAGTCAGGCCCGGCCTCAGGCACCATAGGAAACTCCGCTCCACCCGACCCAGGGCTCGGACTTGGGCTCAGCCCTGGAAGATGGCGAACTCCGATCCGCCCGACCCCAGGGCTCGGACTTGGGCTCAGCCCCGGAAGACGACGAACTCCGCTCCGCCCGACCCAGGGCTCGGACTTGGGCTCAGCCCCGGAAGACGGCGAACTCCGCTTCGCCCGACCAAGGGCTCGGACTTGGGCTCAGCCCCGGAAGACGGCGAACTCCGATCCGCCCGACCCCATGGCTCGGACTTGGGCTCAGCCCCGGAAGACGGCGAACTCCGATCCGCTCGACCCCAGGGCTCGGACTTGGGCTCAGCCCCGGAAGACGGCGAACTCCGATCCGCCCGACCCTAGGGCTCGGACTCGGGCTCAGCCCCGGAAGACGACGAACTCCGCTTCGCCCGACCCCAGGGCTCGGACTCAGCCCTGGCTTCAGCCGACGGTCTCCGCCTCGCCCGACCCAGGGGCTCGGACTCGACCTCGACCACGGAAGATAGACTCGACCTCGACCTCGGAGGAGCCTCCACATCGCCCAACCTAGGGCGCGGACCGACCACGTCAACAGGAGGCGCCATCATTACCCTACCCCAAGCTGACTCAGGCTACGGGGAACAAGACCGGCGTCCCATCTGGCTCGCTCCGCCAGACAAGTAATGATGGCACCCCGCACGCTCTATGACGACGACGGCTCTCAGCCCCCTTACGGAAGCAAGAGGACGTCAGCAAGGACTCAACAGCCCCGACAACTGTCCTTCCGCCAGGCTCCAGCGCTCCTCCGACGGCCACGACACCACACGAACTGGGTGCCAAAACCTCTCCGGCTGCCACGATGGCATGTACTTAGGGCGCTAGCTCTCCTCTGCTAGACACGTTAGCACTCTGCTACACCCCCATTGTACACCTGGATCCTCTCCTTGCGCCTATAAAAGGAAGGACCAGGGCCCTCTTACAAAGGGTTGGCCGCGCGGGGAAGAGGACGGGACAGGCGCTCGCGTGAGGCCGCTCGCTCCCCCTCCCGTGTGGACGCTTGTAACCCCCTACTGCAAACGCACCCGACCTGGGCACGGGACGAACACGAAGGCCGCGGGATTTCCACCTCTCTCTCTCTCTCGCTCCGGCTGCCTTCCCCCCCCCCTTCGCGCTCCGTCTCGCACCGACCCATCTGGGCTGGGGAACGCGACGACATTTCACTCGTCGGCCCAGGGACCCCCCGGTCTCGAAACGCCGACAACTAGGTTAGTGTTGTTAGACGACGACTTGGCGAGTATCCTTTGGCTTGGCACTCGTTCAGATTATCCATCTTCCGGTTCGTCCATCAGCATCATCCTGCGGATTGGTCCCCGCTTGGGGTCGACTTGAGCCATTTTCCGCATCACGCGATTAATTAACGTACCTGAATGGAATGCATTATGCACATGAATGCATATCGACGGAAATATTACAAACCTAAATAGTGCTACGCGATGGCGAATTTAAACACCTAGCGGCGATGCGTTGTACAATTTTGTACGAAACCAGTAGTTATTAATATACGACTACACGCAATAATTACGTTTCTCGAACCTAACGCAAACATTGCAAACAAATTATACACTTTAAACATGATTAGCCTAAACACAATTCATCAGCTACTTAATTAAATGCTAAATTTATCTCTCACTTTATAAATTATATCACTTTACTTACCAAGAACTAATTGAATTTTATTTTGCATCACACATATTTATTTAATCTATCTAACAATTCGGCTAACAACTTGCGCGCTAGTAATAGATTTAGCTTAGATTCACTACTTTGATTAACGAACGAATCCGAGTTTTTCGTCGATTACATGTTAAATACCGTACTAATATTAAACTACTCGAAACTAATAACCCAAGCAAACTACCTAGAACTTAATAACTATTATAACGTAAGAGATCAGCAACATGTACGACTACCGATCAAATCACCATAAACGATTCAGGTAGTCTAATAAATATCATATTTAGTCGACTGGAATAACGAATCCACTTACCGTCCATTAAATCCGACTAAAAGCTTGCGAGAACGTCGATAGTTTCTGAATAAAATCTTCGATCAACTCACTGACGAGTATAGAACGGAGCTTCACTTTCTCTTCATATTAAGTAGAACTTCGCATAAACAGCGATGATTCTTGTTCTAGCCTTTCGTCGAGCACTTGGGGCATCGACCACGGGCTTGCTTCTCCACATCTTTTTAGAATGCTTTTGTCGGTGCGAACACCAATCGGAGACAACACGTGGGGACTGGCATCAAGAGGAGACGACGAAACAACGACGAATTAGCAAGCTGGGGACTGGCATCAAGAGGAGACGACGAAACAACGACGAATTAGCAAGCTGAGCTACAGCGAGCGATGTCGACAACAAGACCGGGCGAAGAAAATTCGCGCGCGCGACTAGAAGGAATTGAGAAGCCACGATGCTAGAGAAACTTCACGGTGCGAAAACACCCGAGAATTCGACGGCGACGCGTGCGCAAGGGAACACGCGCGCGCAGGAAAATTCATGGCGGGTCACAGCAGGGGATGGGGCCTCGGCTGAACGCGCACACGAGAGAGCTCACGGTTGGAAAGAACTTGACCGGCCCGGAGAAATAGGGGGCGCGGCCAACAGGAATTCGAGCAGAGGGCACAGTTGCGTGCAGGGGCATCCCGGCGAGCTCGCCATGGGAGATCTCGGCCGCCACGGACAAATAGGGAGCTGAGGCGAGCTGCGCGCAGAGAGACTCACGCGCACAGGGAAGAACGGCTGGGAGGAGTTGGAGGCCGCGACGCGTGCGCGGGGAGGACGACGGAGCGCCAGAGACCCGCGCGTAGGAGGCCGAGCGCTGGGGCTAGCCAGGCGCGCGCGCGCGAGAAGCAGGGTGCGACGGCTGAGGGAGAGACAGAGCGCGCGCGTCGGCCGAGCCAGCGGAGCACGCCTGCACGCGAGCGAACAGGGGGAGAAGGCGAGGGCGCGCGCGCAGCATGGGAGAGAGAGCTCAGGGGAGCCGCGGCGCTGGGAGAAGACGAAGCACCAGCGGCGCAAACCAATCTGAGGGAGAGAGATAAGCAGGAATGGAGCGCGCGTCCACGGGAAGGAACCGAGCGGCCGAGGAGAGAGAACAGCGCGTCCACGGGAAGGAACCGAGCGGCCGAGGAGAGAGAACAGGAAATATCCTGCGACGGGATAAGACCGACGGCTGGAACACGGCTGGGGGCTTCCGCCGGTGAGCAGGGAGAGCAGAGGATGAGCTCGGCGGCGGGATAATCTTCCAGGAGGAGCTTGAGCGGCTGGGCGTGCGAGATTTTTTTTTTTCGCACGGATCTTCAGCGGCGCAAAGAAAATCAGGAAGAGAGAAGGCAGCTCGAAAAATCAAGGGAGGGAAGAGATATGGCCAACGATTCAAATATCTGAGGGAAAGCGGTTTCTGTGAGAAAAATCACGGATAGAAGAAAAATCTTCATCTGCCATGCGATAGGAACGTAATGATTTTTCTCTTTTTTTTTAAAGATTCATTTTCTTATTTTTCCTTTAACAAAGAATCGCAGATATTTTGGATCACGATATCTCGAGATAAATAAAAGATCGACACGGTACAGGATACACATTTCTTTCTATGAAATAGCGAACCAAATTGATCGCTAATTACTCGCTTTCAGTTCTAATTACATTGGTCTATATTGTTTCGGACTGAAAACTATGTTTGCGATTTCCAATTAATTTGGTGTCGAACGAAAATTTATCTCCTACCACAAATCAGGGAAATAAATTAATTCAAAATATTGGGTGTCAGCTCTAACTATCTCAACCCGATTTAATTTAGGGCAGATAACTTACTAAAGGAATAAATTTCAATTATAAATCCTCGAACGAGCTGTCTCGGTTGATGAGTGGGAACAGAATTATTTGCATCGAAAATCTTAGTCGACGAGTTCTGACTAACTTGTTCGGCGTGATTCGACCGAAATTAGCCGAAACACAATCTGCGAACGTATACGCGATTTTTGTCGTTGAAAGAGCGTGCTGAAGAATTAATTGGATTATAACCTCACGCATGATTTTTCTCGGACGATACGCGATTCGGATTATTTTACTCCGAACATTTCTGTCGCCGAGTTCAAATTAATTTGTTCGGGATAAAAATCGCAAAAGCACGTCGAGCTTCCGAATTCGTATTCGCGCGAGCGATGAATTTTTTTAAATAATCATCGGACGCACCGATTTTCAGAACAACTATGTTCCGAACATCACGAAAATTTCGGAAGACCCCGGATGGATAAAAATAAAAGCTATGTCGCACTCGCGACAGACGACCCCGATGTGTCGGCGTTTCGAGACCGGGGGGTCCCCGAGCCGACGAGTGAATGCGCTGCGTGCCCCAGCCCAGATGGGTCGAGCGCGTGGGCGAGCGCGAAGGGGGGAGAGGCGAGGTGGCCGGAGACGGGCGTGAGAGAGGTGGAGATCCCGCGGCCTTCGTGTTCGTCCCGCGCCCAGGTCGGGTGCGCTTGCAGTAGGGGGGTTACAAGCGTCCACGCGGGTGAGGGAAGCGAGCGGCCCCAAGAGAGCGCCTGTCTCGTCCTCGTCCCCGCGCGGCCATCCTTCTCTAAGAAGGCCCTGGTCCTTCCTTTTATAGTTGTAAGGAGAGGATCCAGGTGTACAATGGGGGGTGTAGCAGAGTGCTACGTGTCTAGCGGAGAGAGAGCTAGCGCCCTAGGTACATGCCAATGTGGCAGCCGGAGAGGTCTTGGCACCTTGCTGGCGTGATGTCGTGGCTGTCGGAGGAACAACGGAGCCTGGCGGAGGGACAGCTGTAGGAGCGGTCGAGTCCTTGCTGACGTTGCCTTGCTTCCGTAAGAGAGCTGAGAGCCGCCGTCGTCACAGAGCTTGTGGGGCGCCATTATTGCCCATCTGGTGGAGCTAGCCAGATGGGACGCCGGTCTTGTTCTTCGTGACCCGAGCCGGCTCGGGGTAGGATGATGATGGCGCTCCCTGTTGACGTGGCGGGCCCATGCCCTAGGTCGGGCGACGTGGGGGTTCCTCCGAAGCCGGGGTCGAGTCTGTCTTCTGTGCCGAGGCTGAGCCCGAGCCCTCGGGTCGGGCGAGGCGGAGATTGTTCGGCCGAGGCCAGGGCGGAGTCCGAGCCCTGGGGTCGGGCGAGGCGTAGTTTCGTCGTCTTCTGGGGCTGAGCCCGAGTCCGAGCCCTGGGGTCGGGCGGAGCGGAGTTCGCCGTCTTCCGGGTCTTAGCCCGAGTCCGAGCCCTGGGGTCGGGCGGAGCGGAGTTCGTCGTCTTCCGGGTCTTAGCCCGAGTCCGAGCCCTGGGGTCGGGCGGTGCGGAGTTCGCCGTCTTCCGGGTCTTAGCCCGAGTCCGAGCCCTGGGGTCGGGCGGAGCGGAGTTCGCCGTCTTCCGGGTCTTAGCCCGAGTCCGAGCCCTGGGGTCGGGCGGAGCGGAGTTCGCCGTCTTCCGGGTCTTAGCCCGAGTCCGAGCCCTGGGGTCGGGCGGAGCAGAGTTCGCCGTCTTCCGGGTCTTAGCCCGAGTCCGAGCCCTGGGGTCGGGCGGAGCGGAGTTTCCTATGGCGCCTTTGGCAGGGCCAGACTGCCTGTCAGACTCACTCTGTCGAGTGGCACTGCAGTCGGAGTGGCGCAGGCAGCGCTGTCCTTCTGTCAGACTGGTCGATGGAGCGGTGGAGTGACGGCGGTCACTTCGGCTCTGCCGGGGGGCGCGTGTCAGGATAAAGGTGTCAGACCACCTTTGCGTTAAATGCTCCTGCAACCTGGTCAGTCGGCGCGGCGATTTAGTCAGGGTTGCTTCTAAGCGAAGCCAAGGCCTCGGGCGAGCCGGAGGTGTGTCCGCCGTTAAAAGGGGGGCCTCGGGCGAGACGGAAGTCTCTCGAGGTCGGCTGCCCTTGGCCGAGGCTAGGCTCGGGCGAAGCGTGGTCGAGTCACTCGTGTGGACTGATCCCTGACTTAATCGTACCCATCAGGCCTTTGCAGCTTTATGCTGATGGGGGTTACCAGCTGAGAATTAGGCGTCTTGAGGGTACCCCTAATTATGGTCCCCGACAGTAGCCCCCGAGCCTCGAAGGGAGTGTTAGCACTCGCTTGGAGGCTTTCGTCGCACTTTTTTGCAAGGGGACCAGCCTTTCTTGGTTGCACTTTGTTCCGGTGGGTGCGCGCGAGCGCACCCGCCAGGTGTAGCCCCCGAGGCCTCGGAGGAGTGGTTACACTCCTTCGAGGTCTTAATGCCTTGCGTAATGTTTCGGCTGGTCTGGTCGTTCCCTCATGCGAACTGGCCGTAGCCCGGGTGCACGGTCGGGGCCCAAGCTCTCGGGCTGGTATGTTGACGCTGTCAACGGTTTGGCCGGAGCCGGGTTTGCGAGAGCAGCCCCCGAGCCTCTGCACAGGGCGAGAGGACGATCAGGGACAGACTCGGCTTTTTTACATACGCCCCTACGTCGCCTTTCCGCAAGGAGGAGGGGGGAGAGCGCCATGTTACCCTCGATGGGCACCGAACATGGTGTCTCCAGTGAGCTGCAAGCGGGTAATCCGAGTGGACGTCCGTGCCCCGTTCGTTGGGGGTCGGCTAGGGGCCCAGAGGCACGCCCAAAAGTACCTGCGGGTGATTTGCCGGACCCGGTCCCCTGGCGACGGGGTCCGAGGGCTCGATGCCTCCCTCCGATGGGATTCCGTTACAAGATCGTTCCCGCTGGTCTCGGAAATGTCCTAGGGTACCTCGGGAGCGCAGCCCGAGCCTCGGTTATGTATCGAACGTACCCCTGGTCATCCCTCGCTCGGCGTCTGAGGCGACTGTGAACCCTTCGGGGGCCAGCCTTCGAACCCCTGATCAGTAATGGGCGCGGAGCCCGAGTAGCCTGAGGCGGCCATGGGACCCTTCGGGGGGCTGGCCTTCGAACCCCTGACCAGTAGTGGGTGTCGGGCCCACGCGATCTGAGGCGACTGTTGAACCCCTCGGAGGGCCAGCCTTCGAACCTCTGATCAGTAGGGGGGCTCGGAGCCCGGTTCCTTCACAGAGAAGGATCCCTTCCGGGGTATCCCCCTTTCCCGGTCCCTGTTGCAAGAGATAGAGAAAGAGGAAAAAGGAAAAGGATACGAAATCGAACGACGTGGCGTACCTTTTTTGACGCGGTTATTACGGCGAAGGCAAAGCGTCGTCCGCTTCTCCTGCCAGAGTCGCCGCCTGTCCCGCCGCGGAGTTAATGCGACGGGGCGAGTGGTTGGCGGGGCGGCCGTTACGCGTGCGCGAGCCGTTCGAGGAACGGCTGTTTCGCCTCGCGTTTTTTGAATCCCGCGTCCGGGACGGGCGGTGCGCTAGAAACGGTTTCGCCCTGGCCTTCATATACTCGAGAGGGGGTCCGGTGACGGTTCTTTGCTCTGCCTCCTTCCTTTCCCTTTAGGTTTTCGCAACCCGGGAAACTTTAATCGGAGAAGAGAAAAACCGCCCTCCCTGCCCCCCGCGCCACCATCTCTTCCATTTTGGTGATGGCGGATCGAGTGACCATAATCCCCCCGCGCGATCCGTGGCCTTTCTCCACGGTGACGGCGAGCGATCTGGAGGAGCTGGTCGGCGAGGGTTTGCTCCGCCCCCTCACCGATAAGCAGCGGCCAGAGTGGATTCCTCCCGTGGGCGGAGCCGCTCCGTCCCCACCGCCGGGGTACATCGTGAGCTTCGTCTCCTTCCATGAGTGGGGATTCGGTGTGCCGACGGGCCGCTTTATGCGGGCCATCCTGTTCCACTACGGGGTGGAGTTGCACAACCTCTCCCCCAACTCCATCTCGCAGGCCGCTATCTTCGTAGCGGTATGCGAAGGGTACTTGGGGATCGCCCCCCATTGGGATTTGTGGACTCATCTCTTCCTCGTCGAGCCTTTCGCCTTGTCGACGGGGGAGAGGAGGATCCGTGCAGCGGTGCGGGCCGGCGGCTGCACTCTTTTGTTGAGGCAGTCGCGGGCGTTACAGTACATTCCTGCCATTCTTGCGTCTTCGAACAAGGGGTGGCAGCGCCGGTGGTTCTACCTCTGGAATGACGGTGAGTTGCTCCCACCGTTCTCCCAGTGAGTAGTTACTGCTGCCACCGACGCCTGGCGCCACGGGACCCCGCACGAGAGGCAGAAGAATCTCGAACCCCTTCTCCAGGCCCTGAAGGAGTTGCGGGAGGGGGGACTTACTGCTGCGGGAGTGATCGCTGCCATCCACCGTCGGAGGGTGCTTCCATTGGCGGAGCGGCGGCTGCCACTCTGGGAGATGACCCCGGAGGCTGACTGGGAGGGCTCGCGAATGTCCCCCGATCCTCTCCCCTTCAACGCCCTCCAATGGCGGGTGTCGGCTGCGATGGGGAAGCCGGACCCCCACGCATACTCCCAGCTTCGGATGCGCCCCGACCAGGGGTGTGTAACTTTGGTGAGTGCTCGCTCCTTCCTTCTTCGTACATCGGGTCGCTCCGGGTCCTTATGATCGGGTTCCTTTCTCCCCTCCTTTTAGGATGTGGGGTGGCACAAGCCCTCCCAGCCACGGGTCCCGGAGGACGCGGTGGACCGTGCGGCGCGGCGGGTCGCTGCGGAGGAGAAGAAGAAAAAGAAGGACGCGGAGAAGGCCCGGGCCCGCGAGCGGAGGCGGGCTCGGGACGCCTTGGAGAAGCGTCGTCGCCAGCAGGAGAGGGAAGGACTCCCGAGGGAGCCGTCGCCGGAGACGCCCGACGACGATGACGACGATGATGAGGAGGAGGACGACATGGCCGCCCGTCTCGGCCTCGGCCTCGGCTCGGGGTGTGGCCAGGAGTCGTCGAGCCAGCCCCCGCGCGGGCCGACACCATTAGTCCCCGGAGTTGGGGCGTCGGGGTCCCAGTCCGAGGCACGGGGGCGACCCGAGGCGTCGCTTGTTCCCTCGGCCGGAGGAGCTGAGGTGGCTCCGGAGGGCCAGGTCAGGGCGTCCGCTCCCCAGGGGCCGCCGCTCGTACCGGTGGTGCATGGGGGTGACCCTCAGGTCACCGCGACCGTGCCCGGGCAATCTACTCCCCGGTCATCCACGGCGAGGGTGGCGCTGAAGATGCCGGCGAAGCGGACCTCGGCGGCCGTCTTGGGAGCTGGGATCCAAGAGACCTCCCCCCAGGCGCGGTGGGTAATGGCCCGAAGTGGGTGAGTATCTCGGAATGTCTTCGTCTTGGCTTCCCATTCATATGTCTCGGCCGTGATCTTTCTTTCCTCCCCCTTTTTTTTTATCCAGCAAGCGAAGTCATGGCCAGACCGACCTGGCACCCCGGAAGGCCCTCAAGACGGCGCCGGACTGTGTGGCCAGCGCCGCCCCGGGCCTTGTCATTCAGCCGACTCTTTCGTGGGGTACTTCACCGCAGGGGGCTCGGGCGTCGCCGGTCTCTGAGGAGCGGGCTCCCGAGGCCGGCTCTTCTGCCGAGGCGGCCATCGTGGTTGAGGCGGCTGACGCCAACGTGGCCCTGAGCCCGCCTGTCGTGCCGGCCATGCCGGCGCCCGCCACCGCCGAGGTTGCCGCCGTCCCTGTTGGAGAGCGACCAGTTGCCGCCGGCGTCGGGATGGCTGATGCGTCGGCACCCAAGGCCTCAGATGAGGTGGGCATGGACGCGCGGTCCGTCCAGCCGGGTGACAGCCTCATCGCTGTGCGGCGAAGCCCCGAGACCCGGCGCCCGTTGCTCCGATTCCGGACCCGCGAGGCCTCGGACCCTGTCTTTGTTCTCGACGATGAGCAGGAGGACCAGTCCTGGGATGAGCTCCGCGAGTGTGCGGAGGCAACGGTGGGGTCGCTCCGGTCGTCGCTGGAGGTTTTCTGCAGAGACGTCCCCAAAATCCTCCAGGTTGCGGTTTCAGGCATACCTTTTTCCTTCTGTAAGCGAGACACTCGTCGTGACGCCCTGTTTCCTTTCCCCAGGATCTGACGGACCGGAGCGCCGCCAAGTCGTCGTTCATCCGCCGCGAGGTCGATGTCTGGGGCTCGTTGCGATCCCTGAGGTCCTCGCTCGCCGGGGCTACCGCGCGCCTTTCTCAGCAGGATGCCAAGGTGGCGGACCTCCAGCTGCTCTGCGCCGACCTGAGAGCCGAGGCGGCAGCAGCGCGTGTGGAGGCGCAACAGCAGCGATCGGAGCTCGTCCAGGTCATTGAGGAGCGGGACCAATCTCGGGGCCGGGCTGCCGAGGCCGAAAGCCGAGCTGAGACCCTCGCGGCCGACCTAGCCGCAGCCCAGGTCGCGGCCTCGGAGCATCGTGTCCGAGCCGGAGGTACGTCTTGGTCCTCCCCGGTTCTTGTTCTTGTCCGTTTCCTTTGCTTGTGCTTGAGGTGTTTCTCTTGGTTGCTCACAGAGCTCGAGTCCGCCCTCGACGAGTCCGCCAAGGCGCTCGCCGAGGCGCTTGCCGGAGCTGCCGAGCAGAGGGAAGCTGACCTCGCGGCCATGTCCGAGGCCGTCTCGGACTTTTATCGTACCCTCGGCTCCGGCGACGTCCCTTCAGGAAGCTCCCCTCAAAGCCGCCTTCGAGCCTTGGGTGATCACGCGCGCGGCAGAGTCCGCGAGGCGCTACACCACGGCGTCAGGCGGGCCTTCGCCGTGCTCGCTTCCCACTACGTCGTGGACCTGGAGCGGGTTAGTCAGGGGTACTGTCTTCCTGACGAAGACGATGCTGCCCTGGCAGAGGTCCAGCGGCTTGACGCGGTCGCCGCGGGTCCGAGCTCGGTGCTGGCGACCACCTTTGAAGCGGAGATCCTTCCCCCTCCGCCGTCACCGGAGGCCGAGATGGACCTCACCGACGGCGGGGACGGAGCCGAGGGCGCGGCTCCTTCCCAAGGCGGCGCCTAATTCTTGTTTGAACAATTTCTTGTTGGATGCGTGTCTCACCGCGGCCGCTGAGGCCTGAACACTTTGTCTTTCTTGCATGAAGTCGTACTCTCCTTTCCTTCCATCTGCGTGTTCGTCCTAGCTTGTCAATAATAGGGCGGCTTCTCGAGTTGGGTCATTCTTCGTGGCAGGTGATGAGTGAGGTGTCCCTAACCCGGAGGCGCAGGGGTTCCTCGGCTCAGTCGGCCTCGCCATTCACATGTACCCGCGTTCGCTCCTCGAGACCCTGCTTCTGACATAGCCAGGAGAACGCAAGAGGCCCCTTTTTTGATTGTAAATTTTCGACGCGGAGAAGTATGCCCAATCTCGACGCAGAGGGGTTCCCCCTTTTTAGCCCCCGAGGGAGGGTCGGGCTGTGCCGAGGCGAGGCCGACCCTTCCTTGATGACCGAGGCGCAGAGGCTGTCTGACGGATCAGACTCAGGTCCGAATATCCAGCGAGTGCTCGGCGACATCCCTCGGTATGCCAGGCATGTCCGAGGGACTCCACGCAAAAACATCGGCGTTTGCGCGGAGAAAGTCGACGAGCGCTGCCTCCTATTCGGGGTCGAGCCCGGACCCAATCCGGATCTGCCCGGAGGTGTCGCCACTGGGGTCGAGAGGGATGGCCTTAACCGTCTCCGGTGGCTCGAAGTCGCCGGCACGACGCTTCACGCCTGGCACCTCTTTGGGGAGGTTCCCCAGGCCGGCGACGAGGGCCTCGGACTCGGCGAGGGCCTCGGCGTACTCCACGCACTCCACGTCGCATTCGAACGCGTGTCTGTACGTGGGGCCAACGGTGATGACCCCGTTGGGGCCCGGCATCTTGAGCTTCAAGTAGGTGTAGTTGGGGACGGCCATGAACTTCGCGTAGCACGACCTCCCCAGTACAGCGCGGTAGGTTCCTCGGAACCCGACCACCTCGAACGTCAGGGTCTCCCTTCGGAAGTTGGAGGGCGTTCCGAAGCAGACAGGGAGGTCGAGTCGCCCGAGGGGCTGGACGCGCTTCCCAGGTACGATCCCGTGGAAGGGCGCAGCGCCTGCCCGGACGGAGGACAGATCGACGCGCAGGAGCTTGAGGGTCTCGACGTAGATGATGTTGAGGTAGCTGCCCCCATCCATCAGGACCTTGGTGAGCCTGACGTTGCCAATGACAGGGTCAACGACGAGCGGGTATTTCCCCGGGCTCGGCACGTGGTCGGGGTGGTCGGCCTGGTCGAAGGTGATGGGCTTGTCGGACCAGTCTAGGTAGACTGGCGCCGCCACCCTCACCGAGCAGACCTCCCGGCGCTCTTGCTTGCGATGCCGAGCCGAGGCATTCGCCGCATGCCCTTCGTAGATCATGAAGCAGTCGCGGACCTCAGGGAACTCTCCTGCTTGGTGATCTTCGTTCTTGTCGTCGTCGCGGGCCCTGCCACCCTTGGCGGGTGGCCCGGCCCTGTGGAAGTGACGCCGAAGCATGATGCACTCCTCGAGGGTGTGCTTGACGGGCCCCTGATGGTAGGGGCACGGCTCCTTGAGCACCTTGTCGAAGAGGTTAGCACCTCCGGGGGGCTTCCGAGGGTTTTTGTACTCGGCGGCGGCGACAAGGTCCGCGTCAGCGGCGTCGCGTTTCGATTGCGACTTCTTCCTGCCTTTCTTCTTGGCGCTGCGCGGAGTAGACGCCTCGGGAGCCTCTTCCGATGGGCGGCCCTGGGGCTGCTTGTCCTTTCGGAAGATAGCCTCAACCGCCTCCTGGCCAGAGGCGAACTTGGTGGCGATGTCCATCAGCTCGCTCGCCCTGGTGGGGGTCTTGCGACCCAGCTTGCTCACCAGGTCGCGGCAAGTGGTGCCAGCGAGGAACGCGCCGATGACATCCGAGTCGGTGATGTTGGGCAGCTCAGTGCGCTGCTTTGAGAATCGCCGGATGTAGTCCCGGAGCGACTCTCCCGGCTGTTGCCGGCAGCTTCGAAGGTCCTAGGAATTCCCGGGGCGCACGTATGTGCCCTGGAAATTGCCGGCGAAGGCTTGGACCAAGTCGTCCCAGTTGGAGATCTGCCCCGGAGGCAGGTGTTCCAACCAGGCGCGAGCAGTGTCGGAGAGGAACAGGGGGAGGTTACGGATGATGAGGTTTTCGTCGTCCGTTCCACCCAGTTGGCAGGCCAGGCGGTAGTCCGCGAGCCACAGTTCCGGTCTCGTTTCCCCCGAGTACTTCGTGATAGTGGTCGGGGGTCGGAACCGGGTCGGGAACGGCGCCCGTCGGATGGCCCGACTGAAGGCCTGCGGACCGGGTGGTTCGGGCGAGGGACTCCGATCCTCCCCGCTGTCGTAGCGTCCCCCACGCCTGGGGTGGTAGCCTCGGCGCACCCTTTCGTCGAGGTGGGCCCGACGGTCGCGTCGATGGTGTTCGTTGCCGAGGTGGCCCGGGGCCGCAGGCGCGGTGTTGCGCGTGCGCCCGGTGTAGACCGAGGCTTCCCGCATGAACCGGGAAGTCGCGGCATGAGGTTCCGAGGGGTATCCCTGCCTTCGGGAGGCAGTGCTCTCGGCCCGTCGGGCCGCAGCGCCTTCCAGGAGATTCTTGAGCTCTCCCTGGATTCGCCGACCCTCGGTGGTTGATGGCTCCGGCATCGCACGGAGGAGCATCGCTGCGGCTGCCAGGTTCTGACCAACCCCGCTGGATGCGGGCGGCGGCCTGACCCTGACATCGTTGACGACGTGGTGCTGGAGACCCTGGGGCAGGTGACGTATTTCTCCGGCCGGGGGTTGGCCCACCCATACCTGCCCGACGTCCCCGCGGATCGTCTCAAGCGCTCCTGTTCCCTCGTCGAGCCTGGCCTGCGCCCCGCGGACTTGCTCGAGCTGTGGGTCGTGACCCCCCGCCGGAACGGGGACCACAGCTAGCTCCCGCGGGATGTCGGCGCGAGGCGCGGGCCTAGGAAAGTCACCGTCCTCCGGCATGCCAAGATGGTTGCCTTCGGAGGGATCCCCCAGCTCAACGTGGAAGCATTCGCGGCTTGGGCCGCAGCCCTCGTCGTCGAGGCTGCGGCTTCCGTCGGAACAGTCGGAGAGGCAGTAATCACATGCGGTCATGAAGTCCCGCATGGCACTGGGGTTGCCAAGTCCAGAGAAATCCCAACAGATGCTGGGATCGTCATCTTCCTCGAACCCGGAGGGCCCGTAGGTCGAGACGTCCGTCAACCGGTCCCAAGGCGACCGCATACGAAACCCCAGTGGGGTTGCACTCGCCTCAATGAGGGCGCCCGCCAAAGCGAAGTCGCTTGGCGGGTTGAGGCCGAGTCGAAATGACGTAAGATGGGAGTTAGTCGGTACCTTTTGGTCGACGCAGGGCGAAGTAGTCACATCGGGGACTGGTTGCACCGTCATCTCAGGTACGAGGGCGACGTCCTGCAGGCTCCTCGCGAGTGTGCCGGCGTCGTCCACTTGCTCGGGATCAGCGTGTCGCGGGGTGACGACGCTTGCCTTCGTCTCGAACGCGAGGTCGACGCCCGGCGCGCCTTCCGTCGGGGCGCTGGGGACGTCGATTCGCCCGACAGCCGACGAAGCGCGGCCTCCCGCTTGGCCTTGGTTGCCCCGCCTCCTCCTCCGTTGGCGGGGGAGAGGACGGGACGAGCTCAAACGCTGTTCTTCCACCGCGCGGGGAAGATGTCGCCGATTCCGCCGCCGGCGGGCGGGTTGTCGGCCGCCATTGTCGTTGTCGCGCGGCGGTGGGAGACGTATCATGTCGTAGCTGCCGTCGAAGGACATGAACTCAAGGCTCCCGAAACGGAGCACCGTCCCGAGCCGGAGAGGTTGCTGAAGACTGCCCATCTGGAGCTTGACGGGAAGCTGTTCGTCAGCACGCAGCAGGCCCCCTACCTGGCGCGCCAACTGTCGGCGTTTCGAGACCGGGGGGTCCCCGAGCCGACGAGTGAATGCGCTGCGTGCCCCAGCCCAGATGGGTCGAGCGCGTGGGCGAGCGCGAAGGGGGGAGAGGCGAGGTGGCCGGAGACGGGCGTGAGAGAGGTGGAGATCCCGCGGCCTTCGTGTTCGTCCCGCGCCCAGGTCGGGTGCGCTTGCAGTAGGGGGGTTACAAGCGTCCACGCGGGTGAGGGAAGCGAGCGGCCCCAAGAGAGCGCCTGTCTCGTCCTCGTCCCCGCGCGGCCAACCTTCTCTAAGAAGGCCCTGGTCCTTCCTTTTATAGTTGTAAGGAGAGGATCCAGGTGTACAATGGGGGGTGTAGCAGAGTGCTACGTGTCTAGCGGAGAGAGAGCTAGCGCCCTAGGTACATGCCAATGTGGTAGTCGGAGAGGTCTTGGCACCTTGCTGGCGTGATGTCGTGGCTGTCGGAGGAACAACGGAGCCTGGCGGAGGGACAGCTGTAGGAGCGGTCGAGTCCTTGCTGACGTTGCCTTGCTTCCATAAGAGAGCTGAGAGCCGCCGTCGTCACAGAGCTTGTGGGGCGCCATTATTGCCCATCTGGTGGAGCTAGCCAGATGGGACGCCGGTCTTGTTCTTCGTGACCCGAGCCGGCTCGGGGTAGGATGATGATGGCGCTCCCTGTTGACGTGGCGGGCCCGTGCCCTAGGTCGGGCGACGTGGGGGTTCCTCCGAAGCCGGGGTCGAGTCTGTCTTCTGTGCCGAGGCTGAGCCCGAGCCCTCGGGTCGGGCGAGGCGGAGATTGTTCGGCCGAGGCCAGGGCGGAGTCCGAGCCCTGGGGTCGGGCGAGGCGTAGTTTCGTCGTCTTCTGGGGCTGAGCCCGAGTCCGAGCCCTGGGGTCGGGCGGAGCGGAGTTCGCCGTCTTCCGGGTCTTAGCCCGAGTCCGAGCCCTGGGGTCGGGCGGAGCGGAGTTCGCCGTCTTCCGGGTCTTAGCCCGAGTCCGAGCCCTGGGGTCGGGCGGAGCGGAGTTCGCCGTCTTCCGGGTCTTAGCCCGAGTCCGAGCCCTGGGGTCGGGCGGAGCGGAGTTCGCCGTCTTCCGGGTCTTAGCCCGAGTCCGAGCCCTGGGGTCGGGCGGAGCGGAGTTTCCTATAGCGCCTTTGGCAGGGCCAGACTGCCTGTCAGACTCACTCTGTCGAGTGGCACTGCAGTCGGAGTGGCGCAGGCGGCGCTGTCCTTCTGTCAGACTGGTCGATGGAGCGGTGGAGTGACGGCGGTCACTTCGGCTCTGCCGGGGGGCGCGTGTCAGGATAAAGGTGTCAGGCCACCTTTGCGTTAAATGCTCCTGCAACCTGGTCAGTCGGCGTGGCGATTTAGTCAGGGTTGCTTCTAAGCGAAGCCAAGGCCTCGGGCGAGCCGGAGGTGTGTCCGCCGTTAAAAGGGGGGCCTCGGGCGAGACGGAAGTCTCTCGAGGTCGGCTGCCCTTGGCCGAGGCTAGGCTCGGGCGAAAAGCGTGGTCGAGTCACTCGTGTGGACTGATCCCTGACTTAATCGTACCCATCAGGCCTTTGCAGCTTTATGCTGATGGGGGTTACCAGCTGAGAATTAGGCGTCTTGAGGGTACCCCTAATTATGGTCCCCGACACGATGCGATATAAAAATCGCGATAGGCAAAGATGTTTAAAATTTAACATCTATTTTATCCGCTGACATTACGTGCTTAAATTCATACTCGTTGTCGAGCTAAATATAAACACCTGGGGTGTTACAATATATAACCATAAAAAATGTTTAGATCATAAGATTTATAAGAATCATGTGTTTCTTCCATTTTACTTTAACTTATTTGTATGAGCTACATGTGAAACCACTTTAAGTATTCAAAGTTTCAACATAATCAGTACTTTACTTTATCATTTTCATATGAGGACTTGAGTTATCTTCATATAGAATATTTATTAGTTTTTGTAACTTATTTGTAATTATTGAGTGAAACTAGAATATTTTATAAATTTAAGTGCATTTTGATGATTTTCTATAGAAAATAATAATAATACACAAATAGCCTAAACAATTCATAAATTTTTACGGAGACACAACATATATCCACATATAGTTCTCAAAAACATTTGGACTATAAAATCCACAAGATGCTAGTGATCCTTCCATTCTACTCCTACTTATTGCGTGAGTTACACGTGAAATCACTCCATGTATCAAAGTTTCAACATAATCAATACTTCACTTATCATTTTTACAATTTTGGGTCAAAACTAGTCTATTTTATGAATTTAGTTGTATTTTGATGATTTTATGTAGACATTTCTTCTATTTTATTTTCATTTATTGCGTGAGTTACACGTGAAATCACTCTAAGTATCCAAGTTTCAACATAATCAATACTTCATTTTACCATTTTATGTGCGAACTTGAGATTATCTTCTTATAAAATGTTTTTTAGTCTTGATAATTTATTTGCAATTTCGTGGTCGAACAAGAATATTTTATGATAACCAATTAATGCATTATCCGACAAGTATCCGATATCCGACCAAATAATATCCGTATCCGTCACTTATCCGCCCGGATAAATATCCGGTCCCTGTATCTGTATCCGTCTCGTTTCTAATTATCCGTATCCGATCCCAAATCAGTTTTAAATACATTAGGGTAGGATATAGGATGAGCTACTATCCGTCCGTATCCGTCCGTTTTCACCCCTTAGTCAGAAGCAATCTAAAATACTTCTTCCGTTTCAAAATATAGCTCTTTCTAACCTACTTTTTTCTGTGCACATTTATTTAAATGATAATAAATATAGACATACATGTAATCTACATATATGTTACTAAATGAACGTGTCTAAAACGAATTATATTTTGTGACGGAGGGAATACTAATTAGGTAGGAGAAACAGCTTCCCCTGTTCCTAATCTTGCCATTACAGTCAATCCAGCACTGCCGAACCTCTCTGTCTAACAGCTCATCTCCTTGGCATACCAAAGAGTGCGCTCCTTCAGACAATGGTTACCTGTCGCATTCATAGATAATTTATAAGCTTTGCCTACTTTAGAGAAAAAATTTCTTATTCCAAACACACAGCGTAGCTGGATTGGACACAGCATTGGGTAAAAACTTGTACGTGCAAAAATCCTGCACCAACTGCCAAAAAGGTCAACATCTAGTTTCCATAGGGGAGAACAAATAGATGCCAGAGCTACAAGACCAAGAATTCTTGTTACTAAACAGCAGTGAATTCTTGTCGTTTCATCTAACGACAATGAACCTTGTTCGTCGTACAGCTGCCAGAATGAACCTTGTTCATCGTACACTTTGTCCTCATAATAATGCTACATTTCTAACCTATCCAGCTGGCTCTAACCCGGCGGCGCGGCTGCAGCAGCAGCACAAGCATGCCCGGTCTGCTTACGTACACTTCTCTGTGTCGCTGGATCTTTGTCGTCCATTTCCTTTCTCGGGATGTGCAGGGATCTATTTTTCTCAACTGATACTGATCTGTAATAAGAGCACACCACCTTATCTGCAACATGAGGATGATGTCTAGACTGAGCAACTAGACAAGGCATTCTGTCCTCTGCAGTGCATTGCTACAAAAAGGACTGCTTAGGGCACTTCCAGGCATCCATCCAACCAACGCTTTGCTACACATGATTAGCATGGCATTGCTCTAGGGTGACCAGCTCCATCCACCTACCGCCTTCCTGGCCCTGCAAACCTCCTCGCCGTGCCGAATATGGCGGCCTTGGTCATCAATCCACCGTCGAAGGTGCAAGCCAGGGCGACGGCGCCGCCGATCATGAGAACCTTGGGTATGTTGTTTGTCCAGTGCTTTGGCTTCTCAACCTCGGCGGTCTTGTTGTTGTCACTGGATGAACTGGCCTCCGCGCTGTCTTCCGTGACGAGCTCGTCGGCATCGAACCTGGTGGTAACATGCGCCATGGCGGCATGTTTTGAGATAGGCTCTCCAGCAGTCCTCGCAACCTGGTATGCCCGAAGGCCAGGCTCTATCCTCTTGACGCAGCCCCACATCCCCTGCCGGACACCGAGCTTCGCAATCTCCCATGGGATCCCCATATCTTCATGGTGGAATAAGAGCACCTCACATGCAGTCATTGCACCGTCGCCTTTTCTTGATTCAACTGATAGATAAAAACAGGATTAGTTGAGTGCATGGCCTTGAGTTATTTGGTATCCTAGTACAAAGGTTGGAAATGACTGTGATATTAGTACCTGGACGGATGCACCAGCTCGAGTAGTACAAGTCCACACGACGAGGTTTGTTTTGTCTTGGAACAGAGGGACGAGGCACGCCCTGAAAAAATTGGCGAGTGAGGTTTAATCTCATTGTTTAACATAGCTGCTGCTATCTATAATTTGAAATGACAAAAAGCATGCCCACACAAAATTCTAGATACAACAAAAGAAATGCCAAAAACAATTTCTTCCAGGAAGCAGTTGGTGGAAGACAGAAACAAGGTAGCTTACACTCAACAATAAATAAATTCACAAAAAAAGATGAAGCCATGGCATTTTTATGTGCGACTATAGTACTGTAATCTGTGGGCAAAAACAAAACACTGAAAAGAAAGTGATTCTTTTTTTTTATTCAGAACATAATGATTGAAAAAGTGTAGTTTGACGATTTTCCTAGTGGGACGAGCATCTCAACCACTGGTGTGGAATGGTTTGGGAACATAGGATAACCCTATATACCAAGGCTCACAGAAGTTTTATTCCACCTACAGCAAATCATTTTGCAGCTTAGGTACAAAGCACTGTCAGCATAGAATTGATGCCTTACCGCATTACACTCGCACTCAACTCTACAAAGCATCATTACACTAAATGGTTACTCCCTATCCAGTTCCAGATCAAAGTCATTACTGAGTACAAGGATAGCTAAACATGGAGTCGGCGCAATCACAGGCAGCAGAAATTAGTTCATATAAGCTATTTTTGTCTCATACCTTGGTCACACAGTAAAACGTCTTCCCAGATGCCCATATCCTGCGGCCTATGATGTACTCCCTGTCGCTGCAGAAGAACGGGAACTGCACGCGAGAATCACCCATCAATAATAAGCAACCTGCCATGGTTTCATTCAACTCGATAATGGCCAGGAGGGAGATGATGCAGAATACTCACCTTCCTGACCCACCGGACAACCATGGTTCCAGTCTTGGCGCACTGTTCCAGTGTCTCGTACTGAAGAAGCATGTCATCCCAGCTGTTCTTCACCCGGAACTCGTCGTCCCAGAAGAAATCTCTCACAACCTCTGGTGATGCATCCTCAAAGATAGTGCTACTGCGGTACTGTGGTGGACCATTCTGGAATGAAGCAAACACACAAACAAATCAATTCAGTGTTATTTTCATCTACCTAGTACAGTAGTAGGACCCATACATTTCCATTTCAACTAGAGCTGATCATAAGGAAAATTTGTCTAACATTAGTCTGCACCTTGAGATGATCTACGACTATGACTCTGACGGCATATACATGTTCTAACATCCTAACAAGTCTTGAATTGAATCCCAGATATCAAATAAAATTTAGTCCTAAACAGTTTGCAGAACAATTATTCAGTTCTAAACTTGTTCAAGTCTCTCTAGCCATTTAACGGTGGATGAAGAAAGACGGCACAGCTACATACCGGTGGGTCTCTCCGCCAGGCTTGGTACCTCATGGTCGGCAAGGTGCGGTCCATCATGTGGATCCACGACGGGCCACCGTCCTTCTCCTGGACGAGCCGCCAGAGGTGCATCAAGTCACGGGTGTTCACCGCCAGCTGCTCGTCCTCGGGCGCCGCAGGAGCCACCACAGTTCTGCAGACACCCGCGGAGCAAATCCGTTACATACAATTCAGGGTAGAATCACAAGAACTCTCGCATCCATGCAGCGAAGGACGAACGCCTCACCTCGTTACGACGGCGGGCGCCTCGTTGCGAGGGACCACCGCGGCAGCGGCGGGCGGCGGAGGGAGCTGCGCCGCCTGCTGGGCGTTGTGGTCGCCGACGACGACCCCCGCCCACCTCGGGCGCCACGCCCACCCGATGAGGAGGCCAACGAGCGCGGCAAGCCAGAGGGGCGCCGCCAGCGCGGCCAGCTCCAGGGCGGCGCCGCCGAGGGTCTGCTGGCGGAAGATCCCCATCAGTAGGTCGAGGAGAGCCGACATCTCTGTTTGGCAGCTGGAATCCGCAGAAAAAAGGACCCGGTCTTTCACCACGGAATCCTCGCAGAACGCGTTGTTTTTCGCCGCGAGAACTCGAGCGTTCGCCGATATTGATACGCCCACGGTGGCGGAACTCGCCCCCTCACAAAATCGATTCCGGCGGAAGGAACGGTTACTGGTAGCAGAGAAGAGTTTTGGGGCCGGGGTATAGGATTGGGACTCTGTAGTCGCACCAAAATCTCTCTCGCGCAGTGGGCCGGCAATGGGGTATCCGTATCCCTCTCGAACGAAGTAGCAGTAGCAGTGATGAGTAGTGAGACGCAAGCGAAGGGAGGAGGGAGAGGCGGCCTGGCCCGGCGCAAGGAGAAGACAGCTGATGCGGGGGGAAAAGATCGGGTCGGAAAAATCCAGACGCGCGAGATCGAGAGAGGTGTGGAGGCGCGGAACGTGTGGCGGAGGCGAGGCGGGAGATGCGTGGGGGATAAGAGATAGGAAACGGCGATATTTTGCAGCAGCGAAAAAGAAAGGAAAAAAACACGAATCGGGAGGAAGAAGAAGACAAGGCCTGGCTGTGTCTGGTGGAGAAGGGAGAGAGCTGGGTGTGGTGGGCTGGGCTGGACTGGGGTGGTGGTGGTGGCGAGCGGAGTAGATATAGCTCTCCTCTGGTCTGATGCTCAGGCGTCCGCGTGGGCAGGCATGGAGCTGTGCGTGTGGGTGGAGTCGCGTCGCGAGGTCCTCGTGTTTTCCCTGCGGTGGACGGACACGGTGGTCGCCGGTCCGGGCTCCTCTCCGTCCCGTCATCACACACTCGGTTTCGTCAGCTCTCGCTCGTTTTCCTTGGCGACCGCGGGAGTGAAAAGCGAACGTTCCACCCAGCGCGGATGACCCTTGACCGCACGCAGGCACCCCAGCCTCACGTGTTACGTAGATCGTCAGGCAGTCAGGCACACCCAGTTTCTTTGGCTCGTTATGCAGCCGAGGCGAGCCGGCTCTTATGAGCTAAGCCTAAACTGGTTTATAATAGAGATCAAGAGTCCAAGAATTTGGATACATCGAGAGCTTGAATTGCACACAATGCACATGCTGCAAGCACAAGGCACGGGCTCATTACGTCGCCATCGTGGTTCCTTTCCAGGGCGCGTATGTGTGGAATGTGACCATTTCAGCGAAAACGTGAGGATTCAGCGTGTGTTTGGCATAACTCTGTTTCACTTGAGAACAACTCTACTCTAAAACTTTGGATGGAGCAGCTCTGCTCTAGATTTTAGATTGTTTCTCATAATCGGTGGCATTGGCGGATAAATAACTTCAAACTCTATGACTAGGTTGCTTTTTTGAGTTTTCGGAGTACCAAAAGAGGTACTCCAAAAAATTGTACTGCAGCTCCAAAAACTCCATAGAGTTTACAACTCTGGAGTTAGAGTGTTTGACATGCTCTGGCTAGCTCCCCTAGAGTTTTGCTCTGGAGCCATGCCAAACAGGCCCTCAATCGGACTACTACTCAGATGTGCTGGTGTACATCAAAGCCTAGATTTAGGTGTGTGTGCGATCAACTACGTTACTTATTGTGCGCATGACTCTCGCAAGTTTAGAATGTGGCGTCATATCTTCCTTCATATTGTTGACGTCGTCCAGCAGGACTTATGGATGACTTGTGGATGTCGTGGACGAGTACGTTCAAATCAATGAGTCTACTTCACATGAGACCCTCAATCAATTTTGTAAGGCCATCGTAACTACATTTGGACCCGTTTACTTGCACACAGCACGCTAGATCAAGCACGCTTACTTCAAGTTGGTGAGATTCATCGATTTCCTGGCATGATCGACAACATCGACTGCATGCACTAGGAGTGGTGCAACTGCCCTGCTGCTTAGAAGGGTATGTCCACTGGTTGGGGCAAGCACCCTATCATGATCCTTGAGGCAGTGGTCTCGTATGATCTATGGATTTGACACACGTACTTTGGGATGCTTGGGCAACAATGATATCAATGTGCTGCATTGTTCTCCTATTTTCGCTAGGCAATTACTTTCATGCTGAATGAGCACAACTACGACATGGGCTACTACCTAGCTGGTGGTATTTATCCTGATTAGCCAGCGTTCGTTAAGACGGTGTGTCATCGGACATAGCTACGAATACAACACTTCACGGTTCGTCAAGTGGCACAAAAAGACATAGAAAGAGCATTTGGTGTTCTTCAATCTAGGCGCATAGTAGTTGTGGGGGATAGATATCCCCCGGGTCCACTAAAGAGTAAAAGACCTCACGAAAGGCCCAAGGGCCCAATAAATCATAAGGTCATTCTTTCGTGGGCCTGGGGAGAGACAACCAGCAGAGCAGATCGACATGAGGCCGGATTGATGTAAACCCGGACGACCCACGACGTCGAGCGAGTGACCACAACAGAGATCCGACTTTCCCGCGCTAGAGCCCCCATGCAACGGAGCCATGCGAGGATAAGTCGGCGAGGGTTACGCGGAGATAAACTCAAGAGGTTCACTATCTTTTAGCTACTCGTTGTTATCATATCCACATGTATTTCCCCACGGTCGAGTATATAAGGCCTAGGGGGCACCCCTTCAGAACGATCGACCCTATTACTTAGCCACCCACGTCAACTCTCTGTATTCTCAATCCAGAGAGCTCTCTTGTAACCACATTCACCAAGCATACTCACCAGGACATAGGGTGTTACGCATCTCTAAGCGGCCCGAACCTGTAAAACCTGTCCATTGTTCCTCGTGCAATCGGCACGAACCATTTTGCTACAGTTGTCGACATCGTCCTACTCCTAAAAACACCTTGAGGGGCAACCCCGGGTGTGCGGTCGGACCCAAAACACCGACAGCTGGCGCGCCAGGTAGGGGGTGTGTCGACGATCCAAGCTAGCTCAATGGCCGTCACCTTCTACAGCAAGGTCACCCTGCGTCCCGGATCCGTATTCTGCTTCGGAACAATCTCATCTGTAGCGGATGAAGAGGGAATTCTACACTGTATCGCGGATCCGCCGGAAAAGAAGTCTCCCCCAACGAACTCCGAAAAAGCCGGAGAAGCGCAACCTCCATCTCTCCGGAAAAAGATCGTCTCCGGAAAGTCGGGGGCCGAGGGCTCGCTGACCCGGAGAACTCCACTGTCTACTTCTCCGACAAAAGAATGGACACAGATCGCGAGGAAGAAGGAAACCAGGGAGAAGCAAGTTGTTCTTTCCGTTCCTCCGGCCTCAAAGGAGAACGGAAAGAAGGTCGCCACGACAGCAGCACCATTCTACCCCGACGTCCTCTTCATCGGGAGAGTGGAGTCGCCTACCGTCTCCGACGACGAGCCGACCGCACCCGGAGAAGAACCGCCTGAACGAGAATCCCGCCGATGGAGGAATCGGCGCAGGAACGTTCGACGACATCACGCGGCCGGAGAGCGGGATCCGGAGCAGCCTGTCTCGCGAGACGAGGTCTCGGAGATAGGGGAAACTCCGGAAGAACGCGTCTTCAGAGAACGAAGGAACTCCCGACGACGTGATCGCCGACGGGCTCAGGAACAAGCCGAGCAAGATGCAAGGCAACGCCGGGAGAATCCATTCTTCAGGCGCAACCTGAATCCCGACTTCGCCCGAGCTATGAACACGCCGAGCGAAGTCGGAGGGGTACTAGCTCGGATAGCTGATGGACTTCCTCGGACTCCCGACGCTGAGGGCTACTGACGCCTGTTCACCCAGGCAGCCAACCATCTTCTACCGCTTGCTCACCCGCCGAACGATCTACGACACACCATCAACAGTCGCCGAGACGCGCGAAGCTCCATCAATGCTTCGCGCGAACGGCGGCATGAGAACGAGATCCGCCGTCGGGAGGAGTATGACAGGGATCATGGCATCCCGGCTCAGAGTCAGGCCACCAGAACTGAGTCGGCAACGACCTCAACTGGCGGTACCACCCGAGGACGGTCGAGGAACCACAACCACAACTCCCCTCCCCGGGACAGACATCGTCCCCGACGACAGGAGGACACGTGCGGAGTGTCCGCTCTTACTCCGCGCCTTAGGGCCGTTCAATGGCCTCCCAACTTCAAGGTATCCAATGTCGACAAATATGAACCTAAGCAGGATCCAGGGGGTTGGCTAGCCGTCTACACCACCGCTGCTCGAGCTGCCGGGGCGTCCGAAGACGTGATGACCGTGTATTTACCCATCGTCCTTGGGCAAGACGCGCTGCAATGGCTATGACATCTACCCCGACACTGCATCGACGACTGGGGGGACTTCAGTCGACGCTTCACCTCCAACTTCCAGTCCCTCTCCGACAAGCCGGCGCAACCGTGGGACCTCAAATCCATCAAGCGCCGGGGGATGAGACTCTTCGGTCGTACCTCAAAAGGTTCCAGACCATGAGAAATCGTATCCCCGAGGTCACGGAGGCGGCCGTGATCGAGGACTTCTACAGAGGATCCAACGACTCGGCTTTCGTCCGAGCCATACTACAGAAGGCGCCGACTACCTCCGAGGAACTGTTCCAGGAAGCCGACCTCTACATCACCGCCGACGAGCGAGCTCAGGACCTCATCGGAGGAGCAAAGCCCGCACCGGCAGCACCACGACGTGACGCGAACCAGCCACCCGACAAACGCTGGGAGAAGAGGCCTCACGAAGAAGTACACGCCGCCGGACCACCTGCCTCTCGCGCCCGAGGAGGACCTCGCGGAGGCGAACGCACGCTGGACGACATCCTCGACGCCCAGTGCCCGTACCACAAGGACATGCGCCACACTCTTCGAAACTGTCGGGACTTCAAGCATTCGGACACGGCCGACCCTTCCAACCTCTACCTCCTCCTCCACCGAGGGGAGGACCAGATGAACCACGACAACCTCATCGGTAGGAGGAGGGAGGAGGAGGAGCTTTCCCACGCGTCGACAGGGAGGTCAACGTCATCTTTGGCGGACATGGGTCGCAGGAGAACAAAAGACAACAAAAGCTCAACGACCGCCAGATACTGGTGGCGACCACCGGTCCTCCCGCCCCATACTGGTGGTCGGAACACCCGATCACTTTCACTCGGGAAGATCAATGGCTCAACTTCGACCATCCAGGCAAATACCCGCTCCTCGTCGATCCGGTGATCCGAGAGAGCCGGGTAAAGAAAGTGCTAGTGGACGGGGGGAGCAGCATCAACGTCACCTTCCCCCGGACACTTCAAGGCTTGGGAGTTCACCTCAAAGAGCTCCACGAGTCGGACACTCCTTTCTTCAGCATCGTGCCGACGGAAGGGGAATACCCGCTGGGCCACATCTACATGCCGGTCACCTTCGGAACTCTGGAGAACTACAGAACCGAGTTCCTGAGGTTTGAAGTGGCGAACTTCGACTGCGGGTACAACGCCATCATCGGAAGGCCGGGATTGGCCAAATTCATGGCCATTCCGCATTACACATACATGATACTGAAGATGCCAGGACCGCAAGGGATCATAACTGTGCGCGCCGACTTCCAAGGCGCCGCAGAGTGTTTCCGAGTGGCCATCCAAGCAGCCCTCACCACCAAGCCGTCGACGGTTCCTTCTACACTGGCGAACTCTAAGCCTGAGGAGGACCTCGCGGTACCGGCAAACGAAGCTCAGGCCGCGACCTCTATGCGGCCGACTGAAGAAACTAAGAGGATCAACCTGGGGTTCGCTGATGAATGCAAGACTGCCATCATCAACTCCAGCTTGGACGACAAATAGGAAAGCGCGCTCGTCCAGTTTCTGCAAGATAACCGAGATGTATTCGCATGGCAACCTGCGGATATGCCGGGAGTCCCAAGAGAACTGGCCGAGCACAAACTGAAGGTCTATCCCCAGGCGAGGCCGATTCGGCAAAAGCTACGTCGTTTCACGCCCGACAAGAGAGAGGCCATTCGCGCCGAGTTAGCTCGCTTGGTCGCGGCTGGATTTATTAGAGAAGTATTACACCCCGAGTGGTTAGCCAACCCTGTTCTTGTACTCAAAAAGAATAAAGTGGATTGGCGCATGTGCGTCGACTATATACTGATCTCAACAAACACTGTCCGAAGGATCCCTTCGGGCTCCCAAGGATAGATCAGGTGGTGGACTCCACCGCTGGATGTTCTATGCTGTCTTTCTTAGATTGCTATTCCGGGTATCATCAGATTAGTTTGGCGAAGGAAGACGAGGAAAAAACGGCGTTCATCACTCCGTTTGGTGCTTTCTGTTATACCTCCATGCCGTTCGGCCTCAAAAACGCTGGAGCGACTTATCAGAGAGCCATTCAAACATGCTTAGCCGATCACTGGGGCAAGCGTGTGGAGGCCTACGTAGATGATGTGGTAATCAAAACGGAGAATTCGTAAAACTTCATCGAAGACTTACAGCTGGTTTTCAACAGCCTGAGACGATATAGATGGAAGCTTAATCCCGAAAAATGTGTTTTCGGGGTACCAGCAGGAAAGTTGCTCGGGTTTATCATCAGCCACCGAGGAATTGAGGCTAATCCAGATAAGATTGAAGCTGTCATGAAGATGGAAGCTCCTCGATCACAAAAGAAGGTTCAGCGACTTACTGGATGTATGGCAGCTCTGAGCAGATTTATATCCAGGCTGGGGGAAAAAGGTTTGCCATTTTACAAGCTACTCAAGAAGGTGGATAAGTTTCAATGGACTTCAGAAGCACAAGAAGCTCTAGACGCACTGAAAAAATTCTTGACAACACCACCAGTACTGAAGCCACCCCGGCGAGCTACGTCAACTCAACCGGCTGAAGATTTGCTACTGTATATCTCTTGCACGACTCACGTGGTAAGCACCGCGTTGGTAGTCGAGCGAGTAGAAGAAGGACATGCCTATCCAGTACAACATCCTGTTTACTTCATCAGCGAAGTTCTAGGCCCCTCAAAGAAAAAGTATCCTCAAGTTTAGAAGCTATTATACGCAGTACTTCTAACTGCCCGCAAGCTGCGTCACTACTTTGATGACCACAAAGTCATAGTAGTAACTGGTTTTCCAATAGGGATATTCTTCACAACAAGGAAGCCATTGGCCGAATAGCCAAGTGGGCTTGCGAGCTGGGATCTCATGACATCGAGTTCCGACCTCGCACTGCCATCAAAACTCAAGCACTGGTTGATTTCGTATCAGAGTGGACTGAACAGCAAGTACCAGATAACCCAGAGACTGCAGAAGTATGATGAATGTATTTTGATGGCTCGCTGAAGCTGCAGGGAGCAGGAGCAGGGATTCTCTTCACCGCACCTGGAGGCGAACACCTCAAGTACGCCCTCTAGTTGCTATTTCCGGCCTCCAACAATGCAGCCGAGTATGAAGCTCTGATTCATGGATTGAACATCGCCATATCATTGGGCGTCAAGAGATTGATGGTATACGGAGACTCTCTGGTAGTCATCAGCCAGATAAACAAGGAGTGGGATTGTTCAAGCGATTCAATGGGAAAATACTGCGCTGCCGTCCGAAAGCTGGAAGATAAATTCGAGGGTCTGGAATTTCATCATGTAGAAAGAGATCGGAACACAGCAGCCGATGTACTGTCCAAGCTAGGATCCAGTCGAACTCATGTCCCACCCGGAGTCTTTGTGCAAGAAATTCTACAGCCGAGTATCTCAATGGATCAAACAGAAGAGTGCAACATCATAGATCAACCCGAATCAGATTCTGATGACTGGAGAAGGCCGATCATTAAGTATATAAAGAATGAAGAAGAACCAGACGACAAGAACTCGGCAGAGCGCATTGCCAGATAGTCGGCTCACTATACACTCATTGGGGAGACATTATACAGAAGGGGTGCATCAGGAGTCCTCATGAAGTGCATTCTCCCGTCCACTGGGAAGCAACTTCTGGAGGAGGTCCATGTTGGGCAATGTGGAATACATGCAGCCTCCAGAACACTAGTCGGGAAGGTCTTCAGGTCAGGATTCTATTGGCCAACAGCGAAGAACGATGCAGCCGAGTTAGTTCAGAGGTGCGAAGCTTGCCAATACTTGTCAAAGCAACAACACATGTCAGCACAGCAACTGCAGACCATACCGGTGACTTGGCCTTTCGCATGCTGGGGACTAGATATGATTGGACCTTTCAAGAAAGCTCAAGGGGGATACACTCATGTATTGGTAGCAATCGATAAATTCACTAAATGGATAGAGATCAAGCCCATTGCTTCTTTAACCTCTACTAAGGCCGTGGAATTCATACAAGACATAATATTCAGATTTGGGATACCAAACAGCATCATAACTGACTTAGGATCCAACTTCACAAGTTCAGAGTTCTTCGACTTCTGCGAGCAAAAGAACATTCAGATCAAGTATGCATCCGTAGCACATCCACGAGCCAACGGGCAGGTTGAGCGAGCCAACGGGATGATACTGGAGGCACTCAGGAAAAAGGTCTTCGACAAGAATGAAAAATTCGCAGGAAAGTGGATAAGGGAATTGCCCTATGTCGTTTGGAGCCTAAGAACCCAACCTAGCCGAGCCCTGCATGGAAACACTCCTTTCTTCATGGTCTATGGGTCGGAGGCAGTGCTACCCGCCGATCTCAAGTTTGGGGCGCCAAGGTTGATCTTCGAAAGCATAGCAGAAGCTGAGGCCACCAGGCTGGAGGACATTGATGTACTTGAAGAAGAACGGCTTAACGCAGTGATCCAATCAGCACGGTACCAGCAGACTCTAAGGCGCTATCACGACAAGGCTGTGCGACAACGATCCTTCTCAGTAGGAGATCTCGTCCTCCGCCGAATTCAAACGGGGGAGGGACGGCACAAGTTATCACCCTTATGGGAAGGACCCTTCATGGTAGCAGAAGTCACTCGGCCCGGGTCGTATCGTCTCACTCAGATGGATGGCACAGAAGTTGGGAACTCATGGAACATAGGACACCTCAGAAAGTTTTATCCCTAGCTGTATTTCAAAAACTGCTGGGACGGCGATGTACTCTGTAAAGTGGAAGTATGTCATCAATAAAAAAAAAGAGAGATTTCAAAGATACTCAGTTTGTTTACGATTGACTTGCATTCTTACTTAACTCGGGGTGACCACTATGCCCTACTAACGGAGCAATCGACTTAAGTCGGCAACGACTTAAGGCGGTGCAACATGCTCGCGCCTACTTAACTCGGGGTGACCACTATGCCCTACTAACGGAGCAATCGACTTAAGTTGGCAACGACTTAAGGCGGTGCAACATGCTCGCGCTTACTTAACTCGGGGTGACCACTATGCCCTACTAACGGAGCAATCGACTTAAGTCGACAACGACTTAAGGCGGTGCAACATGCTCGCGCTTACTTAACTCGGGGTGACCACTATGCCCTACTAACGGAGCAATCGACTTAAGTCGGCAACGACTTAAGGCGGTGCAACATGCTCGCGCTTACTTAACTCGGGGTGACCACTATGCCCTACTAACGGAGCAATCGACTTAAGTTGGCAACGACTTAAGGCGGTGCAACATGCTCACGCTTACTTAACTCGGGGTGACCACTATGCCCTACTAACGGAGCAATCGACTTAAGTCGGCAACGACTTAAGGCGGTGCAACATGCTCGCGCTTACTTAACTCGGGGTGACCACTATACCCTACTAATGGAACAATCGGCTAAAGTCAGCAGCGACTTAAGCCGGTGCAACATGCTCATGCCTACGCAATTCAGGGTGACCACTACGCCCTATTAACAAAAATAATCGACTTAAGTCAGCATCGACTTAAGGCGATTCGACGTAATTATGATTACTCATACAGAGATAACTTCTAAATCCCACAAACAACTTCCATAATCATCGCGCGTCATTACACTACTGCAAATTTACAAGCTGATGAATTCTAAAACAACAAGAGAGTAATTATATCATTCGAATGCTGAACTGATGTCCTCTAACAAATACTCGATCATGCTAACCGCGCGCTCAAAGCACGCAAAATGTTTCTCTATTTCGCAATGTCTTTCTCAGGAGCGACCGACAAAGAAGGACGACTCGAGGAATCAGGGGCAGCATTCACATAAGCCCTTATGTCTTCAGGAACAACCACACCGGGTCTCCTCATCAAGATTCGCCCCGCCCGAATAGCCTTATCCATAGCTCTGTCGCGCTGGGCTCTGAGAGTAACAGAAGTTTCTTCAGCAGCCTTAGCAGCCAGTCGAGCAGTTTCTAACTCCTGGACAATGGATTTTTTGGAAGCTCGGAGTTCTTTGATGGTAGCATCCTTTGCTGATATCAACTGCTTGAGGCGGGTCACTTCGTCCGCGGATTCTTGCAGCTTACAGCGTTGATTGTCCAATTCCTCCATTGTAAAGCGGTGACTCCTCTCCAAGATGGTCAGCGAGTTGCTAGAATCGCGATACAACCTGTCAAGACTGTCACGAGAGGCAGCGAGGATACGCTTTTCTTCCTGCGAGCAAAAATCTACTCCTTCAAAAACCGAGCAAGTAATAGGAACACAGCAAGGCAAAGCACAGTTTTGTAAATTACCTTTTCAGAATCGAGCTGAGCATGAAGAGAAGAACTCAGTGCATTGGCGTCATCCAAAGCAGCAGAGACTTGACCCAGTTCAGTTTGGCTCTGAGAATACTTCTCCTCGAAGTCAGCACACCGCTGGACCAATTCAGCCTGATCTCGGGAATGTTTTTCCTCAGGAATTGAAATCTGCCGAGTCATTCCTAGCAAGAGATAATCAAACAAAACGGGGTCAGAAGGTAAAACAGTCCACAGCAAAGGCAAAGAGAAGCAAAAAGGGCACTAACCAGCGTTGGTTGCCTCCAATTCAGAGACACGATGTTGAAGTGACACTGGATTCCAACATGCAAGAGACGAAGCCACTTCTGGGACGGAAGCACCCTGCAATCTCAGCTGGCTGGCCATCCCATCCACCAAAGCCTGATGAGGAGAACAGATGAGTGTAATGACAGCAGTTCATGCAATGTAAAAATCAAGCTAAAATACATCACAGTACCTGGAGGTTGGAAAAGAACGAAGGAATCCCCAAATCAGGGGAGATCAGTTGATAAGCAGGCGTAAGGCCACCACCCGAAGCAGCCTGCAACGAACCAGCAGAGATCAGCTCAGCACCTTCAACAGAGCCCAACACTCGGTCAGCAGGGACGCTGCCCTCTAAAGCGACTCCCTGATCCAAAGTTTGGGCTACCACCATACAACCAGAGTGTGGAGGAGATCCAGCATGAACGTCCATGGATGTGCAGGAGGGAGACCCCACTCGGGCACCCTCGGGGGCTGGGTCATAGTTTGCACTGCCCACCTGAGCCGGATCATCCCCGGCAGCACCCTCGGGGGCTAGGCAGTGGCTTGCACTTCCCACCCGAGTCAAGTCATCCCTGGCGACATCCTCGGGGGCTGGGCATGTGTCAACACCATCCTTGAGGTCCAAGTTCTCTGCAGTAGCCACTTCTAAGGTTGACGGGCCCTCAGCTATTTCCATGGGATCAGGACGATCCAAGTTAGTCTCCCGACCCTCGAGATCGCGCTCTAAGGTCGACGAGGCGCGGGATGACCTCAACCCAGCATCAGGCACGTCAGCGCAAACCTCTATTACACCATCATCCACTGGCTCTGATAACAAGTCCTCTGGGACCATATCCTCGAGAGTCTGATCAAAATTGGCTAAGGACAGTTCTTGCAGACCAATGAGGGCAGACAAAGCAGGAGAGGGAATTCCACTACTTTCACCGCTGGCGATGAACTGCCGACTGTTTTTCCGAGTCAAAGGAATCTCATTTTCTTCCTCCTCGTCATCCACATTGGCAACACAAGCAGCACCCCCATTGGGATCAGCAACAGATGGAGCACCCACATTGGGATCAGCAGCGGTTTGGGTACACCCATTGGGATCAGCATCAGTAAGTCCAGTCGCAGGCACTTCTTCAGTAGCAGGAACCGAGGTACCAGCGTCCTGATCAAAGCTAGATACTCGCCGGAGGCGTCTTCTTTTCTTCTTCTGTTCATCAGCAGAAGGATAAGGCTGGTTGGCTCGGCAAGGGTGCCTTGGGCGAGTACTGACAGGCTTCTGAGCATCCAAAGTCGTATCAGCCTCTGGGAGGGGTGCCACCACCAACGCGCCAGCAGGAGCAGCGTCGGAAGAATCCTCAGCTAGCAGATCAAGCATAGCACTTATCTCTGCATCACTAGGGTTCAGGGGCACCTCAAAATGGACCTGCCGCTCGTCATCAGGAATCTCCCCAAGCGAGGCAACCAAAGCACTAACTTCTTCAGCAGAGGGTCGCACTCTAAGGCCCAAACTGCCATCAGTGACAGGTGGATTCGACACAAAAAGTGTGAAGGCTTTGAGAGGAGGCAGGTTCCAGGCCGAGTATGCCACTGGAGCACCAACATTTGACACTTTGCCTCTAAGGATCATCTCAAGTCGGCTCACCAAGTCTGCAGAGGGAATTCTCCTGTTAGTAACCCGAGTTGAGTCGGCTAGCCCTCGATACAGATAAGCTGGGTAGGCCCTGTCTTTCAGTGGCTGAATATTCTTGAAAACAAAGTCAGTAACCACAGCTTCAGCAGTCAAACCCCTCTCTTTCAGCAGTCCAACCTCAGCTAGCAACACACCTGCCTCAACTACCTCCTGATCTGTGGGAGACTCGGTCCAGCTTGGGGTGCGAACGTCTGGCTGCCTTCCCGACCTGGAGGGGAGAGAATTCCCATAATTCTCAACTATGAACCACTCTAGGTGCCATCCCTTAATGCTGTCCTTGAGGGGGATCTCGAGATATTCAGTTTTCCTCCCGCGGCGCATCTCCAAGCTGGCACCCCGACCAACTGATGTTGTCCCCCGGCCATCCCAGGGCGACAATGATACAAGTATTTCCACAAACCGAAATGTGGCAGCACGCCAAGAAAGGCCTCGCATAAGTGAACGAAAATGGAGATTTGCAGAATTGAATTGGGGTTCAGATGGGTCAAGTTAATATGATAGAAATCAAGGAGGCCGCGGAAAAAGGGAGAGATGGGAAGGCCAAGGCCGCGGAGAAGGAAAGGGGCGTAAACAACGAACTCATGGGTATCCTCTGTCGGAACAGTAAACCCATGGCAAATCTGCCAAGAACAGAGTTCCCGCGGAGGAAGAACCCCGATGGATACGAGATGAAGAAGTTCAGTTTCAGAAATAACGGACATGTGGTTACCTGCGAAAGGCAACTGGCTGTTGGGGTCGATTGGAGGAATCACCACAGCAGATGAGCTCGCGGTCTTCCTCTTAGGTGCCATCTCGATCCTACCAGCGAGCAGAGTGGGAGGCGAATGGCAGAGAGGATTCGGAAGCGGGAAAGCAAGAACTAGGGCACAGAAAGCAAAGGCGGCTAAAAGCGCAGCTCTTATGGGATATTCTCGAGCCAGATACCATTTCAAAAAGTGCCCAGTCAGCACCCAGCGTACCACGTGGTCATCCGACAGTTATTTCCAAAAAACCGATGTGCCACCTCATCACTCGGCTATCATCCTCAAAGTGGCTCGCGCGACCCGCTATCACTCGGCGTTGCCTCTACAACGCTGATATCGCGTTCAGTCGCTCGGCATTACCTCTAAAATGCTGACGTCGCTTCCCAATCACTCGGCGTTGCCTCTAAAACGCTGATACAGTGTTCAGTCGCTCGGTGTAGCCTCTAAAACGCCGACGTCGCCTTTCAGTGGCTCGGTGTTACCTCTAAAACGCTGAAGTCGACCTCTGGCATCGTCTCAAGTCGCTCGGCATTACCTCTAAAAAATGCTGACATCGTTTCCCAATCACTCGGCGTTGCCTCTAAAACGCTGATATAGCGTTCAGTCGCTCGGCGTTGCCTCTAAAATGCCGACGTCACCTTTCAGTCGCTCGGTGTTACCTCTAAAACGCTGACGTCGCCCTCTGACATCGTCTCAAGTCGCTCGGCATTACCTCTAAAATGCCGACGTCGCTTCCCAATCACTCGGCGTTGCTTCTAAAACACTGATACAGTCTTCAGTTGCTCGGTGTTACCTCTAAAGCGCCGACACCGTCTACAAGTTACTCGGCAGCTATTTCTGAAAGCATCAGTTTGATCCCCAAGTTATTCATCTACTGTCTCAAAGGAATCAGCTTCACAAACAAGCAAGACGAGTTATCAAGGAGAATCCAACGTCATTCTTTCATTAAAAGAGAAGATAACAAACTTACAAATCAACTCTTTACGAGTTGATACTTCCCTACTATTACTACATTACATTACTACTACTACTACACTACGCTATACTACTCTACATTACTACTACATTATTCTAACTATACTATACTAATATCTAAAAGACCAGTGGCATCTAGCCACTGGCCCTGTTGCTGCCGCCGCCGCCGCCCCTGGTGCTACCCCTGCTGCTGCCGCCCCGGTTGCTGCCCCTGCTGCCGCCGCCATCACCGTCCTTGCTGCCGCCGCCGCTGCCCCTGCCGCTGCCGCTGCCGCTGCCGTCACCGTCACCGTCGCCATCGTCGTCGTCGTCGCCGCCGTCGTCGTCGTCGTCCTCGTCCTCGCCGCCGCCGTCCGAGTCCTCCTCATCCGAGGAGTACTCCGACTCATCCGAGCCCTCGAGCCCGGAGCGCTTGACGGCCCGGATGTACGTCCAGACCTCCGCCGCAAGCCCCTGGGAGTCGTCTGCACGCAGGGGGACAGGAGCCGGAGACCCCTCAGACTCAGAGGAGAACTCCTCCTCTGAGTACTCTGAGTCACCAAACTCCTCCGATGGAGGAGTTGGCTCACGCTTGCGCTTGTTGTTCTTGCCCATGGTGGAAGCAGAAGGGAGAGAAGAGAGGGAAGCAGCAGAGAGCAGCGAAGAGATGTGAAAAAGCCAGAGAGACAACGGCGTTATTTATAGAAGGAGAAGGCAACCGCTCATCTCCAACCGCGGTCACTGAACAGTCGCAAAGCATTCAATAAGCACTTCAACCCGTCTGAAGACACGTCAGGCGGCTGACGCCGTTTCATGCAACACTACACCCATTGGGACTCCAATCAACAGCGCGGAGGATATGATTACACTCGTCGTCACATCACATTACTACTCAGAAGCAGCCGGCTAAAACACTCAGCGTACCAAGCCGTCCCTTGCCCACACCCATTGGGGGGGGGGGACGCCCAGGAATTATCAGTATATTTTTCAAAACGGTCACATCTGTGCAGGGCACGCAGTGAAAACCTCAAGACAAAAATGAGATATCAGTAAGGATCAGAGGAAAGCCAAATATAGCCAGCGAAGTACAAAATATGGCCGACAGAAGCGACGTGAAGACTAGACAGAGAACGTCCATCAGATGTCCAATCAGTCGCAGTGCAAATAAATTACACTACCCAGCAAGATATGGATGGATTGCGAACTCGGCTGCTAAAGACAAAATATATGCTGACCTCTGAAGCAAAATATTGATGACATAATGCTGACCTCCAAAGCATAATGCAAATAGCTTCATGCCAATTTCTACAAACGAAAAGGATAATTTTCAGCAAAGAGGCACGAAAGGAAGACCTTCGAATGGATTATCCTTAAAAATCCATTTGAAGGTCGGGGGCTACACCCATTGGGTGCACCTCCGGTGCACCCCATGGATTATCATTCTAAGCCAAGATAGTGCCGACTTCTAAGGCGTGGGACAAGATTAAAAGGCCAGCCCTCAACCAAAACGCAGGAGCACAAATGGAAATAATTTCTAGGGAAGACCTTCGAGTAGATTATTTTCTAAAATCTACTCGAAGCTCGGGGGCTACACCCATTGGGTGCACCTCCGGTGCACCCAATGAAGTTCAGAATCCTACAAATTGAAATGCCGACCTCTAAGGCACAAGAACGAAACTAAGCTTCGGTCAACGAGTGATCGAAGCAGGAGAAGACAACAGGAAGTCATTTTCTTCAAATCACCTGCAAGCTAGACCTGGGATCTTTGGGCTGATTACCTCTAAATTAACCCAAAGATCGGGGGCTTGTGGGGGATAGATATCCCCCGGGTCCACTAAAGAGTAAAAGACCTCACGAAAGGCCCAAGGGCCCAATAAATCATAAGGTCATTCTTTCGTGGGCCTGGGGAGAGACAACCAGCAGAGCAGATCGACATGAGGCCGGATTGATGTAAACCCGGACGACCCACGACGTCGAGCGAGTGACCACAACAGAGATCCGACTTTCCTGCGCTGGAGCCCCCATGCAACGGAGCCATGCGAGGATAAGTCGGCGAGGGTTACGTGGAGATAAACTCAAGAGGTTCACTATCTTTTAGCTACTCGTTGTTATCATATCCACATGTATTGCCCCACGGTCGAGTATATAAGGCCTAGGGGGCACCCCTTCAGAACGATCGACCCTATTACTTAGCCACCCACGTCAACTCTCTGTATTCTCAATCCAGAGAGCTCTCTTGTAACCACATTCACCAAGCATACTCACCAGGACGTAGGGTGTTACGCATCTCTAAGCGGCCCGAACCTGTAAAACCTGTCCACTGTTCCTCGTGCAATCGGCACGAACCATTTTGCTACAGTTGTCGACACCGTCCTACTCCTAAAAACACCTTGAGGGGCAACCCCGGGTGTGCGGTCGGACCCAAAACACCGACAGTAGTCAAGGGTCCAACATATATGGCTAGTCACATTCATAGATTAATGATATAATGATTGTTTGCATTGTAATGTACAACATGATAGTGGAAGACAAAAGAGGGATGACATCTAACTAAAACTTTGAGAACCTAGATCTACTTGATGACACAAGCCAAGGCAACACGCAAGAACAAGATTAGTTCATGTGAGATCACCACCATCTATGGGATAGGAACACTTAGCTCCTGCTTCAACGCGACCGGCGACCTCATCGAGCACAACTAGGCCCGACTTAGTTCATGTGCATCGTACAAGTGGTGACCAAGGTAGGGGTATTGGCATCATTGTGGTATGTGTATGTCGTCATTTCTATGTATATGTCATTGTTTCTATCCATCGTCAATTTTATGTGTATGTTTGCATGTCTCTCTATTACAAAATAAATCTAAAAGCACATGTTGGCAACAAGTGCGGCTTAGTTTGATTTGTACCAATATAAGACAAGAAATTGCAATTCAACGAACACAATGGCATCACCCAAAGTTAATATAATGATCCCACAACAAATGGGGCATACATGAGGAGTTTGTTTAGTGTTGCACGAACAGAAATCAAATACATACAATACCAAACTAGTAACAAAACTGAACACAATAAAGTCTATAAATTTTGTGGTGTTCACTACCACAAACTCCATGTAGATCTCATTCAATGTCGAGCATGATGGCTTGAACCTTGTATAGGATCTCTAGCTACAGCTTCTTGCAGTATGCATGTTGGACATGATTGCAAGTGGGAAGGTCAATTGCCAAGATATGTTCCTCTTCTGCCTTCTCGTCAAACCTTTTTTGGCATTCCATGTGGTCTCGTTCAATGGCCACCTTTTTTGCTCAATCTTTAGCTTCTCTTTATGAAATTGATAATTCATCTCTTCTTTTGCTGCTCAAATGCCATACTTGTCTGCTAAACTGACAACCTTTGCATAGATAGATCACCTAGTTTGGCAAGATACTCCTCCAAGGGACTTGCAATGGTTGAGCTTGACCTCGCCTTCTTGCATTTTTCCTTTTCTTGCATCTCATCGTCATGGTAGCTTCAATGTTGTGTTGCTAGGATAGGAGTATTCAGGGTCTATATTGATGGTGTTCGATCCAATTAGCACAACTTGGATGGTTTGAGCTTGCTGAGCAAAACCGTGATCCATCCACTTTAGTCCATCCTTTAGAAATGACTAGCAATGCAAAAGAGTGAACACATGTTTCTCCATAGTAGCAAATTGAGAAGCCCCCAAAGATGCCAGGGTTCTAAAAATTGGAATTAATCAAAGCAGCCTTGGGGGCTCCTTTGATTAGAGATATTATGGATACCTTTATGATGATGGTTTAATGATGATGACTATAACTATGGATTCTTGTATTTCCTCTCAGAGGGAGTAACTTTTGGGATAATAACTTGGGGTTATTGTTAAAACTTGGCTTCTACTAATAATAAATACTTGACAAATTAAAAGCAACTGCTTTAAGCGTCACCCCACATACAACTAGTCCACTTTAGCCAAATGGAACATTTGCTGAGTACGTTGATGTGTACTCGCCCTTGCTTAAAACACCAAACACCAGGTTGTCCCCATTGCAACCCCTGCTCAGGAGAAGATGAAGGCCACATGGAGGACTTTCAGGAGTTTCAGGACTTCGACAAGTTCTAGAGTAGATTAGCGGCAAACCCCCAGACAACTGCATGTGAAGGCCTTATCGTACTACGTTTCCTTCAGCACTTTGATTATGGTTTAAGTTAATGACTTTGTGGATGTTTCGGACATCGTGATGTAATAAAGTACTACTTCTTTTTGCTATTATTTGAGCACTGTGTGATGATGTCCAATTATGTAACGTGAATTTCTGATCCTAACACATACATGGTTCGCATTCGGTTTACCTTCTAAACCCGGGTGTGACATATATGAAGAGTTAGAATGTCCGACTCCCATCATCGCACCAATGCTCAAGGTCTAATGATCCTGTTTTTTTGTAAGGCTAGGTTGGTCATCAGACTTACACGATGTTTGTCTGTTGCATGTTATAGGTTCCCTCTAGTGGCGGATGCAAAGCCTTGCCTGCTTGAGCACATGCCTGGGCTTGGCTCCACACCTCTGCGTGTGCTACAAGGGGTCGTTGAACCTGCACCCTGCAAGCTTGCCAACAGTCAATAGGCGGAGGTCCATTGTGGGGCATAGCGCTTCCCCTGTGCTCCCCTCCCATGGACCCAACGGTGGACGTGGCGGTATCTCATGGCACTTGAGTAGCGGGTGCAGGTTTGTGTGCATACATGTTGTGACACTATAAAAACCATCAACGAAAATAATATATTTAAGAGTATTAATGATAATTAAGGTAATAACTTTTCTTTCTAATGTTTGATTTTTATTTTGCATAGAGAATAATTTTGGTTTTATTCAAGTTTGATTTTGGATAATTAGTAGAAATTCCTTCTTAATGAAAATCCAATTAAATAAAATAATAAAGTCCAAAAATAAATAATTTAGTTATAAATAATCTTGGCATAATTATTATGAATTTAGGGTTATTTAAAAATATATTTTGAAATAGAAAAGAAATAGAAAAAAGAGAAAACCTAACCCTAATGGTGGCCAGGCCGGCCCATTAGGCCCAGCTACCGCGCCCCTCCCTTCTTAGCTGCCGCCAGGCAGGCCCCACCCGCGCCCTCCTCTCCTTCCTCCCTTCCCTCCCCAGTCGCGCCGCCGCCGGGGCACTACACGCGCGCGCGCTGCGCGCCCACCCTGCGCCCGACCGACGACCCGCCCGCCCGCCCTCGCCCTCGACGCCAAACCGGAAACCGACGCCGGTTCCTCTCTCCCTTCCCCCACGTTCTTCCCCCATTGATGAACGCCATTAGTGGCGTAAATGGCCACCGACGTTTCTCTCTCTCCCCTCGGCGTCTCTCCCTCCTCCTTCTTCTATAAAAGCCGCGCCATGGAGCTCTCTCCTTACCCGAACGCCCTCCCTCTCTCACGCTCTCTCTCTCTCCCTTGCTCACCGTTCGCCGTCGAACCACCGTCGCCGGAGCCGCCGGAGCAGCCGCGCCCGCTCGACCGTCGTCGAAGCCCGAGCTCGCGGCCCATTCCCGGCCACTCGGCCAAAACCTCCCTGCCCCTTCCCCACTCGGTCAGATCCCGTCGAGCTTCTCCCTGCACGAGCAAGTCCAAGGTTGAAGACAACCCGAAATAATGTTATTTATTTTCGAAATCACTTTTTGATTTAGTTTATGAATTTTATAATCATTGTGTTGTAATGTGGGAATGTCATGATTTGGAATCCATGAGTATGTGAATTATTGATTTTTGGGTATATATATGCGATAAATTAATGCATCGTTATTAGTCATGTTATTTGTTTACAATGACTTTTAGAACGTTGGATTAGAGGAAGTATGTCAAATTTTGGTAGACCAATGTTAGTAGTAAGAACACTACATAAATAAATTTCACAGTTAATTTTGTTCACAATGAATTTTAGAATTTTTTTGGAAGGTTATAATCATAAGTTCATTTTAATAGATAATAGAAGCTTTTTCTTAACACAGAATTAGTAAATGGTATAGAATTCATAACAATGCAAATATTATAGGTTATTAGATGATTTATCTCTGATTATTATTAATGATACTTTCTTTTAGGAAGAAAATATAAAAATAAAAGAATATCACTAGTCGTAATAAAAATATGTTTTACTAGCCAAAATAAACGTGTTCATAAGTATAGCTCTTAATTTTTTGGAACTAGTAAAATACTTATTTATGTCAAAATACCATAATTATGTTATAAAAAGTCTAATCTCTACTACTACTTATGTTTCTAATGTAGACGTCCACACAAGCGAATTGGTGCACGGTTCTGCCGATCTCTCCCACATAGGGGTGGGCATTTTAAAACCGAAAACCGAACCCGAACCCGAACCGAACCCGAATAGACCGAATTATTGGTCTATTCGGGTTTTCGGGTTCGGGTTCGGTTCCTATATGTGCTATATTTCGGGTTATGGGTTCGGGTTCGGTTCCTAACTTATAAAACCCGAATAGACCTAATAACCCGAAATATAAAAAAGCTCTTAATATGTGATGATATTATTATATGATTTATGAACTTATTAGCTAGAAATAATGATATCATCTAAACGATAGTATATATATCTTTGTATGCTAATTTTTATAGTCACTTGTTGTAGTAATAGTACTTTCAATTAATTATTCATTGTCTATATTTTAACAAAATATACTAGTCTCTCTACAATTTGGGTCTATTCGGTGGACCGAATAGACCGAACCGAAATTGTGAGTCTATTCGGGTTCGGTTCCTAAAATATTTTTGGAAATTTCGGTTCTCATTTTTCAGAACCCGAAATTTCACAAACCCGAATAGACCGAACCGAATTACCCTAATAGACCGAATGCCCAGCCCTACTCCCACACACGCGCATGGAAGCAGGCAGGCACCCTTCCCCACCGCCCTGCCCTACCTCCGCCGCCCCGCTACGGATCTCGCCCCCCGCGGATCTCGCGCTAGCCACAACCGTGCACCCTTCCACGCGCGATGGAAGCAGCCCGCCATGCCCCTCCCACCACAACCACACAACACCGTCCCCCGCGGAGCTGGAGACGAGCGAATTGGCGGTGGAGGCGATGCCACTGGGCGACAGCGCGGAGGCGGCGGACTTAGTGCTGCCGGACAAGCTCCTGGCGGCGCTGCCGCGGGACCCCTACGAGCAGCTGGATCTGGCACGCCGCATCACCGCGCTGGCGGTGTCCGGCCTGGAGCGGGAGGCGGGGCGCCTGCGGGCGGAGGCCACGGGGAAGGACCGCGAGAACGCCGAGCTCCGGGAGCGAGTGGTGCTGCTTGATATCGCGCTGCACGAGACCAACGCCAGGCTCCGCTCCCCCATGCTCACGACGGCAGATCTCGTCCCTTCCTGCGGTCACGAAGCCACAGCTTTCGACGACTCGTGACCTCCCTTGTCGAGTCCCCTCCCCCATCGGTCCATAGCGTGTGCATCTCAGCGTGGCACCGGCGCTCTACCCCACCCACCCACCACAAGGGCCCTTCGCGTCGTCTGAGCTTGGCCCCGACGGCATTGCGCGTGATGAAGGTCCTCCTCGATCAGCAGACCTTCCTCGCGCTGCTGAGGTCGGTGGAATGCCTATCCACGGGGAGGCAGGTGCACGCCCATGTCATTGTGAGTGGTTTGCACTCGCGCGTGTACCTGTGGAACTCTCTGATCAAGATGTACAACGACGCTGGGGATGTGGAGACCGCCGAGCTGATGTTCCGTTCTGCACTAGTGTTGGATACTGTGTCTTGCAACATCATGATATCTGGGTATGTGAATGAAGGGTGCACCCTGATGGCGTTGTGGTTTTTCAGTGATATGGCAAGCCGGGGAATTGTTTTTTATCAGTATACGGTTGTTGCTCTGCTCACTTGCTGTGGGCGCCTAAAGAACGAGATTATTGGGAGGTCTGTCCTGGTGCACGGACCTTATGGGAAGCTAGAATTTATGTTTTTATCAATGTTTAGTCATTAACTAATTAATTGCACATCGTTTTGTTGTATATTTATTAACTAATCGAGTGTTGCATACGGTTTTCAGGAGCATTTGAAGACGCAGAAATTACTCATGTTGACGATACAGTAGATCCTGTTAGAGACATGGAAACTATTAGTGAAGATCTCAGACTAAAGTTTTCATTGGATTTTGTTGATTTATAAGATCAGCTGTACAACACTTAAACCTTTTTTCGACACTATTTTGTTTCTATTTTCTGCAGGATATAGAGTTCATGAAAAAGATACTTGAGGACCTTGATAAGTCAATGAAGAGGAGCAATGATAAGCTGCTCAAAATTGAAGTCTCCTAGCATCAAAGCAGATAGACCTTCTCCAAGCGATGGAGACTTTCACCCAGGAGCATGTCATTGGAATTCCATTGACTTCGTTTGCATATGCCGATGAGGAAAGACAAGGAAAATCTTCCTGTTCTGCCATGGTTCATAAAAAAGTAAGAATCTCGCAATCTGCTTTCCCAATGCTTCATTTGAAAGAGAAAAAAATTGTGCCAATACTTACTTGATATCCTTTCGATGATACAGATAAGAAGAGTTCCTTCATTCATCGGATGAACAAACTAAGCCATAAAATAGATAGCTACATGCAAGGATTCAAAGAACACTATAAGAATCCAACCATTGTCCTTTTTCACAAAGTTGTGTTATGTTGATAAAATAAAATGTTTCATCACTGATAAATCTTTTTTCTTTGCAGTAACCATGGGACAAAAAATTCAGAAACTATAAAAGGGAAACTAAGCTTCAGTGCAAAGGTTCTCCAAGCTGGCGGTATTGATAAAGTCTTCAGAGAATACTTTGCAGTTGAGAAAGATGAGAAACCACGGAAGGCTTTCCAGTGATATTTTTCAACCACAACTGGTCCAATAGCTAGAATGCTTTTCATCTCAACTAAGAAGATTGCTTTCCATAGTGATAGGCCTTTGAGTTTCACGTCTCCTAAAGGAGGCAGTACAAGGGTGCCTTACAAGGTAATTGAAGCAAAATCTCTTCGTCAATATGCATACCTGAAGTTTATCAGATATAAAGTGTGACCTAAAGATGTCAGACAAAGCTAATAAAATATGTACCTTCTACAGGTGTTAATCCCCACAGAGAGGATGAAAAGTGCTTTAGTGCGGGAAAATTTATACAATCCAGATGAGACGTATATTGATGTAGTCACTGTTGATGGCTTTGATTTTTGGTTCATGGGCTTTGTCAGCTATGAGAAGTCATTCAAATATCTCCAACAAGTAATTATGGAGCTGAGATGATGCACACAGTTTGTAACGTTAAACATCATAGATACCATGTTGATATGGTATATGTACATTGAAGAGATAGAATTGATCTATCACATTGATTATGAAGCAAAGTTTTTCAACTATGTCCTTGAATATTCAGTATTATCAAATGCATTGACCGATCATACTGAACTAATTGGGTGTTGCATACGGTTTTCAGGAGCATTTGAAGACGCAAAAATTACTCATGTTGACGATACAGTAGATCCTGTTAGAGACATGGAAACTATTAGTGAAGAGCTCAGACTAAAGTTTTCATTGGTTTTTGTTGATTTACAAGTGTAAGCCCTAAAATCAGTAGATTTTTTTAAAAACAAATACAATTATTATAGTGCTTTGGAAAGTAGGTAATGAGAAAAGAAAATTGTAATAAAGACAATTATTGTTAGAGTCAAAAATGGGAAGGAGAATAAGATAGTAAAAATCTAAAATGATAAAGTTTATATTTGATTGAGATATTAGTAAAATCTGAAATTTAAAGTAGGAGTATAAATTTGAGTTGAATAATTGAATTTGGAATTAGGAATAGAATATGGGAGAGAAAAATTTCAACTAAGCCATTTATTCCTTCCCTAAATTAATAACAAGAAAATAATAAATAATAATATGGGTAACAGTAATAATTATATTCACATTAATAGTAATTTGGACACTTGGAAAATTTGAAGTTAAAACATGAATTTGAAATTGAGTTGGCATTGGAAAAATAGAAGAAAAGGAGGATAAAGGAAAAGAATAGAAACCTTACTGGGCTCGAATCACTCATTTCAGCCCACTTGAGGAAGTCGCCCGCGCAGCCCATTTAAATCCCACGCGCACGACGCCGACATGTGGGACCCACCTGTCGGGGCTTCCCCCTTCCTCGTGGCGTCTGTTGCAACAGAATTTGCGCGCGGCCGCGGCAACAGACCTCGCGAAATCCGCGGCGAGCTCCTGCCTCGACTCGGTCGTCTTCGTCGCTTGCGGAATCCGCTCTCTAGGGGCTATAAAGCTTACGGGCGCCCTATTCTCTCTCCTCCACTCGCCCACTCGGGCCGCCAGATATCGCTGTCAACGCGCTGAGGCCGTACTCTCAAATTCGTCCGTCCTGGGCGTGGAATCTCATCGTGGAGCTTTCCCTGGACTTGTCGAATCGGTTTAGGTCATCGCCGTGCGGGATTGGCAACCGGAGTGGCGGGGATTTCTCGCCGGGGTCGCGACATCGCTGTTGCGCCGCGCCATCGCGTGGGCGGAGCCGCCATCTGCCCGAATTGAGTTAACGAATCCGCCGTCTAGTTCACCTTTTCGGTTGCAACGTGTATCGCGGTTCAAATCGCAGATTCGGGCACGGGAGCGCGTAGTCGATTTTTCCGGCCATGGCGTCCGCCGCGGGCTCGAGCGCGCCGCCGCGCTCTCCCGTCGTGGTTGGGGCGAAGTGATCTGCACCGTCGGATCCGTGGACGATGGTTCAGATTAGAGCATGGCGTACCGATTGGGTGGACGGGCAGAGGAGCGTTCGATCGAGATCTAGCGGCTTGGATTAGAACGCGCGTCCGGGTGATACTGACCGTAGATCTCTAATCCAACGTATGACGGGTTATATCGGTTCATTAACACGTGAATTTAATCTGAGCGCTCGACTTACGATCCAAAGGCTCAGATCGCACCATACCCTTTCGCCGAGCCAAAATTGTAAAAGAGCCCTTCACTTTTTAGCGAAACAACCCGCCATCCATTGGTGTTGTACTCGGAGTCTACAGATTTTTACCCTGAGACCCCTGTACTTTGCAGAAATTGAGGCTCAGTCCAGTGGCGTGTTAAAATGAATAAATGAATTAGAAAATAGGTTTTTATTATATAAATGAGTGCTAGAACTTCAACAATTCATAGAAAATTCATATGACCTCCAAATTACTCCATTCCAGTTCCTAAAATTTTGTAATATTATTGTTTATCACCTAGAGTCTCTGTTTTTACATGAAAACATTAGTAAAATTAATTTCACACTCAATCATATATTAAGCACATAAAACCTTTGAAAATTCATATGTTACAATCTATAACTCCAAAAATTATGCTTCCTGTTCCTAGGATTTTATTTTAATGTGTGGATTATTACTGTGTATTTTGTTTATATGTTTGGTATGATGTTAATTTTCTTTATATACTATGCTTGTTTGTATTGTGGCGAGTAGAAGAGCTTGTGACCGAGGATCCTGGTGAGCAGCAGATAGAAGTAGTTGAGCAGGAGCTCATTGAAGGCAAGTTGTGCCCTTGATCACTTCTTTTACCCACTCATGTTCTAATTAATCATAATGATCTGCATAAGTTAATTTTGATGGGACCTAATAGGTTACCCTAGTTTGTCTATCTTTATGCCTTGTTTACCACTGAACTTTTTGGGTAGTACTTGCTAGTGCTATATGTGGTTTTGGGCATTGAGATACACATCATTCATGATTATACTTTTGTTATCAGTTATTATTTACTGTTGATGATAAGATCATTATGTTAATTGGAACATGGAGCGACCACCCAGGAAAACAGTGCTACCACAAGGGTTTATGGACGCCCTTGGCTGATTAATTAGGAAAGCTAGTGGAGGACTACCTTACCCGAAAGGGGCAAGGGCAGTAGGGGAGTGGTCAGTGTAGGGAGGTCCTTGGTTGATTTTGCTGCGATGGCGGTCAGGCAAGGGATCCCTGCATTGGAGCTTCCTATAAACTGTAGCGGGTTTTCTGAAGCTAGTGGAACTTTGTAAAGGCCTCGTAGTGTTACCCTGCCTCGCTTCCTTGGTAGAGGTGTATGGGGCCCGTACAACCCCGTGGCGGATGGGTAACATGACTTGTGGGTAAAGATGCGCAACCTCTGCAGAGTGTAAAACTGGTATACTAGCCGTGCTCACGGTCATGAGCAGCTCGGACCCTCACATGATTAATTTATGGAACTTAAATTCAATTTGTCATATGCATTGCATCGCAGGTGATGTTGTTACTTTTGTTCTACTACTTAATTGGGTTGGTATTTACTTATACTTAGTAATTGCTAATAAAATTTTGACCAACTTTAAAAGCAATGCTCAGCTCTAACCATCCTCTTTGGTAAGCCTTACACTTCATGTGAGCTCCCACCTTTGGCGAGTTCATTCACATTATTCCCCACAACTTGTTGAGCGATGAACGTACGTGAGCTCACTCTTGCTGTCTCACACCCCCCACAGGTCAAGAACAGGTACCGCAGGATGAGGCGCATGGAGGATGCTGTGGCGAGTTCATGAGAGGTCTAGGCCGTTGTCTCCCAGTCAACTTTGGGTTGCTGGACCGTTGTCTCCTTATAATGTAATTATTTATTTATTTATTTTGTATAGAACTCTTATTATATAGTAAAGATGTGACATTCGATCCTATGCCATGATTCATCATATGTGTGAGACTTGGTCCCAGCACACCTGGTGATTATGTTCGCGCCCAGGTTTTGGACCCTAAAATTCGGGTGTGACAGAAGTGGTATCAGAGGAATGTTGACTGTAGGACGAAACCTAGATAGAACTGGACAACCATTATCTACTTACCTTTGTTACTCTGATTCTTTCTAAAACTTTCCTTAATCTTTTCTCATCCACTGCTGCTTTACTCTGATTATTCTCACCTTTTCTTTCTAAAGACAAATGTGGATTTCACACTTTGAAATCCTGTGCCTAAAGTGACCTTTAGGAATAGGAGACCTACTCTTAGGAACGAAAACAATACTATTTTTTATATAGATATCTATGAACTTGAATGTTTGTTCTAATGATACTTGTTTGGTTTGGATCTTTGATTGAGTGTGATGAGTTGTGGAGTAATGTCCACAATTACATCTGCATATACATCTAGGCATAAATGATAGTATTTATAAAATAACTAGACAATCTAGGATATCCCCATTAAAAGATAACTAGTATTCCGTATCTATCTCATCTTGACGGATTCTATCTTACCTTTAGACATTCACCTCATACAACTAGTTACCCTAGTCTTGACATAAAACATCTGGTCAAGCCCTTCCAAAGAATCTTCAGTACATAACCAACTATTAGCTTATTCATTCTGCCTACCAAATGATTCCCCTTGCAAAACTATCTTACCATATGCTTCTAACTCAGATGGTCAATACCAGGAAGGGAGGAGGAATTGATCTACCTGCCAATCCATATAACCGGAGGGTGCTTAGACAACAACAACAAGCGGAGATGAATCCCCCAAATCCTCCACCAGTCGGTGTTGATCCAGTTATCTCAGACCAGATGCAAATAATGCAGCAAATGGCGGACACTATGGCAGACATGCACGCTCAGATGCGACAGGAGCATCAAGAGATGCGCCAAGAAAGAGAGGATATACGCCGGGAGATGCGCCAAGAGCGGGAGGAGATACGTCAAGAGAGAAGGGCGCAACAGCAACAAGCACCCCTGCCTCCCCCACCACCACTAGTTCCACCCCGGGACAAGCACCGGGAATTCATGAGCCACAAACCACCAACCTTCTCCAACTCCGCGGATCCGCTGCAAGCAGATGACTGGCTAAAGTCTGTAGAAAAGATGCTCAACATAGCTCAGTGCTCAGACAGAGAGAAAGTACTCTACGCATCAGGTCGTCTTACTGGTCCCACTGCGGATTGGTGGGATGCGTACTGCGCTGCTCATGCTGCTGTCGATACAATTACCTGGGCAGAGTTCTCCACTCAATTCAGGAATTACCATATTCCTGCTGGGCTCATGAAGATTAAGAGAAAGGAGTTTCTATCCCTCAAGCAAGGAAGTATGTCCGTGAGTGAATATAGGGACAAGTTCATTCAGCTATCTCGATATGCTCCTAGGGATGTTGAGGATGACGAGAAGAAGCAGGAGCTCTTTCTGGACGGTTTGATTGGACCCTTGCAATATCAACTGGTATCGCACACATTCCCATCCTTCCAAAGGCTGCTTGACAAAGCTATTGCTGTAGAAAACAAGAGGAGTATGTTTGGAGAGAAAAGAAGGGCTGCTAACCAAGGGCAGGCTGGAAGTCATTCCCGTCCTCGCTATACTACCACTCCAAGTACACCAGCTAGTGGCAGTTCCGGACAACAAACTCAACGGGCACCAACTGCTCCTCCGCAAGCAAGCACCCCAACAGGACCCGTTGCTCCTAACACAACCACCAACAGGGCATGCTTCAAGTGTGGACAACCGGGACACTACGCCGACTACTGTCCCAACAGGGCTGCCTACACTACACCAGCTCCAATGAAACAAGGTCAGGCTTTGATAGGAAAGAGTCAGCCCCTATCTGTCAACCGGGGACAAGCCCATGATGCAGAGGTAGAAGTTGAACCGGGTGAACTTGAAATTCAAGAAGAAGAGCTAGTTGAAAATGAAGTAGTCGGTGAAGAAGTCAATGAGCAACAAGAGTAGAGCATGAATAGAAATAAACATAAATATAGATATATATTTTACTATTTGTAAGACCTAAATATTATTTTAGCTAGTAGTTAGCTTAATTACTATTTTAGGAATAATAATAAGGTCTATTTGACCATATGTTTTGCTAATAAAAATATGCATCATGCTGAGATTTTGTTTGTGCATATGTTTTGAGACAATATGGGTATACATCCTTTTTCTTACAAATCTCGAGGACGCGATTTCTATTAAGGGGGGTAGGATTTGTAAGCCCTAAAATTAGTATATTTTTTTTAAAAAACAAATACAATTATTATAGTGCTTTGGAAAGTAGGTAATGAGAAAATAAAATTGTAATAAAGACAATTATTGTTAGAGTCAAAAATGGGAAGGAGAATAAGAAAGTAAAAATCTAAAATGATAAAGTTTATATTTGATTGAGATATTTGAAAAATCTGAAATTTAAAGTAGGAGTATAAATTTGAGTTGAATAATTGAATTTGGAATTAGGAATAGAATATGGGAGAGAAAAATTTCAACTAAGCAATTTATTCCTTCCCTAAATTAATAACAAGAAAATAATAAATAATAATATGGGTAACAGTAATAATTATATTCACATTAATAGTAATTTGGACACTTGGAAAATTTGAAGTTCAAACATGAATTTGAAATTGAGTTGGCATTGAAAAAATAGAAGAAAAGGAGGATAAAGGAAAAGAATAGAAACCTTACTGGGCTCGAATCACTCATTTCAGCCCACTTGAGGAAGTCGCCCGCGCAGCCCATTTAAATCCCACGCGCACGGCGCCGACATGTGGGACCCACCTGTCGGGGCTTCCCCCTTCCTCGCGGCGTCTGTTGCAACAGAATTTGCGCGCGGCCGCGGCAACAGACCTCGCGAAATCCGCGACGAGCTCCTTCCTCGACTCGGTCGTCTTCGTTGCTTGCGGAATCCGCTCTCCAGGGGCGGGGCTATAAAGCTTATGGGCGCCCTATTCTCTCTCCTCCACTCGCGCCGCCAGATATCGCTGTCAACGCGCTGAGGTCGTACTCTCAAATTCGTCCGTCCTGGGCGTGGAATCTCGTCGTAGAGCTTTCCCTGGACTTGCCAAATCGGTTTAGGTCATCGCCGTGCGGGATTGGCAACCGGAGTGGCGGGGATTTCTCGCCGGGGTCGCGACATCGCTGTTGCGCCGCGCCATCGCGTGGGCGGAGCCGCCATGTGACACCCCAGGTGTCAGTTTCGTGTTATGTCGGGAGATTTATCTTAATCTCGGATGCTCAGTGAAAATTTGTATTTCCTTATCACATTTATCTCTATTTATCAAGTTACTAATGAATGTTTCACCAAATTTGAAATTATTCGATCTCAAGAACAGCCAAATTTGGAGCCTGTTAAAACTTTTATTTCTCAGAGCAAATAAAAATTCGAAAGTCAATATCGTCTTGTAACTCCTGTCCAGACTCATTTATTCGCACTCTTGACAGTTGTGATATTATTCGATCTATGTCCGAATCCGTTGTCTCGATAGTCGGTCTATGTCCAAATACTTAATCTGAATCCGCATTCTCCCGCAGAATCTCTTTGTGTCAACCTCTAATTAATTTTTATGCAAATCAGCTTGTTATCTTTATGTCATCATTCACCTCTATCTATCAAGTTTATTCTAAAGATTTCTCAAAGTTGAACCAAATATTCGTATGAAATTATAAATCCTATACATGCTTGAAATTGCTCGTCCGAACAAATGCAATTTTTGAAATTCAACAAAACCTTGTCATCTTGCTCAAACAACTCTATATCAACTCTACAACAAAATTTATTAAGGGTTCATATAGAGAAAATGCCAAGGAAATATCGAGAAAACACCCCAATTGCCTTAAAATATAAATTGAAGCCTTATAATGATTCCTTGGCCTCTTAAGGAATAGTAAAGACTACTTTGACCAAAGTGAAACTTTAACTTATATTTAAGATATGAGGTTTGACCTTTAATAAAAGTTGTAGAACCTGTGTTATACAACAAATTGTATATTTAAACCAAGCCTTCATTCAATCTCTAAGAATCTCAAACAGTGTCATCAAGACAGAATAAAAATCTGATTTCAGGATTCGAATTCTTCTAAGTCTGAAATCAGCGTCGTTCGGGTCGACGTTTCGCGTTCCCAAATTTTTGTTAAACAACTCAAGTTTCTCCAAATATAAAAGTTGTTAATAACTAATAGAGGCACACCATATTAAGAGATGGCATTCATCTGATTCCGTTTGACATCCTTTGATATTCAGCTTTCACGAGTTTACACTGATTTTTAACCCACTGACAAACCAGTTTTCGTGGGTCTATAACGTTCAAACCAGTGCCCGAATTACCTCAATCTCTATACACGATTTGTAGATTATACATTAAGGAAGATATTTTATGCAACGACCAAGGTTCGATTCCAAAAGGAAAATGCCAAAAATGAGTGCCCAAAGTCGCTCTGCCACCTGCTGCAGCTGGCTGACGCGACCTGAGCTCTGCAGCAGCCGCCCAGCCCACCAATGGCTGGAGCAAGCACCCCTTTAAAGGTGGCAGCACCAGCCCCTCCCCCTTTCTCCCTCACGCCATCTCCTCTCTTCCTCCTCTCTGTTCCAAAACACAGCAGCAGCAAGCCCCTTCGGTTGGAGCTCGGTCCAGCCTCTTCCTGTGCTCGCCCCTCCATGGACACAAGCTGCAGGCCGTCAGCATCCTCGGCTCGACCTCCCTGGTCGTCATTGGCTGCATTTTCAGCTTGGCCGAGTCTTCCCTCTGTTCCTCTCATGGACGACGAGCTTCTCCACCAGTCGCCGAACGCCGGAGCAGCTCCTTCTTCCCACGATCCAGGAGCTCCCTCACCTCTACCCGCGTTCCTGCTGTTCACGTAAGTGCAGGGAGCTAGAAGATAACCCTTATATGGATGACATGTGGGACCCGTGGCTAGTTCATGTGTGCACAATGTTACATATTTTTGCTCTTCCTTCAAAAATTCATATCTTGAGTTTGGTAACCCCTAAAATCGTGAAATTTATTTTGTTGGCTTCCTTATGAAATTATCTAACTATTGGATCTATAGGTTGACATGTTTTAGTGGAAACATTTTTCTGTAGAAATTCGTATTTAAAAACTGGTTTAGAGAATAAACGAACTTGCTTCTCTCCATAATTTTATTTATAAAAATCCAAAAATGATTAAACTTGCTTTGTTAGTTAGATGTTGTCATACTCCATCAAGGAAAAATATAAAACTTATATGTTTTTCACTGTTTTCTTGGTGTGTTAATTAAAACAAGTTAAATAGAGAAAAGAAGATTTATTTGCTTGTTATTTTTGGATCTGTAGCTCTAGTGCTCCAAATGGGTTGAAATTTTTACAGTAGACTCTTGGTGTGATGCTTGGTGGCTGGTAAAAGGTTCATGAATTGATGTGCATGTATGATTAAGTTAGTGATTTAACTTGTTTAATGCATCTTGAGTAGTTTTAAATGGTTTATAAATAATATATGGATTTAAAAATGGAAAATGATGTTCCACTGTCCTTGCATGATATTATATTAGCCTAAGAAAACTTAATATGGTCATGCATTCATAGAAAATAATTAGTTTTAGATTTAACTTGCTCTCACATGCTTTATTGCATTAACAATTTGTTATTTTTGTATTAAATAAAATATAAAACCTGGGTATGTGAAATTTATACATTGGTCATGATTTGTTGTTAAATATGCCTCATAAAAATTTCAGCCCCAAATTAGATAGTTTCATATGGTGCTAAATAACACCCTTTTATAATTACAAGAGTTAGTGAAAAATTAGGAGAAAACAAAATCATGCATGTTTCATGGAATGATTGAGTTACACCTTAAAACCAATTAGAGTTTAAATGGTTATTTCATGATGGTCTAAAGTTAAATATTAGTACTTCATCACAATTTTGTGTGATATTGGACATGTGTGCCGAAGTACTTTATTTTGGTGCATGTGTTTGTTAATTGTGTGGTAATAACTCTAGCGCACGAAATGACTCGGATGAAATTTGTAAGTGACTTGATGGTCCTAATTTGTTTGTTTCAACTCTAATAAATAGTAAAATATTAGAATGGTTCAAGTCTCTAGAACACGACAATTTTTAAAGTGAATAGGAGCTGAATTTTATTGGTTGCTGTTTTGGGCTGCACGTACTATTTTCGTCGTGCTGTTTGTTTGATGAACTAAATAATATTTTCTGTAGAAAATTCATATAGAAAAGTTGTAGATAATTTTATTATCTTACTTGTGTTAAAATATGACAGCCACAAGTCTGATCGTTTAGAAGTTGTGCTTTTCATAAATTCAGTAACTGAATCTGTCCAAATTCTGTACAGATTTCAGAGATTGAATTGTTTGCTTAAGTTAATCTTACAATCTGTTCATGGTCGTTATAAGAAAGTTGTAGATACTTTTCTTATCTTGCTTGTGTTAAAATTTCATAACCACAGTCCTGATAGTTTAAGAGTTATGAATTTTACAAATTGGTTGATGTGTTCTGTCCACTGATAGAACAGATTTCGAAAACTGAATTGTTTGATTTGGTAAAACATAGAATCACTTTTTGGTGATTATAAAAGTTATGTAGTACTTTTGCTAAGCTTTCCAAAAAGTCTTGGATCACTCTTTTTGGTGATTGAAGATTTAGTTAGGGATGTTAGTGTGAAGTCTGAATCTGTCTAAATCTGGACAGCAAAGCTTTCTAGTGTCTTTTACTCTTGATACACTTTAAATCAACCTGAGATGTTTAGAAATAATTTGTAGAACATTTAATTAGCTTTCCAGAAAGTCTAGGATCAATTGATTTGAATTCCTGAGTCTCTAGTTATAAATTTTTGAAGTCGCAAGTCTAAATCTGTCCAAATCTGGACAAAGCTGTTGTGTTAACACTTTTGACCTTGCTAAGTGCTGAATCCTGTGGAGGTAAAAATACCAAAGTTGTAGTTCACTTTTTAAGCTTTCCAGAAAGTCTTAGTTTGATAATTTTGAACTAATATTTGAAGAGTTATGATTAAAACAAAAACTATTGTGCTGTTGTCCTAAATGTGTTAGAAGTGATTGATTGCTCTACTCTATTGTGTTTGACTTGAGTGATTGCTTGCTTGTTTTGGTTTTAAGTGAATATGAGTAACAATGATAGCAACTAATATAATCGGGTTATATGTAAGTAACTAGTCCCTGTCTCTCTAAGTAGTAAATTAAATTATTGAAGTCTAGGAAGTAATCAGCTTCAAGTGTCGTTATATGGATAAGAAACACAATGAACGAGATGTTACCATTTTTAATACTTGCGTGGGAAATCTAATATTGCTAAATAACCAACATCATTAGACTAGTGTAAGAAGCAGTGCGATTAGGCCACCGCTTTCTGTGTGTTCTCTGGGTTGTATGCTTGCAGTAGAATGTTGTGAAAAAAATTGTAAAACCTGATTAAGTGATTATTCCCTTTTAACTAAGTTTGTCTATATAGAAGCCATGGCAAATTGATGTGTACTTAACTGGTATACTAATAAAGGAACTAATAAAAAAATTAGAGCGAATGTGATAAATGTTTGCACGTGTGATGCCGTGTTGCGCTGGTTAATTCTAGGAAGTGATTGTCGTCTTTCTAATGGTATTGACTACGTATGCCCGATGACATGTAGATAACTAATGCTAATGTGTGGTGGTTTACGGTGTCTTCTAAATTAATGTTAGTTTGCTACCGTGTCTTTGTATATCTTGTGGTATTTTTCATCATATTCATACATATGCATCTTGCATCTCATTTAGGACCGAGAGAGGATGATCGTGCAAGTGATGTGATGCCAACCACAAAGTGCAGTCAGTGGACGACCCAAGGAAGGATGAACTTAACCAGTGGATGCTCGCCAAGCGAGCACCTCCCCCAGCAAACACTACCTAAGTGTTAAATTAAAGGCAAGCCCCGGTTTTATGCATAACCGTTTATATATGCTATTTTACTACACTTAATGTTTGTAGGCTTGTACTGTGCACTTAAGTGTAGGAGTTGCCTGAAACCCTAGTTGCATGAACTTAGGATTCCTTTTGAGATGGATACTAGTATGCTAGGTCGAGTAGCTGCTTTGCTAATTAGGGATCTCGGTAGAAGTCGAGTGATTTTTCTAGCACTCGCGCGAGGTCAGGAATTGGTTGTACCCACCTTCATATCATATTGATGATTGGTCTGTGGACACGGATCCATGGGTACGAGATGAAATTGGAATAAGGATTAACGTGCGGATACCTGTGTCAAGGGTTTGAATGTACTAAACATATGCCGAGAAATATGGTAAATCGGTAAGCCTAGTACCTGATTGAACCTGCCCGTAGACTTTGCCCCTCATGCAACCTGAGACGTGGTCTCCCATTCCGGTTATGGTGGGTACAAGTGCGGTCACTGCACGACGGCAGTCGGGGTCAGTGAGGCATTGTACGCCAAGGCGGTGAGCCCTGATCTGTTGCCAGGGAATCGATGGGGACGGTTGATGTGTGTGGGGATGAAGTGCCTCGCCACGTCGTGTGTTTAGGTTTACCTTGCAAGGATAAAAACTCGATTCGAATCGTCTGCTTCTCGCAGCTAATGAGACTGCTTGATCCATTGTACTGCATTGAGTAATAAGTGGAAATGAGTTGACTGGCAAAAGATGTTGATTGCAATAATGTTTGATACCATGTATGAATGGCTAGGTACTCATCTAGTCTAAAGGATTACACTAAAACTTGAAAAGCTAAAATTTGTTTTTAGACTCAGCTAGTGCTTTTGGCAAACCAAACCCCTCAGCCAAACAGCTGCATGTCTAGAGGTAGAGGAGTAGACTCCTCACACCGGGTAAGTCTAGCTGAGTATTAGTATACTCAGCCTTGCTTGTGGCATAATTTTTGTAGGTACCTTCTTGATTTAGTTGATGGTGTGACTTGGCCTTCGTCCCTGCCACCGGGACAGACGGTCGAGTGGGTTACTGCTTCCGCAGGAGAGGACCAGGAGGAGTAGCGTGGCCAGGCTTCGCCATGTTACTCGGTTTTCTCTGTTAGTTATTTCCGCTGCATTAAAATTTATGGTTATTATTTTTGAAACTCTGATAATGTAATCACTAATGATACTTGTTAAACTTGTGGTATTATGTTTTATTGTATTTCTCTGTGCCTCACCTTCGTGTGAGCTAGTGGTATTCGATCCTGGTAAGTGGCTTTATCGGACTAGATCCGAGGGGTTGACGGGTTATTCCTGTTTAAGAGTGTTGCTGCCCTTAAGGGTGCGACTTGGGCACTGAAGCTGGAATAATTTGGGCGGTTCCGCCACACGCCATCTGCCCGAATTGAGGTAACGAATCCGCCGTCTAGTTCACCTTTCCGGTTGCAACGTGTATCACGGTTCAAATCGTAGCTTCGGGCACGGGAGTGCGTAGTCGATTTTTCCGGCCATGGCGTCCGCCGCGGGCTCGAGCACGTCACCGTGCTCTCCCGTCGGGGTTGGGGCGAAGTGCTCTGCACCGTCGGATCCGTGGACGACGGTTCAGATTATAGCATGGCGTACCGATTGGGTGGACGGGCAGAGGAGCGTTCGATCGAGATCTAGCGGCTTGGATTAGAACGCGCATCTGGGTGATACTGACCGTAGATCTCTAATCCAACGTATGACGGGTTATACCGGTTCATTAACACGTGAATTTAATCTGAGCGCTCGGCTTACGATCCAAAGGCCCAGATCGCACCATACCCTTTCGCCGAGCCAAAATTGTAAAAGAGCCCCTCACTTTTTAGCGAAACAACCCGCCATCCATTGGTGCTGTACTCGGAGTCTACAGATTTTTACCCCGAGACCCCTATACTTTGCAGAAATTGAGGCTCATTCCAGTGGCGTGTTAAAATGAATAAATGAATTAGAAAATAGGTTTTTATTATATAAATGAGTGCTAGAACTTCAATAATTCATAGAAAATTCATATGACCTCCAAATTACTCCATTCCAGTTCCTAAAATTTTGCAATATTATTGTTTATCACCTAGAGTCTCTGTTTTTACATGAAAACATTAGTAAAATTAATTTCACACTCAATCATATATTAAGCACATAAAACCTTTGAAAATTCATATCTTACAATCTATAACTCCAAAAATTATGATTCCTGTTCCTAGGATTTTATTTTAATGTGTGGATTATTACTTTGTATTTTGTTTATATGTTTGGTGTGATGTTAATTTTCTTTATATACTATGCTTGTTTGTATTGTGGTGAGTAGAAGAGCCTGTGACCAAGGATCCTGGTGAGCAGCAGATAGAAGTAGCTGAACAGGAGCTCATTGAAGGCAAGTTGTGCCCTTGATCACTTCTTTTACCCACTCATGTTCTAATTAATCATAATGATCTGCATAAGTTAATTTTGATGGGACCTAATAGGTTACCCTAGTTTGTCTATCTTTATGCCTTGTTTACCACTAAACTTTTTGGGTAGTACTTGCTAGTGCTATATGTGGTTTTGGGCATTGAGATACACATCATTCATGATTATACTTTTGTTATCAGTTATTATTTACTGTTCATGATAAGATCATTATGTTAATTGGAACATGGAGCGACCACCCGGGAAAACAGTGCTACCACAAGGGTTTATGGACGCCCTTGGCTGATTAATTAGGAAAGCTAGTGGAGGACTACCTTACCCGAAAGGGGCAAGGGCAGTAGGGGAGTGGTCAGTGTAAGGAGGTCCTTGGTTGATTTTGCTGCGATGGCGGTCAGGCAAGGGATCCCTGCATTGGAGCTTCCTATAAACTGTAGCGGGTGTTCTGAAGCTAGTGGAACTTTGTAAAAGCCTCGTAGTGTTACCCTGCCTTGCTTCCTTGGTAGAGGTGTATGGGGCCCGTACAACCCCGTGGCGGATGGGTAACATGACTTGTGGGTAAAGATGTGCAACCTCTGCCGAGTGTAAAACTGGTATACTAGCCGTGCTCACAGTCATGAGCAGCTCGGACCCTCACATGATTAATTTATGGAACTTAAATTCAATTTGTCATATGCATTGCATCGCAGGTGATGTTGTTACTTTTGTTCTACTACTTAATTGGGTTGGTATTTACTTATACTTAGTAATTGCTAATAAATTTTTGACCAACTTTGAAAGCAATGCTCAGCTCTAACCATCCTCTTTGGTAAGCCTTACACTTCACGTGAGCTCCCACCTTTGGCGAGTTCATTCACATTATTCCCCACAACTTGTTGAGCGATGAACGTATGTGAGCTCACTCTTGCTGTCTCACACCCCCCACAGGTCAAGAACAAGTACCGCAGGATGAGGCGCATGGAGGATGCTGTGGCGAGTTCGTGAGAGGTCTAGGTCGTCGTCTCCCAGTCAACTTTGGGTTGCTGGACCGTTGTCTCCTTATAATGTAATTATTTATTTATTTATTTTGTATAGAACTCTTATTATATAGTAAAGATGTGACATTCGATCCTGTGCCATGATTCATCATATGTGTGAGATTTGGTCCTAGCACACCTGGTGATTATGTTCGCGCCTAGGTTTTGGACCCTAAAATCCGGGTGTGACAACAAGATCAGCTGTACAACACTTAAACCTTTTTTTCGACACTATTTTGTTTCCATCTTCTGCAGGATATAGAGTTCATGAAAAAGAAACTTGAGGACCTTGATAAGTCAATGAAGAGGAGCAATGATAAGCTGCCCAAAATTGAGCATGAATTATGTGAGAGGGTGCGTCATCAATTACTTCAATTCTTCTGCATAACTATGGGTCTTTTAGCAGCCTTACTAAAATATGATTGAAAATGAAAATTCTTTATCAGTGGGTTTGTATAATGGCACAACAGAAGTGCACGGGCATATACCTAATTAATTAACATTTATTGAATCATTGTAAAATGGCACAACAGATTATTGAATTAGAAATGCAAGTTTGTATCGTATTCATTCCTTCGTTAATTGCTTCCTTATGTTCTCGCTGCAGATTGATCCAGCATAATGTCGAGGAGACTGGAGACTAAACTTGGAGGTGCTACTGAAGGATGTGACTTTGATTCAAAGGGTAAAAGTGATAATGAGATGTGTGTGTTGTATTTTCATTCCTCGGTACAATAATGTTATTTGTAGGTTGAAGTTATTGTACATTTGTTATGTGTTTTCTGCCTGATCATCATTTATGCTTGCCTCTTGAAGTAACAGGTAGCACATGGAGAGCTTGAATTGAATTCAAGCTTGGATATGATTGGAAAAATATTTGTATTAGATCACCTAGAAGGGTGATTGATGCTTGTTATTGGCCAAGCAGGTAGGTATCACATTTGTCTTTCTTTTGCTGTTGTAGGTTTTTAAGTTGTAACTATCTTTTGTGTTGCTTGTTTGAATCTGGGCTGCAAGAAAAAGGTGCAAAACTGAATATGAATTGTTCTTGGAAAATTCAAACACATTGATTTTAAATATTATGAGATCCTTATGTTTCTTGTTCTTTAGAACAACTGCATCCTATATGAATACTCATATGGGCTTTAGTTTTTGTGGATTATGTAATTCTTTTGTTTCAGTTCGCTGTTGCACATCTTGGCATAACTGCATTATGGGCTACAATATGTCTCTCTTCATGCTTTGGTGATGAACATTTTACGCTTAGTTTCATAATAGAAGTATTGTATTAAACATATAACGTAGTGAGTGAACCAACTCTTTAGTTGTCTACTGCCATGAGTGTAATGACTATCTCTGCTAATTCTTAGTTTGGTGGTACAGTGGTACTATCCGATTTCATAGCTGTTGGGGTATGCTTCGTCGCTGAAGATCCTGTAAGAAGAAACACCTTCGGCAGATCCTCTCAAAAGCAGTGCCGAAGCTATCATCCATAAAGCTTCGGCATAGTGGCATGTCTCAAGACGAAGGACTGCACCGACTTAAAGATGAAATGACCGATTGATCCATAAGAGTATGTGTCATAATTGTAATCTTTTGTAAAGGGCATGAATGTAATATCTCAAAGATTGTGCCCTGTGTCTATAAATAGATGAACAGTACCCCCGTACTGTTCATGTTATCCTGTAATTGCCCGCGTGTCACAGTTGGACCTTTGCCTTCTATCAAGCCGAAGGTATAAATGTAATTAAATATTATATTTAATGTCTAAGTTTATATAATGATAATATATGAATAACATTATATGTCTGTTCATACGATCTTTCATGTTTCATATATTTCATCTTTCATTATCTTATAACCGTTATGATGAAGGTATGACCTTCATGACCTTCGTCTGAAGATCGTTATATCCTAAGGGAAATAATGCTTCTAAGGACGAAGGACATTAACATGTAACACTTTATGTTGCCTTGTTCTTGATTCATAGCATTTGAGAACAAGTCCCCAACATTGGCGCCCACCTCCGGTGAACTCACTTCCACGTTTTGAGCTGATGGCTTCGTTCAACAATCAAGCTGGAGCTACTTCGGCTATGAAGCTGGTGCTCCCGATAACAGGCGGTTCATGCTCAGAGCCGGCCAACAAGAAGCAGAAGAAGGAGGCCCAAAGAAGGGTACAACATGTCGGGGTGCAGGGACCCTTCATCAAGTCAAAATGGTCCCACATCCCAATTACCTTCTCCCAAGAGGACCTTCAGCTCAAGAATTACCCTCACAATGATGCTATGGTCATATCTTGTGTCATCAAGGGATTTCTAGTCCACAATGTTCTGGTTGATACAGGCAGTGCATCGGATATCATATTTGCTAAGGTCTTCAGACAGATGCAAGAGCGAGAGGATAAGATCCATGATGCTACACACCCTCTTCGTGGTTTCGGAGGAAGGCAGATTGTAGCACTTGGCAAGATCACGATGCCAGTGACCTTCGGATTTGTCCACAATACAAGAACTAAACAGGTTGTGTTTGATATTGTTGACATGAAATACCCCTACAATGCAATCATTGGTCGTGGAACACTCAACGCATTCGAAGCAATTCTTCATCCAGCATATCTATGCATGAAGATACCTTTGGATCAAGGACCTATTACTATTCATGGAAGTCAGAAAGCTGCTAGAAAGGCTGAAGGAAATTGGACAGACTCAAAAGCAATCCACAATATAGATGGAGCCGAAGCTTGTGAACAGTATAAGTACAGAAGAGAGAAGGCTGCTTCGGCTGATCAGCCGAAGCCCATGCTTTTATGTGAAGACATAGTAGAGCAGAAGGTATTGCTGGGGTCCCAATTATCTGAAGAGCTGGAGAAAACCTTGATAAGGTTTTTATTCAACAACAAAGATGTTTTTGCATGGTCAGCCAACGATCTCTGTGGTGTCAACAGGGACGTCATTGAACATTCACTCAATGTCGATCCATCCTTCAGACCCAGGAAGCAAAAGCTTCGGAAAACGTCTGACGATAAAGCCGAAGGTGCTCGGAACAAAGTAAAAAGACTTCTCAGTGCTGGTGTCATTAGAGAAGTAAAATACCTAGAATGGCTAGCCAACACTGTTATGGTGAAAAAGGCCAATGGTAAATGGAGAATGTGCATTGATTTTACTGATCTGAACAAGGCTTGTCCAAAGGATGAGTTCCCATTACCAAGAATAGATTCTCTAGTAGATGCAGCAGCTTCGTTAGAGCTCATGAGCCTACTAGATTGTTATTCAGGCTACCACCAAATCTGGATGAAGAAGGAAGATGAGCCAAAGACCAGCTTCATAACCCCCAGTGGTACATATTGTTATCTTCGGATGCCTGAGGGGCTCAAGAATGCTGGAGGAAGCTTCAGCAGGATGACAACCAAGGTTCTTCATTCTCAGATAGGCAGAAATGTACTAACATATGTTGATGATATCATAGTGAAGAGCACGAAGCAAGAAAACCACATTACTGATTTGCATGAAACATTTGCTAATTTTAGGCAAGCTGGCCTGAAACTAAATCCAGAAAAATGTGTCTTCGGAGTGAATAAGGGCAAGTTCCTTGGTTGTCTAGTTTCAACGAAGGGGATCGAAGCCAAGCCAAGTAACATCGAAGCTATCCTTCGAATGGAGCCACCAAGCACAAAGAAGGGGGCCCAACGGCTGACAGGAAGACTGACATCTTTGAATCAATTTATATCTAGATCATCAGAAAGAAATTTACCATTCTTTGAAGTACTAAAGTCAGCTGAAGTTTTTCAATGGGGCCCAATCAACAGAAAGCTTTCAAAGAGCTGAAGCAATACCTGATCGATTTAACAACATTAACTCCACCCGTGCTAGGGGCTCCATTGCTATTGTATGTGGCAGCTTCGCACTCTACAGTAAGTGTGGCGCTTGTACAAGAGAAGCTTGAAGGATAAGCTAAAAAGCAAGTCCCAGTATACTTTGTCTCCGAAGTTTTGAGTTTATCAAAGAAAAACTATACAAAATTGGAGAAGGTGTTGTATGCTGTGTTAATGGCATCTAGGAAGCTTCGACATTATTTTCAAGCATATCACATAATTGTTCCTTCATCACAGCCCCTGAAGGATATCATGAGGAATAGAGAAGCTACTGGAAGGATTGCAAAATGGGCTGCGGAGCTTAATGAATTCACTATTGACTACGTACACAGATCTTCAATTCAATCCCAAGTGCTAGCAGATTTCATCGCTGATTGGACGCCAGGGGCTCACGAAGAGGGGACAAGCAAAGATGCCGAAGCTCGGACAGTGTTTTGCGATGGTTCTTGGGGAGCCTTCGGTGCAGGAGCAGCTGCGGTCCTAGTGGCACCTTCAAAAGTCAAAACATGTTATGCAGTCAAACTGGATTTCAGTTGCACAAATAATATTGCTGAGTACGAAGCACTTCTATTGGGGCTTCGGAAACTAAGGGCAATGGGAATAAGAAGGGCCATCTTAAAGACTGATTCTCAAGTTATTGCTAGCCACGTGGACAAAAGTAGCAAGGCGCAAGATCCGAAGCTTGAAAGATATCTGGATACAGTTCGAAGGTTGGAAGCTTCCTTCGAAGGTTTTTCTGTCAAAAATATTCCAAGAGGTGAAAATGAGCATGCAGATTTGTTAGCCAAATCAGCGGCTCAGGGGCTCCCCCTACCCTCGGAAGTATTTTTTGAAACAATAAAAGAACCTTCGGTTGAGCTCATGGAGAGAGCAGTGCTTACTATTTCTCTAGTACACAGTGAAGACTAGAGAACTGAAATAATATCTTTCCTCCAAGGCAATTGTCTCTCAAGTGACGAAGCTTATAACAAGAGAATGGATGCAAGAACAAGACCATATGTGATGATAGAAGGGGAATTGTATAAACATGGAGTTTGTTCACCACTCCTCAAGTGTTTATCAAGAACTGAAGGTATGGAATTAATGAAAGAGATACATGTAGGTCTGTGTGGGTCTCACATTGGATCTAGGCCCTTGTTGGGAAAAGTTTTTCGACAAGGATTTTATTGGCCGAAGGTAGCTTCGGATGCAGCAGAATTAGTCCAAAAATGTGCAAGAGACCAGAAGCAACCTTCATCTCTCACTCAGTTAATATAGCCCACTTGGTCATTGCAAAGGTGGGGCCTCGATCTACTAGGCCCGCTTCCACCAGCACAAGGAAATATAAAATATGTTGTGGTGGCGGTAGAGTATTTTTCCAAGTGGATTGAGGCGAAGCCTTTAGCCACAATAACTTCGATCACCGTCCAGAAATTCTTCTGGCAAAACATTGTTTGTCGCTTCGGAGTGCCGAAGGTTATTACTGTAGACAACTGAACATAGTTCGATGCTGAAGCTTTCAAGGAATTCTGTGAACAAATTGGCACGAAGATTCATTTTGCATCGGTCAGACATTCAGAGTCAAATGGACTTGTTGAAAGAGCTAATGGCATTATAATGACAGGAATAATGAAGTTAATCTTCAATCAACCCAGAGGAAAGTGGCCAGATGAATTGATCAAAGTGGTGTGGAGCCACAACACAACAATATCAAGGTCAATAGGTTTTACACCATTCAAACTATTGTTTGGTGACGAAGCAATAACACCAGAAGAAGCTAAGGCATGATCAATAAGAACAGTGGCTTCGACAGAGGACGAAGCTAATTATTCTGTGGCAAAAGATGCTATAGAAGGGATCAGGCTTCAGGCCGTGGAAAATATCAATAAATACCAAGCCGAAACAATAAAATGGCGTGACAGAAAAGTTCGGCTAAAGAACATTAAGCCAGGGCATTTGGTACTTCGGAGAGTGGCCAATCCGGATACAGTAGGCAAGCTACAACTGAAGTGGGAAGGACCTTTTCTGGTAGTATCTTCGTCAAGACCCGGTTCTTACAGATTGAAGGATATGGATGGCAACGACATTCCTAGATCTTGGAATGCGGATGAGCTTCGGTGATATTATGTCTAGCTTGATGTAATCTTTTTATTTTTCCTATGGCACCCTTTTCCTTTCCAAAGGGGGAGAAAGGTTTTTAATGGGGCCATAGCATGTAATTTCTCTTTTTCTTATTCAGCTCTACGAGAGCAAAATCCCCCAAATATGTAAATGTAAAAACTAAGCATGCACCATCGAGTGCAGGGAAAAAGGAAAAAACAGGGAGAAGCTCGAAAGTCGTCCCTAAGGGGATGCAGAGCACGACGAAGCTACAAAAAGCCGTTCCTAAGGGAGCGCAGCGTAAGTTTTCTGCTCAAAAGTCGTTCCCTAGGGAATGCAGAGCTTACAGCGAAAAGTCAACGCAGATACCGCCAAAATATAAGGCGAAGCGCGAAAAGTCAACGCGAATACCGTCGAAATAGAAGGTGAAGAAGTTCAAAAGACGTTCCTTAGGGAATGCAGAACTTACACCGAAAAATAAATGGTGCAGCCGAAAAATAAACGGCAAAGAGATTTCAGTCATTCCTTAGGGAATGAAGGTTGTGGATGAAGCTTCGGATGTGTGTGTTTGCGCATTCATTTGCACGATACATTACATCATACATTGCATGCATAAACATGCATTTAGATATACATAGGATCATCATCATCATAACATACAGACACAGGCAGATGCTTCGGCTATAAAGATAAGGCTTCGGCAAAAAAGAAAAAGAAGCAGTTTCACGCTTCGTTGTGTACGAAAAGAAGGGAAGGTGTTTTTCGCCTTCGGCTCAAAAAATACTAGTTTTGTCCACATCAAAGCAGTTTATACATGGACGAAAAGGTAAAAATATATTACAAGGTATGTACAAATTTACAGAATTAGTATTTGATTCTTAAATTACAAATATTTTTACAACAATATTACTAGATTTTTCTCTAGAACTTTTTCAGCAAGGTCTTCAGCTTTGACGTCATTGAGCTTCGGATCATCTGAGCTTCGGATCACCTGTCAAGCTTCGACTCATTGTTTCTCAGCATCGTCATCCTGTACATATTAAAACGGTATGAGAGAAGCATAGAGCTCAAGAAGAAGGTAAAGTAACAGGCACAATTTTTTTACCGGCTTAAGGTGGCTTCGAGCTTCGTCGCCAGCCATTTTTCGCCCGCCTTTTACCCAAATTTGAGTTATAAATCTATTTCCTATACTCCGAGCTAGGCTAGGGATATCAATTAAATCTGTCGGCGATAAGCTAAAATTTGGTCTGTTGACAATTTTTCCATGTTCACAGCCAGATTTTATGAAGGCAACAGCTGTGCCTCGAGAAGCTAGCAGAGCGCAGAAATTAGCGTGTCCAGCTATAACTTCGTCGAGTGCATCAACTTCGCCTTCAATATGATCGAAGGTTTCCGGCAGGTTCTCAACCGAAGGACTGAATTTCTCAGCGCTGGCTCCAACCGAGTTGAAAACCTGCTTTAGCCGCTGCAGGCACTGGTTGCCGAAGTCTACGCATTTTTCTTGAAGTTCTTTCAGTGATTTCCGCAAATTTGAATTTTTCTCAGCTTCAGCTTCGAGTTTGGCTTCAAAATTTTTCTTTTCCATGGAGAGTTCACTATTCAATCTAGCAATTTTGGCCTGGGCCTCCGCCAGTGAACCTTCCATGGTTTGAAGTACGAAGTCCTTTTTCTCTAGGGTAGCCTCATGGTCTTTAATTTTCTTCTCCAGACCCTCAATTATAATTTCGTTCTTTTTGTCCTCGAGGTCTTGTTGCATCCTCAGGACTTTGCTCAGCAGTAAGCTCTGATAAAATAAGCTTCATCAGAAAACAATCTTCATATTAAAAGCAATAAAAAGTTAAGAATTTTACCTTAAAGTTAGCATAAAATAGGCTACCGGCGATATGCTGCCGCCGGTACCTGCTAAGGTCTGCCTCAACCTTCGGGAAGCCAACACTCTTCGATAAAGTGCCGACAACCTTCGCCCCAGTGTGGTCCTGAAGGCATCCTAAGCTTTCTTCGTTGACCCCCCGAAGAGTAATGCACTTGGTCTGTACCCGCAAGATATAGCATACTCTTTCAGTTCTTCTTTTTCAGCCTTTGACAGTTCTTGCCCAAGTATATCTTGGAAATTGAAATCTTCTTCTTCCGAAATATCCTCGGCTTTCTCCTTTCCTTTTCCAGCCACTGTGCCCGGGATCTCTTCCGCGGCTGCAGCAGCTTCTTCCGCGGCCGCATCCAGAAGCATGGTATCAATTTCAGAGAATGTGGCCTCTAGATTTACATCTTCAGCGGTTTTAGCTTCGGCACTTTCGGCTTCGGTGGATGCAGCTTCGATAGCAGCACTGCTCTCAATAGCTGGAGTCTTTGACGCCGATGCCAGCGGCGGCGTCTGCTCGATAACTTCAACTACATGAATAATTCTTCGTTTTTTCGGCTCATCTGGCTTCTTCGCTATCGAAGGCTCCTTTTCCTTCTGAAAAAGCTTCGTCAGATGTGGCCCTAGTGGACTTAGCTTGACAGGCAAAGATTCAGTCACTACCTTTAAAATTTCTTCCACATCGGTAGGAGGAGGTGTTGAAGGAGCTTCATCCTCAATATCAGTCATTTTTTGCTTCAGAGCCGCAGCTTTCTTTTTCTTCGAAGCAGCTATCTTCGGCTCAGGGCTTAATTTTCTTTTCTTCAAAGTTTCTTCATCCTTTTTCACCAATTTAGCAGCTTCTTTAACCAGGACGCTAGCAACTCTTTTTCTTTTTTGTCCTTCGGCACCTCTGTCCAATCATTCATAGTCCGGATACTCAAAATTTAGGGCATCCATCACCCGGTTCAACCTATGCTTCGGTCGAGTGCCGAAGGCTGCAGTCATTAATTGATCTTCTTTTTTAGAATAGTTGCCAAGGATCTCGTTGCACATAACTTCAATCGTGTCTAATCATTCTTGGCAAGGTTCTTTGAAGTGTTTCTTGAATTTATAGTAATAGGGCAACCTAACAAGTTCCTTCTTTTTCTTTTCCCCTTTGAGTTTCAGCATGTCCCATTCTTTCAAAGTTGGGAATACTCTAAAAGCTAAGAATTCTTGCACCAGATCCCTAGTACCAATGTGCTCTACAATAACTCGAAATTCACCTGCAATTTGGCATGGACTCTCCGGTTTCATGTTGCACTGGGGTCTAGTCTCTCCGAAGATTAATTCTAATGGGCTTTGAACCAGCTCCTCCTTTTTCTCATCAATTTTGACATAAAACCATTCAGTCTTCCAGCCACCTGGCCTTTTGGTACGATAGCTGATAACTGGAGACTTCGCATCTTTGCGATAAGCAAAATTGTAGCAGCCGAAGTTCTCATGCAGCCCATCTTCTCTAGCTTTTGTCTGACAATGAAGCTCATGTGCCCAGCAGAAGCCTTTGGCAAGCGGTTCTGCCCCTGGCTTTAGAGAGCCCAGATGTAGACGCTAAGCCTAACGATGGCGTTAGGAGTTAGCTGATGAAGATAAATCCCAAACTTCTTCAAAACATCCGCAATCATCTCATTCAAAAGAAATCTTAATCCTGCTTTAAAGAAGCTTTTAAAGACTACCACCTCATCTTTTTTGGCTTTGGAGTAATTTCCTCTCCGCCAAAGCGAATTAGTTCCTTTTTGGCTTCACTGAAATAGCCTAACTTCATCAACTTAGGCATATCATCTTCGGTAACAGTGGACCTCCCAAACTCCAGGTGGCTGGGTTTAGATGGCACGACACTATAATCATCTTCAGATTCAATCTGCTTAGCTTCAGCGGCAGGTGCACCTTCGTCAGAAACATCCTCCGACACTACCAGCCCCGACCGTTTCATCACTTCGGAAATCGGAGTGGTTTCAGCAGCTTCGGCTTCTTCTCCATCACGTGTAACCCTGGCAGTGGAATGTACCCTTGCCATTTGATGATGAATTCCTCACAATTTTTGATGAAGTTGTTAACTTTTCTTTAATTTTCCCGAAGCTCTTCCTCTTGTGACGAAGCAAAATCAACAGCGGTGCTTCGGTTGAGTGCGATGAACAAGCTTCGGCTATGGTCAAATTTTTTGGCAGCAAAACAGTGCGATAGCAATGAATGCTGTGGTAACTTCACACCTACCCGTCTGTTTATATAGTGCCGCAGGTGGGAAGGTGAATCGTCAATTCCTCCGCACCGGACGAACAGTCGCCCGCACCCACTGAATGGTGGGCCACAGACCCCGAGAAGGTGAATCGCCAGGACGCGCGTACCCGTTGCATGGTGGGACCATTTCACGCTCGGAATATTGTGATCGTTTCTCGGCAACGAGCTCAGGGAAGGTGTTTTTCGAACCTTCGGCTCTCCGAAGCCTAGGAGACTTTTTCATGGATCAAGCTCGTTACGAAAAACGATCTAGCACCGCGAAGGGGCTACTATTAGGGGTATGCTTCGTCGCCGAAGATCCTGTAAGAAGAAACACCTTTGATAGATCCTCTCAAAAGCAGTGCTGAAGCTATCATCCATAAAGCTTTGGCATAGTGGCATGTCTCAAGACGAAGGACTGCATCGACTTAAAGATGAAATGACCGATTGATCCATGAGAGTCTGTGTCATAATTGTAATCTTTTGTAAAGGGCATGAATGTAATATCTCACAGGCTGTGCCATGTGCCTATAAATAGATGAACAGTACCCCCGTACTGTTCACGTTATCCTGTAATTGCCCGCGTGTCACACTTGGACCTTTGTCTTCTGTCAAGCCGAAGGTATAAATGTAATTAAATATTATATTTAATGTCCAAGTTTATATAATGATAATATATGAATAACATTATATGTCTGTTCATACGATCTTTCATGTTTCGTATACTTCATCTTTCATTATCTTATAACCGTGATGATGAAGGTATGACCTTCATGACCTTCGTCCGAAGATCGTTATATCCTAAGGGAAATAATGCTTCGAAGGACGAAGGACTTTAACATGTAACACTTTATGTTACTTTGTTCTTGATTCATAGCATTTGAAAACAAGTCCCCAACAATAGCGTAGCTTTGATTTAACAGAGATATACATGTCTGCATGAGACCTATTTAACTGAGCCAGTACTAGACACATGTAATAGGCATCTACATGTGTTGTCACTCGACAATCGTAAATGATTTGTGAATTTAAAATAACTGACTCTACATATGCCATATGGGCTTTGTAGTAGTGAGATTTGATGTTCCCTAAAACAATATGCACTTTATGTAGCTTTTGAATGATGATTCCTTCCATTTGCAGACAATAGGTAGTCAGATGAAGATTGTAAAAAACAAGCATGCTCAACCCTTCAAGAATGCACAGTTTGAGCTTGAATTTGGAAAGGGGATATGCCACAGTTCAGAGTTTTTTGAACAGAATTTCTGGAGCAGTTGTTCCTATAAAATAATATTTTAGGTCTTGAAGCCACCACCGTTTGGATCGACATGATCTGTGGTATTCTAGTGATCTCATTATAGCAGACTTCATTTCTTATTGTGCTTATACGGTAGTGTAGCGGGAAGAGAATTCACATTGCATGAAACCATGTTCTTTGCAGGACTATATCATCGACGACTAAGAAAAAAAATTCATATCCTTGCATACTATGGTATGTGTGGTCCGTCAAGGTGTGATGAGTTGGACAACATGCTATTGAACATTAGAGATGGGCGATACTTACGTGCAAAGAACATGCTGGAAAAGCTAACTACACTGAAGGTGCCAATAAAGTGGAGCATGTGAATAAAATTGCTGGTGACGGAGTGACACCTGGCCGATTGCACATAGCTAGGGCTATGGTTGAAATGGTCATGTAGAGAATTTAATACAAGCATTCAACATTGAAGATAGAGTGGAGAACTCCTGCCATGAACTAAACTTTAACTCTATTTATTATCATATATTGGCCCTTCTATCAACATTCAACAGAGAAGTCGCCGCCTTATGGTACTCCATTAAGTGAAGATTTTAAATAAGTATATAAAGAAATAGGCAAACATTGACAAAAGTATTAGCTAATAGGAACCTTTCTTCAAACATAGTTGAAAGTATGTTTATCGGATACATATGAGGTTAATGCTAATCAAGCATCACTTACTATTTCTTCTTTCTGTTTATGTGTGTTTGTGCTTCCAAAACTTTTTGACTTGTAATCTTATTATATTTTGCTATCTTATATTTTTGTAGGTGGTTACAATAAAAGTTATCCGCAATAGGCAAACATGACAGTCAGAGGGGTATGGATTTGTTGAGTTCTTTTCTCGTGCATTAGCAGAAAAGGCTCTTCAGGATTTTTATGGTCATGTGATGCCAAACCCTGATCCATGCGATATGATCCTCGTAGTTCAAGAATCATCAGTACACTGTTCGACACTCCATCTAAACGAAATTGTCAACTTATATTTTTTTATCGGAAATTTCTAAAATTTCAGGTGGAGGGTTCAAGATTTGTCCTCTTAAGTGTCGCAATGGAAGACCCCGGACTCAGGTTCAGCACCTTATGCAGATTGATCTGAAGAGATGGTTCTTGAACTACTCTACTTCCTTTCAGTATCATTCTTTGCTGCAGATACTGAACTGTGTTGCCGGTACTGAAATACTGTTTTCTTATGGCACAACCATTAACAACTTTATATTTACTACGAAAGAACAAATGTAATTTTTAAATTAACTACTCAGCCCTGTTGTCCCGCCAATTCATTCTGGTCCTTATGGCTCTAATCTACACTTACTCGGGATTGTAGGTAACATTTCCCCTGCTCCTGGATCAGTAGTAGAATGGATTTTCTTTAGTGTTGTTGTCAATATTTATTGAATTGGTAAAATAGGAAATTCATTCTAATATTGGAACTTGTCAGAGGGAATATAATTAGCAGGCTTGTAATTGGTAAATTCTTAGTTTTTCTTAAGTCTTCTAGCATTTTTTCTTGCAATGAAAAAAACATGTTGATCTTTGTTTTTTCAAACTGGTCCCATGTAATGTTGCTCCTGTTCAGAACATATAGAAATTGTAAATATGCAGTTATTGAAAGTTGCCTAGAGGAGGGATGGATAGGCGGAAACTGAAATTTACAAACTTTAAGCACACTTCAAGCCGGGGTCAGTGTTAGAATAAAAGTTAAGTCCGGGAGAGAAGGGAAAACAAATCAACCAAGAAAATAAAGCGGATGACACAATGATTTGTTTTACCGAGGTTCGGTTCAAAAGAACCTAGTCCCCGTTGAGGTGGTCACAAAGACCGAGTCTCTTTCAATCCTTTCCCTATCTCAAACGGTCACTTAGACCGAGTGAGCTTTCTTCCTTGATTTCTCGGGTCACTTAGACCCCACAAGGACCACCACACAATTGGTGTCTCTTGCTTCGCTTACAAGGCTTTGAGAGTAAGAATGAGAGAAGAAGAAAACCAACCAAGCAACAAGAGCAACAAAGAAACACAAGACGATCTTCTCACAAGTCCTAAAATACTAGAGTTGAATTGTGGACTTTGATTGGATCGGAGGCTTTGATTTGTATTTTGGAGTGTTGTGTATTGCTCTTGTATTGAGTGAGAAGTAGTGAATGCTTGGATGGTTGGAGTGGAGGTGGTTGGGGGGTATTTATAGCCCCCAACCACCAATTCAACCGTTGGGGCAGGCTACTATCGATGGGCGCACCGGACAGTCTGGTGCGCCAACGGTCAGTGTTCAGTACGCCAGCCATGTCACCCAATCGTTAGGGTTCTGACGGTTTCGACCGTTGGAGCTTTGTCTTCATGTGGCACCGGACAGGTACTGTTCACTGTCCGGTGCGCCTCTGGCGGCTGCTCTGACTTCTGCGCGAACTGTCTGCACACTGTAGCACTTTTGCAGGTGTCCGTTGCAGTCGACCATTGCGCTGGAGCCGTTGCTCCGCTGGTGCACTGGACAGTCCGGTGCCACACCGGACAGTCCAGTGAATTATAGCGCAGCGCGACCTCAGAAACCCGAAGGTGAAGAGTTTGAAGTCGATCGACCCTGGTGCACTGGACACTGTCCGGTGCGCCAGACCAGGGTTCTCTTCGGTTTTTTTTGCTCCTTTCTTTTGAACCCTAACTTTGTTCTTTTATTGGTTTGTGTTGAACCTTTACGCACCTGTGGAATATAATCTAGAGCAAACTAGTTAATCCAATTATTTGTGTTGGGCATTCAACCACCAAAATTATGTATAGGAAAAGGTTAAACCCTATTTCCCTTTCAATCTCCCCTTTTTTGGTGATTGATGCCAACACAAACCAAAGCAAATATATAAGTGCAAAATTTGAACTAGTTTGCATAAGGTAAGTGCAAAGGTTGCTTGGAATTAAACCAATTTATACTTCTATTAGATATGCATGGTTGGTTTTCTTTTTATTTAACATTTTGGACCACGCTTGCACCACTTGTTTTGTTTTTGCAAATTCTTTTGGAAAATCTTTTCAAAGTCTTTTTGCAAATAGTCAAAGGTATATGAATAAGATTTCGAGAAGTATTTTCAAGATTTGAAATTTTCTCCCCCTGTTTCAAATGCTTTTCCTTTGACTAAACAAAACTCCCCCTGAATGAAATTCACCTCTTAGCTTTCAAAAGGGTTTTACCAATTTTTGGTAAATACCAATTGAAGAAAGATCAAATACATTTAGATACCAATTTGAAAGCTATTTAGATACCAATTTGAAAGCTTCTTAAAATTTTGACATTGGTGGTGGTGCGGTCCTTTTGCTTTGGGCTTAATATTTCTCCCCCTTTGGCATTAATCGCCAAAAATGGAGTTGTTTGAGAGCCCTATTTACTTTCTCTCCATTGGTACAAGTAAATATGAGTGAAAAGATTATACCAATTTTGGAGAGTGATGTGGAGTGATGGCGAAAGATACCGATAGAGTGGAGTGGAAGCTTTGTCTTCGCCGAGCACTCCATTTCCCTTTCAATCTACGACTTAGCATAGAAATACACTTGAAAGCACATTAGTCGTAGGCATAAAAGAGATATGATCAAAGGTATATAAATGAGCTATGTGTGCAAAGTGTCAATCAAAGTTCCGAGAGTCAAGTATATTTAGCTCATTCCTAAGTTTGCTAAAGGTTTTCTCATCTAATGGCTTGGTAAAGATATCGGCTAATTGTTCTTTGGTGCTAACATAAGCAATTTCGATATCCCCCCTTTGTTGGTGATCCCTCAAAAAGTGATACCGAATGTCTATGTGCTTAGTGCTGCTGTGTTCAACGGGATTGTCCGCCTTGCAGATTGCACTCTCATTGTCACATAGGAGAGGGACTTTGCTCAATTTGTAGCCATAGTCCCTGAGGGTTTGACTCATCCAAAGTAATTGCGCACAACAATGGCCTACGGCAATATACTCGGCTTTGGCGGTAGAAAGAGCTACTGAGTTTTGTTTCTTTGAAGCCCAAGACACCAGGGATCTTCCCAGAAACTGACATGTCCCTGATGTGCTCTTCCTATCAATTTTACACCCTGCCCAATCGGCATCGAAATATCATATTAAGTCAAAAGTGGATCCCTTGGGGTACCAAAGACCAAACTTAGGTATATAAACTAAATATCTCATGATTCTTTTCACGACCCTAAGGTGAACTTCCTTAGGATCGGCTTGGAACCTTGCACACATGCATACGGAAAGCATAATATCCGGTCGAGATGCACATAAATAGAGTAAAGATCCTATCATCGACCGGTATACCTTTTGATCTACGGATTTACCTCCCGTGTCGAGGTCGAGATGCCCATTGGTTCCCATGGGTGTCTTGATGGGCTTAGCATCCTTCATTCCAAACTTGTTGAGTATGTCTTGAATATACTTGGTTTGGCTGACGAAGGTGCCCTCTTGGAGTTGCTTGACTTGAAATCCTAGGAAATACTTCAACTCCCCCATCATAGACATCTCGAATTTTTGAATCATAATCCTACTAAACTCTTCGCATGTAGATTTGTTAGTAGACCCAAATATGATATCATCTACATAAATTTGACATACAAACAAATCTTTTGCAATGGTTTTAGTAAAGAGAGTAGGATCGGCTTTTCCGACTTTGAAGCCATTAGTGATAAGGAAATCTCTTAGGCATTCATACCATGCTCTTGGGGCTTGCTTGAGCCCATAAAGCGCCTTCGAGAGTTTATAAACATGGTTAGGGTACTCACTATCTTCAAAGCCGAGAGGTTGCTCAACATAGACCTCTTCTTTGATAGGTCCATTGAGGAAGGCACTCTTCACGTCCATTTGATAGAGCTTAAAGTCATGGTAAGCAGCATAGGCAAGTAATATACGAATTGACTCAAGCCTAGCTACGGGTGCATAAGTTTCACCAAAATCCAAACCTTCGACTTGTGATTATCCCTTGGCCACAAGTCGAGCTTTGTGAAAGGGAAATAGGCTTACACATTTTCCTAATTGATTTTGGTGGTTGAAATGCCCAACACAAATAATTGAACTAACTAGTTTGCTCTAGATTATAAGTTCTACAGGTGCCAAAGGTTCACAACAAACTAATAAAAAGACCAAGAAAGGGTTCAAATAAAGAGAGCAAAAGGCAACCGAAGTGTGCCCTGGTCTAGCGCACCGGACTGTCCGGTGTGCCACCAGACCGTGTCCGGTGCACCAGGGAACCCGACTCCAAACTTGCCACCTTCGGGAATTCTGGGAGCTGCTCCGCTATAATTCACTGGACTGTCTGGTGTAGCACCGGACTATCTGGTGCGCCAGCGGAGCAACGACTACTTCACGCCAACAGTCGTCTGCACAGGGCAGTTAATGCGCTATAGTGCGCGCAGAAGTCATAGCAGAGCCAGAAGGCGCACCGGACAGTCTACAGGACCTGACCGGTGCACCACCGGACAGTCCGGTGGCCCAGTTGTCAGAAGCTCCAACGGTCGAACCCTAACGGCCGGGTGACGTGGCTGGCGCACCGGACTGTCCGATGCGCCATGCGACAGCAGCCTTCACCAACGACTCCTTTGGTGGTTGGGGCTATAAATACCCCCAACCACCCACCATTCATTGCATCCAAGTTTTAAGCCTTCACACCTCATACAAGATCTATAGCATTCAATACAAGACACAAACAAGAGATCAAATCCTCTCCCAAGTCCAAAGACAACTCCAATCAAAATAGTGACTAGTGAGAGAGAGATACTTGTGTTCATTTGAGCTCTTGCGCTTGGATTGCTTTTCTTCTTCATTATTTCTTGTGTTCTACTCAATTGTAACCAAGGCAAGAGACACCAATTGTGTGGTGGTCCTTGTGGGGACTTAGTGTCCCGTTTGATTGAGAAGAGAAGCTCACTCGGTCTAAGTGACCGTTTGAGAGAGGGAAAGGGTTGAAAGAGACCCGGTCTTTGTGACCACCTCAACGGGGAGTAGGTTTGCAAGAACCGAACCTCGGTAAAACAAATCACTGTGTCATCCGCCTTATTTGCTTGTGATTTGTTTTCGCCCTCTCTTTCGGACTCATTTATATTTCTAACGCTAACCCCGGCTTGTAGTTGTGCTTAAAGTTTGTAAATTTCAGTTTCGCCCTATTCACCCCCCCTCTAGGCAACTTTCAATTGGTACCAAAGCCCGGTGCTTCATTAGAGCCTAACCGCTCGAAGTGATGTCGGGAGCATCCGCCAAGAGGGAGATCGGGACCGGCGACAAGTCCGCAAGCTCGGGGAGAACGCACTCAAGGGAGTCCGCCCACAAGCACAAGGAGGAATCCTCTTCCTCCATCAAGTACCAATGCAAGGGTGACAAGAAGAAGAAGATGAAGAAGGTGGTCTACTACGAGACCGATTCTTCGTCACCCTCCACCTCCGGCTCGGAATCGGCATCCGCCACTTCTAAGCGCCATGAGCGCAAGAAGTATAGTAAGATGCCCCTTCGCTATCCTCGCATTTCAAAACGCACTCCATTACCTTCCGTCCCATCAGGCAAACCACCTATGTTTGATGGTGAAGATTATTATATGTGGAGTGATAAAATGAGGCATCACCTAACCTCACTCCACAAAAGTGTATGGGATATTGTTGAGTATGGATCACAGGTACCAAAGGAAGGGGACAAGGATTATGATTCGGAGGAGGTCGAACAAATCCAACACTTCAACTCCCAAGCCACTACTATACTCCTCGCCTCTCTAAGTCGAGAGGAGTATAATAAGGTGCAAGGGTTGAAGAGCGCAAAGGAGATTTGGGACGTGCTCAAGACCGCGCACGAAGGAGATGAGGTGACCAAGATCACCAAGAGGGAGACGATCGAGGGGGAGCTCGGTCGGTTCATGCTTCACCAAGGGGAGGAGCCACAAGCGATGTACAACCGGCTCAAGACCTTGGTGAACCAAGTGCGCAACCTCGAGAGCACCAAGTGGGATGACCATGAGATGGTCAAGGTTATTCTTAGATCACTCGTTTTTCTTAATCTCACTCAAGTTCAACTAATTCGTGGTGATCCAAGATATAAACTAATGTCTCCCGAGGAAGTAATAGGAAAATTTGTGAGCTTTGAATTGATGATCAAAGGCTCCAAGAAAATCATCGAGCAAGGCACCTCCTCCACACCCGATGTGCAACCCGTTGCATTCAAGGCAACGAAGGAGAAGAAAGAAGACTCTACACCAAGTAGGGTCCCCATCGACGCCTCCAAGCTCGACAATGAGGAGATGGCGCTCATCATCAAGAGCTTCCGCCAAATCCTCAAGCAAAGGAGGGGGAAGGATTACAAACCCCGCTCCAAGAAGGTTTGCTACAAGTGTGGTAAGCCCGGTCATTTTATAGCAAAATGTTCATTATCAAGTGATAGTGACAGGGGCGACGACAAGAAGGGAAAGAGAAGAGAAAAGAAGTACTACAAGAAGAAGGGTGGCGATGCCCATGTTTGCCGGGAGTGGGACTCCAACAAGAGCTCCACCGACTCCTCCTTCGACGAGGATGCCGCAAACATCGCCGTCACCAAAGGGCTTCTCTTCCCCAACGTCGGCCACAAGTGCCTCATGGCAAAGGACGGCAAAAGGAAGAAGGTAAAATCAAAATCCTCCACTAAGTATGCAACTTCTAGTGATGAGGATAATTCTAGTGATGATGAGGATAATTTGCTCACCCTTTTTGCCAACTTAAACATGCAACAAAAGGAAAAATTAAATGAATTGATTAGTGCTATTCATGAGAAGGATGAACTCTTGGATAGCCAAGAGGACTTCCTAATTAAAGAAAACAAAAAACATGTTAAAGTTAAAAATGCTTATGCTCTAGAAGTAGAAAAATGTGAAAAATTATCTAGTGAGCTAAGCACTTGCCATGATGTTATTTCCAACCTTAGAAATGAAAATGCCAAATTAATTGCTAAGGTTGAGAAATAAAATATTTGTGATGATTCAATTGACAATCTTAGAAATGATAATGCTAGTTCAATTGCTAAGATTGAAAAATTAAATGCCTCTCTTGCTAGCCTTAGAAATGAGAATGAAAAATTAATTGCTAAGGCTAAGGAATTAGATGTTTGCAATGTTTCTATTTCCAATCTTAGAGATGAGAATGACATTTTACATGCTAAGATTGTTGAACTAAATTCTTGCAAACCCTCTACATCTACCGTTGAGCATGTTACTATTTGCACTAGATGTAGAGATGTTAACATTGATGCTATTCATGATCACATTGCTATGATTAAACAACAAAATGATCATATAGAAAAATTAGATGCTAAAATTGCTGAGCATGAACTAGAAAATGAGAAATTTAAATTTGCTCGTAGCATGCTCTATAGTGGGAGACGCCCTGGCATTAAGGATGGCATTGGCTTCCAACAGGGAGACAATGTCAAGCTTAATGCACCTTCTAAAAGATTGTCTGACTTTGTTAAGGGCAAAGCTCCCATGCCTCAGGATAACGAGGGTTACATTTTATACCCTGCCGGTTATCCCGAGCACAAAATTAGGAGAATTCACTCTAGGAAGTCTCACTCTGGCCCTAATCATGCTTTTATGTATAAGAGTGAGACATCTAGTTCTAGGCAATCTACTCATGCTAAATTGCCTAAGAAGAAAACTCCTATTGCATCAAATGATCATAACATTTCATTCAAGACTTTTGATGCATCTTATGTGCTTACTAACAAATCAGGCAAAGTAGTTGCCAAATATGTTGGGGGCAAACACAAGGGGTCAAACACTTGTGTTTGGGTACCCAAGGTGCTAGTTTCTAATGTCAAAGGACCCAAGACCGTTTGGGTACCTAAGAACAAGGCCTAAAATTGTTTTGTAGGTTTATGCATCCGGGGGCTCAAGTTGGATCATCGATAGCGGGTGCACAAACCACATGACTGAGGAGAAAAAGATGTTCTCCTCCTACGAGAAAAACCAAGATCCCCAACGAGCTATCACATTCGGGGATAAAAACCAAGGTTTGGTCAAAAGACTTGGTAAAATTGCAATATCACCTGACCATTCTATTTCCAATGTTTTTTTGTAGATTCTCTAGATTACAATTTGCTTTCTGATTCTCAATTATGCAAAATGGGCTACAACTGTCTTTTTACGGATATAGGTGTTACTGTCTTTAGAAGAAGTGATGATTCAGTAGCATTTAAGGCAGTGTTAGAGGGTCAGCTATACTTAGTATATTTTGATAGAGCTGAACTCGACACTTGCTTAATTGCTAAGACTAACATGGGTTGGCTCTGGCACCGCCGACTAGCCCATGTTGGGATGAAGAATCTTCATAAGCTTCTAAAGGGAGAGCACATTTTGGGACTAACCAATGTTCATTTTGAGAAAGACAGGGTTTGTAGCGCATGTCAAGCAGGGAAGCAAATTGGAGTCCATCATCCACACAAGAACATCATGACGACCGACAGGCCGCTTGAGTTACTCCACATGGATCTATTCGACCCGATCGCTTACATAAGCATCAGCGGGAGTAAGTATTGTCTTGTAATTGTGGATGATTATTCTCACTTCACTTGGGTGTTATTTTGCAGGAAAAATCACAAACCCAAGAGACATTAAAGGGATTCTTGAGACGGGCTCAAAATGAGTTCGGCTTAAGGATCAAAAAGGTTAGAAGCGACAACGGGACGGAGTTCAAGAACTCACAAATCGAGGGCTTCCTTGAGGAGGAGGGCATAAAGCATGAGTTCTCTTCTCCCTACACGCCACAACAAAATGGTGTAGTGGAGAGGAAGAATAGAACTCTATTGGACATGGCAAGGACCATGCTTGATGAGTACAAGACTTCGGATCGGTTTTGGGCCGAGGCGGTCAACACCGCTTGCTACGCCATCAACCGGTTATATCTACACCGAATCCTCAAGAAGACATCATATGAACTCCAAACCGGTAAAAAGCCCAATGTTTCATATTTTAGAGTCTTTGATAGCAAATGCTTTATTCTTGTTAAAAGAGGTAGAAAATCTAAATTTGCTCCTAAGGCTGTAGAAGGCTTTTTACTTGGTTATGACTCAAACACAAGGGCATATAGAGTCTTTAACAAGTCCACTGGACTAGTTGAAGTTTCTTGTGACATTGTGTTTGATGAGACTAACGGCTCTCAAGTAGAGCAAGTTGATCTTGATGAATTAGATAATGAAGAGGCTCTGTGCATCGCGCTAAGGAACATGTCCATTGGGGATGTGTGTCCTAAGGAATCCGAAGAGCCTCCACATGCACAAGATCAACCATCTTCCTCCATGCAAGCATCTCCACCAACTCAGGATGAGGATCAAGCTCAAGAAGATGATGAAGATCAAGAGGAGCCACCTCAAGAGGAGAACAATGATCAAGGGGGAGATGCTAATGATCAAGACAAGGAAGATGATGAGGGTCCAAGGCCGCCACACCCAAGAGTCCACCAAGCAATTCAACGAGATCACCCTGTGAACACCATCCTCGGCGATATTCATAAGGGGGTAACTACTCGATCTCGTGTTGCTCATTTTTGTGAACATTACTCTTTTGTTTCCTCTATTGAGCCACACAGGGTAGAGGAAGCACTTCAAGATTCGGATTGGGTGTTGGCGATGCAAGAGGAGCTCAACAACTTCACGAGGAATGAGGTATGACATTTAGTTCCACGTCCTAACCAAAATGTTGTAGGAACCAAGTGGGTCTTCCGCAACAAACAAGATGAGCATGGTGTGGAGACAAGGAACAAAGCCCGACTTGTGGCCAAGGGATATTCACAAGTCGAAGGTTTGGATTTCGGTGAAACCTATGCACCCGTAGCTAGGCTTGAGTCAATTCGTATATTACTTGCCTATGCTACTTACCATGGCTTTAAGCTTTATCAAATGGACGTGAAAAGTGCCTTCCTCAATGGACCAATCAAGGAGGAGGTCTATGTTGAGCAACCTCCCGGCTTTGAAGATAGTGAGTACCCTAACCATGTTTATAAACTCTCTAAGGCGCTTTATGGGCTCAAGCAAGCCCCAAGAGCATGGTATGAATGCCTAAGAGATTTTCTTATTGCTAATGGCTTCAAAGTCGGAAAAGCCGATCCTACTCTCTTTACTAAAACACTTGCAAATGATTTGTTTGTATGCCAAATTTATGTTGATGACATCATATTTGGGTCTACTAACGAATCTACATGTGAAGAGTTTAGTAGGATCATGACTTAAAAATTCGAGATGTCTATGATGGGGAGTTGAAGTATTTCTTAGGATTTCAAGTGAAGCAACTCCAAGAAGGCACTTTCATTAGCCAAACGAAGTACATTCAAGACATATTCACAAAGTTTGGGATGAAGGATGCCAAGCCCATCAAGACACCCATGGGAACTAATGGGCATCTCGATCTCGACATGGGAGGTAAATCCATAGATCAAAAGGTATACCGGTCGATGATAAGTTCTTTACTCTATTTATGTGCTTCACGACCGGATATTATGCTTTCCGTATGCATGTGTGCAAGATTCCAAGCCGATCCTAAGGAAGTTCACCTTAGGGCCGTAAAACGAATCTTGAGATAATTAGTTTATACTCCTAAGTTTGGCCTTTGGTACCCCAGGGGATCCACCTTTGATTTAATTGGTTATTCCGATGTTGATTGGGTAGGGTGTAAAATTAATAGAAAGAGCACATCAAGGACTTGCTAGTTCTTGGGAAGATCTCTGGTGTCTTGGGCTTCAAAGAAGCAAAATTCTGTTGCTCTTTCTACCGCCGAAGCCGAGTATATTGCCGCAGGTTATTGTTGCGCGCAATTGCTTTGGATGAGGCAAACCCTTAGGGACTATGGTTACAAATTAACCAAAGTTCCTCTTCTTTGTGATAATGAGAGTGCAATCCGCATGGCGGATAATCCCGTTGAGCATAGCCGCACTAAACACATAGCCATTCGGTATCACTTTTTAAGGGATCACCAACAAAAGGGGGATATCGAGATTGCATATGTTAACACCAAAGAACAATTAGCCGATATCTTTACCAAGCCATTAGATGAGCAAACATTTACCAAACTTAGGCATGAGCTAAATATTCTTGATTCTAGGAATTTTGATTGATATTTTGCACATATGGTTCATTTATATACCTTTGATCATATCTCTTTCTTTGCTATGACTAATGTGGTTTTCAAGTGTATTTCAAGCCAAGTCATAGATTGAAAGGGAAATGGAGTCTTCGGCGAAGACAAGGCTTCCACTCCACTCCATCGATTATTCATCCTTCACCGTCGCTCCGCAACACTCTCCAATTTGGTATAATCTTCACTCATATTTTATTTACCATAGGGGGAGAAAGTAGTTAAAAAGGGCTTATATTTCACTCACAAGTATCCGTTTTTGGCGATTCATGCCAAAGGGGGAGAAAGTATAGCCCAAAGCAAAAGGACCACACCACCACCAATTTCAAAAATGAAATCTTTCAAATTTATGTTAACAAAAGATTTTTCAATTTGGTGATTTTCCAATTGGTATCTTATTTTTGATATAACGTCAAATTGGTATACCCTCTTTCAAAATTAATATCTAAAACCCTCTTGAACACTAAGAGGAGGATTTCATTAAGGGGGAGTTTTTAGTCAAAGGAAAAGCATTTGAAACAGGGGGAGAAAATTTCAAATCTTGAAAATGCTTCTCAAAATCTTATTCACATACCTTTGATTATTTGCAAAAGATTTTTGAAAAAGAATTTCCAAAACATTGCAAAAACAAAACAACTGGTGCAAACGTGGTCCAAAATTTTATTTAGAAGAAAGCCATCCATGCATATCTAGAAGAAATAATTATTGGTTTCATTCCAAGCTACCTTTGCACTTACATTATGCAAACTAGTTCAATTCTGCACTTTTATTTTTGCTTTGGTTTGTGTTGGCATCAATAACCAAAAAGGGGGAGATTGAAAGGGAAATAGGCTTACACCTTTTCCAAATTGATTTTGGTGGTTGAAATGCCCAACACAAATAATTGAACTAACTAGTTTGCTCTAGATTATAAGTTCTACAGGTGCCAAAGGTTCACAACAAACCAATAAAAAGACCAAGAAAGGGTTCAAATAAAGAGAGCAAAAGGCAATCGAAGTGTGCCCTGGTCTGGCGCACCGGACTATCCGGTGTGCCACCGGACAGTGTCCGGTGCACCAGGGAACCCGACTCCAAACTTGCCACCTTCGGGAATTCTGGGAGCTGCTCCGCTATAATTCATCGGACTGTCCGGTGCGCCAGTGGAGCAACGGCTACTTCGCGGCAACGGTGGTCTGCAGAGAGTAGTTAATGCGCTACAGTGCGCGCAGAAGTCAGAGCAGAGCCAGAAGGCGCACCGGACAGTCTACAGGACCTGTCCGGTGCACCACCGGACAGTCTGGTGGCCCAGTTGTCAGAAGCTCCAACGGTCAAACCCTAACAGCCGGGTGACGTGGTTGGTGCACCGGACAGTGTCCGGTGGCGCACCGGACTGTCCGGTGCGCCATGCGACAGCAGCCTTCACCAACGGCTCCTTTTGTGGTTGGGGCTATAAATACCCCCAACCACCCACCATTCATTGCATCCAAGTTTTAAGCCTTCACACCTCATACAAGAGCTATAGCATTCAATACAAGACACAAACAAGAGATCAAATCCTCTCCCAAGTCCAAAGACAACTCCAATCAAGATAGTGACTAGTGAGAGAGAGATACTTGTGTTTATTTGAGCTCTTGCGCTTGGATTGCTTTTTTCTTCATTCTTTCTTGGGTTCTACTCAATTGTAACCAAGGCAAGAGACACCAATTGTGTGGTGGTCCTTGTGGGGACTTAGTGTCCCGTTTGATTGAGAAGAGAAGCTCACTCGGTCTAAGTGACCGTTTGAGAGAGGGAAAGGGTTGAAAGAGACCCGGTCTTTGTGACCACCTCAACGGGGAGTAGGTTTGCAAGAACCAAACCTCGGTAAAACAAATCACCGTGTCATCCGCCTTATTTGCTTGTGATTTGTTTTCGCTCTCTCTTTTGGACTCGTTTATATTTCTAACGCTAACCACGGCTTGTAGTTGTGCTTAAAGTTTGTAAATTTCAGTTTCGCCCTATTCACCCCCCTCTAGGCGACTTTCACTTTGTTCCTTGTCACCACACCATGCTCATCTTGCTTGTTGCGGAACACCCACTTGGTTCCTACAAAATTTTGGTTAGGACGTGGAACTAAATGCCATACCTCATTCCTCGTGAAGTTGTTGAGCTCCTCTTGCATTGCCAACATCCAATCTAAATCTCTTAGTGCATCCTCTACCCTGTATGGCTCAATAGAGGACACAAAAGAGTAATGTTCACAAAAATGAGCGACTCGAGATCGAATGGTTACCCCCTTATGAATATCATCGAGGATGGAGTTCACGGGGTGATCTCTTTGAATCGCTTGGTAGACTCTTGGGTGTGGTGGTCTTTGACCCTGTATCTCTTGACCATCTTCCTTGTCTTGATCAACCTCATCTCCCCCTTGATCATTGTCCTCCTCTTGAGGTGGCTCTTCCTCTTGATCTTCATCTTCATTGTCTTGAGCCTGATCCTCATCTTGAGTTGGTGGAGATGCTTGCATGGAAGATGACGGTTGATCTTGTGCTTGTGTAGACTCTTCGGATTCCTTAGGACACACATCCCCAATGGACATGTTCCTTAGCGTGACACATGGAGCCTCTTCATCATCTAGCTCATCAAGATCAACTTGCTCCACTTGAGAGCCATTAGTCTCATCAAACACAATGTCACAAGAAACCTCAACTAATCCAGTGGATTTGTTGAAGACTCTATATGCCCTTGTGTTTGAGTCATAACCTAGTAAAAAGCCTTCTACAGCCTTAGGAGCAAATTTAGACTTTCTACCTCTTTTAATAAGAATAAAACATTTTCTAACAAAGACTCTAAAATATGAAACATTGGGATTTTTACCAGTGAGGAGTTCATACGATGTTTTCTTGAGGATTCGGTGAAGGTAGAGCCGGTTGATGGAGTAGCAGGCGATGTTAATCGCCTCGGCCCAAAACTGGTCCGGAGTCTTGTACTCATCAAGCATGGTCCTCGCCATGTCCAGTAGAGTTCTATTCTTCCTCTCTACTACACCATTTTGTTGAGGTGTGTAGGGAGAAGAGAACTCATGCTTAATGCCCTCATCCTCAAGAAAGCCTTCAATTTATGAGTTCTTGAACTCCGTCCCATTATCGCTTCTTATCTTCTTGATTCTCAATCCGAACTCATTTTGAGCCTGTCTCAAGAATCCCTTTAAGGTCTCTTGGGTTTGTGATTTTTTCTGTAAAAAGAATACCCAAGTGAAGCGAGAATAGTCATCCACAATTACTAGACAGTACTTACTCCTGCCGATGCTTATGTAAGCTATCGGGCCGAATAGATCCATGTGGAGTAGTTCCAGTGGCCTGTCTGTTGTCATGATGTTCTTATGTGGATGGTGGGTACCAACTTGCTTTCCTGCTTGGCATGCGCTGCAAACCCTATCTTTCTCAAAATGAACATTGGTTAATCCCAAAATGTGCTCTCCCTTTAGAAGCTTGTGAAGATTCTTCATCCTAACATGGGCTAGTCGGCGATGCCAGAGCCAACCCATATTAGTCTTAGTAATTAAGCAAGTATCGAGTTCAGCTCTATTAAAATCAACTAAGTATAGCTGACCCTCTAATACTCCCTTAAATGCTACTGAATCATCACTTCTTCCAAAGACAGTAACAACTATATCTGTAAAAAAGACAGTTGTAGCCCATTTTACATAATTGAGAAACAAAAAACAAATTGTAATCTAAAAAATCTACAAGAAAAACATTGGAAATGGAATGGTCAGGTGATATAGCAATTTTACCAAGTCCTTTGACCAAACCTTGATTTCTATCCCCGAATGTGATAGCTCTTTGGGGATCATCGTTTTTCTCGTAGGAGGAGAACATCCTTTTCTCCCCTGTCATGTGGTTTGTGCATCCGCTATCAATAATCCAACTTGAGCCCCCAGATGCATAAACCTACAAAACAATTTTAGGCCTTGTTCTTAGGTACCCAAACAGCCTTGGGTCCTTTTATGTTAGAAACAAGCACCTTGGGTACCCAAACACAAGTCTTGGAGCCCTTGTGTTTGCCCCCAACATATTTGGCAACTACTTTGCCTGATTTGTTAGTTAAAACATAAGATGCATCAAAAGTTTTGAATGAAACATTATGATCATTTGATGCAGTAGGAGTTTTCTTTTTAGGCATTTTAACATGGGTAGAATGCCTAGAGCTAGATGCCTCATTCTTGTACATAAAAGCATGATGGGAAACAGAATGAGACTTCCTAGCATTAATTCTCCTAATCTTGTGCTCAGGATAACCAGCAGGATATAAAATATAACCCTCGTTATCCTAAGTCACGGGAGTCTTTCCCTTTACAAAGTTAGACAATCTTTTAGGGGCATTAATTTTGACATTGCTTCCCTGTTGGAAACCAATGCCAACCTTAATGCTAGGGCGTCTCTCATTATAGAGCATGCTTCTAGCAAATTTAAAATTTTCATTTTCTATCTCATGCTCATTGATTTTGGCAGTTAGTTGAGCTATGTGATCATTTTGTTTTTAATTAAAGCTAGGTGATCATGAATAGCATCAACATTAATGTCTCTACATCTAGTACAAATAGTAACATGATCAACACTATATGTAGAAGGTTTGCAAACATTTAATTCATCAATCTTAGCATGTAAAATAGCATTCTCATTTCTAAGATTGGAAACAACATTATTGCAAACATTTAAATCTTTAGCCTTAGAAATTAATCTAGCATTTTCATCCCTAAGGCTAGAAATTGATTCATTCAATTTATCAATCTTAGCAATCAAACTAGCATTTTCATTTTTAAGATTGACTATTGAATCATCACAAGCATTTAACTTCTCAACCTTAGCAAATAAATTAGCGTTCTCAGTTCTAAGGTTGGAAATAGTGTCATGGCATATGCTAAGCTGCTTAGTCAAATTTTCATTTTTCTCTACTTCCTGAGCATAAGCATTCTTCACCTTAACATGCTTTTTATTTTCTTTAATAAGGAATTCCTCTTGGCTATCCAAGAGTTCATCCTTCTCATGAATAGCTCCTATTAATTCATTTAATTTTTCCTTTTGTTGCATGTTAAGGTTGGCAAAAAGGGTAAGCAAATTATCCTCATCTTCACTAGAGCTACCCTCATCACTAGATGTTGTATATTTAGTGGAGGCTCTAGATTTTACCTTCTTCCTTTTGCCGTCCTTTGCCATGAGGCATTTGTGGCCGACGATGGGGAAGAGAAGTCCCTTGTTGACGGCGATGTTGGCAGCATCCTCGTCGTCGGAGGAGTCGGTGGAGCTCTCATTGGAGTCCCATTCCCGACACACGTGGGCTTCGCCGCCCTTCTTCTTGTAGTATCTCTTCTTTTCCTTCTTCTTTCCCCTCTTGTTGTCACCCCTGTCACTATCACTAGACATAGGACATTTTGCAATAAAATGACCGGGCTTACCACACTTGTAGCATACCCTCTTGGAGTGGGGTTTGTAATCCTTCCCCCTCCTTTGCTTGAGGATTTGACGGAAGCTCTTAGTGATGAGCGCCATCTCCTCATTGTCGAGCTTGGAGGCGTCGATGGGAAGCGTACTTGATGTACACTCTTCTTTCTTTTCCTCCGTCGCTTTGAATGTGACGGGTTGCACCTCGGGTGTGGAGGTGCCGCCTTGCTCGATGATTTTTTGGAGTGTTTGATCATCAACTCAAAGCTCACAAACTTTCCTATCACTTCCTCGGGAGACATTAGCTTATATCTAGGATCACCATGTATTAATTGAACTTGCGTAGGATTACGAAAAATGAGTGATCTTAGAATAACCTTGGCCATTTCATGGTCATCCCATTTTGTGCTCCCGAGGTTGCGCACTTGATTCACCTTGTGGCTCCTCTCCTTGGTTGAGGACGAACCGACCGAGCTCCCCCTCGATCGTCTCCCATTTGGTGATCTTGGTCACCTTGTCTCCTTCGTGTGCCGTTTTGAGGACGTCCCAAATTTCTTTGGCCATCTTTAACCCTTGCAACTTATTATACTCTTCTCGACACAAGGAGGCAAGGAGTATAGTTGTGGCTTGGGAGTTAAAGTGCCGAATTTGGTCGGCCTCGTCCGAATCGTAGTCCTTGTCCCCTACCTTTGGTACCTGCGCTCCATACTCAACAATATCCCATATGCTTTTGTGGAGTGAGGTTAGATGATGCCTCATTTTATCACTCCACATACAATAAACCTCACCATCAAAAAATGGTGGTTTGCCTAGGGGAACGAAAAGTAATGGAGTGTGTTTGGAAATGCGAGGATAGCGGAGGGGTATCTTACTATACTTCTTGCGCTCATGGCGCTTAGAAGTGACGGACGTCGATTCGGAGCCGGAGGTGGAGGGTGACGAAGAGTCGGTCTCGTAGCAGACCACTTTCTTCATCTTCTTCTTTTTGTCACCTCTTCGTTGTGACTTGATGGAGGAAGCAGATTCCTCCTTATACTTGTGGTCGGACTCCCTTGAGTGGGTTCTTCCCGAGCTTGTGGATTTGTCGCCTTTCACGATCTCCCTCTTGGCGTGATCTTCCGACATCACTTCGAGTGGTTAGACTCTAATGAAGTACCAGGCTCTGATACCAATTGAAAGTCACCTAGAGCGGTTGGATAGGAGGAAACTGAAATTTACAAACTTTAAGCACACTTCAAGCCGGGGTTAGTGTTAGAATAAAAGTTAAGTCTGGGAGAGAGGGGAAAACAAATCAACCAAGAAAATAAAGCGGATGACACGATGATTTGTTTTACCGAGGTTTGGTTCCAAAGAACCTAGTCCCCATTGAGGTGGTCATAAAGACCGAGTCTCTTTCAACCCTTTCCCTCTCTCAAACGATCACTTAGACCGAGTGAGCTTTCTTCCTTGATTTCCCGGGTCACTTAGACCCCGCAAGGACCACCACACAATTGGTGTCTCTTGCTTCGCTTACAAGGCTTTGAGAGTAAGAATGAGAGAAGAAGAAAGCCAACCAAGCAACAAGAGCAACAAAGAAACACAAGATGGTCTTCTCACAAGTCCTAAAATATTAGAGTTGAATTGTGGACTTTGATTGGATCAGAGGCTTTGATTTATGTCTTGGAGAGTAGTGTATTTCTCTTGTATTGAGTGAGAAGTAGTGAATGCTTAGATGGTTGGAGTGGAGGTGGTTGGGGGTATTTATAGCCCCCAACCACCAATTCAACCGTTGGGGCAGGCTGCTGTCGATGGGCGCACCGGACACTCCGGTGTGCCACCGGACAGTGTCCGGTGCGCCAGCCACGTCACCCAACCATTAGGGTTCTGACAGTTTCGACCGTTGGAGCTTTGTCTTCATGTGGCACCGGACTGTCCGGTGCCGCACCAGACAGGTACTGTTCACTGTTCGGTGCGCCTCTGGCGGCTGCTCTGACTTCTGCGCGAACTGTCCACTGTAGCACTTTTGCAGGTGTCTGTTGCAGTCGACCATTGCGCTGGAGCCGTTGCTCCGCTGGTGCATCGGACAGTCCGGTGAATTATAGCGGAGCGCGGCCTCAGAAACCCGAAGGTGAAGAGTTTGAAGTCGATCGACCTCCGGTGGCGCACTGGACACTGTCCGGTGGCGCACCGGACAGTCCGGTGCGCCAGACCAGGGTTCTCTTCGGTTTCTTTTGCTCCTTTCTTTTGAACCCTAACTTTGTTCTTTTATTGGTTTGTGTTGAACCTTTATGCACCTGTGGAATATAATCTAGAGCAAACTAGTTAGTCCAATTATTTGTGTTGGGTATTCAACCACCAAAAATTATTTATTGGGAAAAGTTTAAACCCTATTTCCCTTTCAGTTATGTCTAGCTATTCAGAGGGATTTGTAATGCATTCTGCTTCGTAAGTTATGCCTTAACGAAGCATACCCCTCCCTTCCTTGATTTTACTAGGTTCTTTTGTTGCAAATCCCTTTTTGTTTTCCATGTTTATGAGGTGCTTCCTATTGCATATAGCAATGAGAATGGATTATTCTTTGATACTTCACTACTGTAACTTGGTTGTTATCACAACTGTAGGCCTGATGACCTTCATAGACCATTTGGAAAATTTGGCCCCGTTAAAGACATATATCTGCCAAAGGATTACTACACTCGGTAATGTACCTTGACTTAATTATTGTGAGTGGGTGTTTGCCCATGGACACCTATGTGCAACTTGGTGATCTCTCCCTGAACTTTATAGTACACTAAAGTATATTTGCTCCAGAACAAGATTATGATTGTTGTTGTTTGTTTTTAACATATTATAAGCATGTTCTTTACAGATTTTTAATTATTATTCTCTGTATTGTATGGTTTACACTGGGTTGCTTTACGCACCCCTTGAGATTAATAGTGAAAGTAACTTTTTTGAAGACGCAAGTCTTAAGAGTACTATTGAAGAAAAGGAAGAAATAGAGGTTTAAAGAGATATGCAAGTTATGAAGAGTTTCAAGTGTATCTCTAAACATTGATGACTGCAAGGTTAGCAGCTTAGTGTCTGCTTTACCTTTGAGATTGATTTGTGTATCGACTAAAATTGACTTGTTTGTATCACCATTCTTGGAAGGATGAGTTCACAACATCTTGATTTGATTGTCTCTGTAGGGGTCTTCTCCTTAATGGTTCTGAAGCATTATTACTTTTAGTGAAATATTAATCTGCTTTATGTTTTAGGGAACCTAAAGGATTTGGGTTCATCCAATACTTTGATCCTGAGGATGCTTCTAATGCAAAGTACCATATGGATGGGAAGATGCTGCTTGGAAGGGAAATTGATGTTGTTTTTGCAGAGGAAAACAGGAAGAAGCCTTCTGACATGAGGGCCAGGAAAAAAAAGGTAAAAGTTGTTTTCCCTTTGTGATACCCATTCTATAACCGTGTACACTATCATTCTGCCATAGCATTTTAAGAGGCAAAAGCTAATTTACTAGTGCAATTTTTTACTTATGTAGTGGCAGAGGCCGTTCTTATGATGGGAGGTTGCGCTTAAGGTCACCTGGGTTGAACGATTCTCCTAGGGGTAGATCACGGTCCCAAAGCCGAAGCTACTCGCCAGCACTTAAGCGAAAGCACTATTCAAGGTATGAGTTCCTGCCATCCTCTTATATGCTGATGAAAACTCCATGCGCTCGCAGTGTCCCAATCCAATTGATTGGCTCACATACCATCTTGACAGGTCCCCGGCTCCTTGACCTCGGGAGAGATCTTTATCGCGTTCCCTAGCTGTCAACAGATCAAGGAGTGCAAGCCCCATTGTTAGCAGGTCTCCTCGTAGGCAAGGGTCTCTCTCTGTTAGCGAGTGAGGTATCTCAAGGCTCTGTGTGACTATCTTGTCGCTGTTATGCTGAACCATATATGTTTCAGATTATTTTTGTTAGCACCCTCATGTGTACTCTAGGATATCTGGACGTGTACTATGTATTGGGTATTCCAAAATCTCTAATGAGTGAAGTGGGTTGTGAACCAATGAACCTTGATGTTGGACGTGCTGACTAGTGCGCATGTGCCTATGTGGTGTGATAGTTGTTTCGTTCGGTTAGCAGAAACTGATAGGAGTTATAGCTCAGCTGGTTGTAGAAGTCTGGTAGCCTTGCTATTATCAAGATGATATCATATAATTGTCCATGTTTTACACAATGCTTAGAAGAACTCATAATAATGAGCAGATGACAGTTTCCCTATCCTTGATGTTTTGACTATAGGAACATATAGAGCAGATGACAGTTTCGTGAGAACGTGTGTGTCATACTAAGCCAACTGCGAGCTCGAGTGAGAATACAGGTATTGCTTAGGACCACTACGCTGAATTTCTATAGTCAAAACATATACATGCATTCTATATTAACAAAAATATAGAATAACAATTAGTGTTTTTACATATTAATGCATTTTTATCATATTGATTCCGTAGCAACGCACGAGCATATACCTAGTTAGTGATTTATATTGATTCTTAGAATATTAATGTTAGAAGAATCATGAATAAACCATGTTTAGCTATACACATAAGTTCTGTTTAGAAATAAAAGGAATAAAATCTATTAGTCTATTATTAGTAATAAAGAAAAATAATTAGCCTTTATTTTCATAAAGAATGTTAATACATATTATACTAGAGAAAACTAGTATTATAGCCACCTACTCATAATTTCATCAATAATGACTCGTAGTAATAGTCATAATGAATTAATAAGTATTTATGCTTTAAGACGTATTTATGAGTATGATAAGTGTGATGAATGAATGTGAATGTAATGGTGAATGACTACCCCTGTACTGGTGTATATTTATTTATTTGGCATACATATTCTTTTGTATGTGCGATACGCAAATCGATGCTAGAAGTGGATTATGAGGTAGACGAGCCAAACGCGTTCGAGGACGACCCACAAGAAACTTTTGAGCAAGACAAGTAGATTCTCCCTCTACATATTCTATTTATACCTAGTTAATGCATATAATAATGTTTACTATTGGATATATTGCATAATTTGATGGGATTTGCCTAATTAAGGATTTCCTATATTTACCAACTATATTCCTTGATTACCCTGGGAAAATATTGTGCTTTGCAAATTTGTGCTACCGCTCAACTTGATAATTTTGATGTCACTCATTATTTGATATTAATGTTCCAAAAATGAAATTGGCATTATGACGTTAACCCGATGGTTAAACAAGATTATTTCATATTAATTGGAACATGGAGTGACCACCCAGGATAAACAGTGCAACCACGAGTGCTATCATGGCTCTGGCTTTGGTAATTAGCTTTATATGCTTAGTACCTAGCAACCTTACCTGAAATATGGGCAAGAGGGGGAGCGGTAGTGGTGGCAGCTCACTTTAACATGGGGGCGTATTCTTGGCTAAGGTACCTCGCCCAGAGGGCCTCCACACCGACTTGGAAACCTTAGCAGGTTGCTTTATATTAAGTGTATTTTGTGAAAGCCACATAATGGATCCCTATCCATTCACCTCGGCGGTGTTTACGGGTCCGATCAACCCAGGCTAGATGGAATACATGGCTTATGGGTAAAGTTGTACCACCTCTGCAGAATGTAAAACTGATATGTCAGTCGTGCTCACGGTTAAGAGCAACCTGGAACCCTCACATGATAATTGAACTTAAAGATGGACAATAAATCGAGATCTG